>NC_064808.1:76073017-76104785 GCF_023721935.1 Panthera uncia
AAAAAAAAAAAAAAAAAAAAAAAAAAAAAGAAAGAGAAAGAACAAAGAATAAATAGATGATAGAATGAAACCTAATCCTGCTGACATTTATTTTAAGTAGACTAAATGCTAAATTTAAAAGGCATGGACTACTTTTCTTATTAAAGGGTAGAATAAGTAAGCAGAAAATCAATGAGGATAGAAAATGCTAGTATAATATCATTGAACATACTAGCTTAAATCACATTTGTACAGCTCTCTACTAAAAAATAACAATATGTATTTTTTCCAAGTGCATATATGATATGCACTGAAACTGACTGTATGTCAGATTATAAAATATCTCAAATATTGAAAAGATCTAACATTTTAAAGAGATATTTCATAAACACATGGAATTAGACATAAGTAATGAAAACTTGAAAGTGTCCCAAATACTTAAAAAAAACTAAACACATGTGTAAGGAATGTATGATTCAAAGAAGAAATAGCAAAGGAAATTTGGTAGCATTTTAACAAGAATATAATAAAACACAGCATATCAAAATGTGTTGTGAGACTAAAATAATACTTAGAAAAAATGTATAGCTTTAACTGCTGATATTCAAAGATAAAAAGGACTGTCATTAATTATTACATTTCTACCTTAAAAAGCTAGAAAATAAATGAAATTAAAGTCAAAGTAGAAAGAAAATAATAATAAACATGAAAGAAATTTATAAAATAAAAGCTAAAAAACAATACAGAAAAAGCAATTAAACTGATTCTTTGTAAGGAATATAATATGCTATTTTTATATATGATATATATGCTACATGTATGTATCTATGTGTATATATTTATATATTTAATATATATTATCAAAATGGCAGTAAATATATCTATCTAAAGAAATAAGATGTGTGCATATACATACATACACACACAGACACATACTCAAAACTAGAAACACCAAATATTTACCCATATATAAATGAATAAACAAAATGTAAAAATCTTATATAAAAACATATCACTCAGCAATAAGATGTGACCATATTTGTTTGTTTTTAATTTTTTTAATATTTATTTTTGAAAGAGAGAGACAAAGACAGAGTGTGAGTGGGACAGGGGTAGAGAGAGAGGGAGACACAGAATCCAAAGCAGACTCCAGGCTCTGAGCTGTCAGTACAGAGCCTGACCTGGGGCTTGTGAGATCATGACCTGAGCAAAGTAGGATGCTTAATTTACTGAGCCACCCAGGCACTTCTTGTTTATTTTTAGATCAATTAAAAATATTATTCTGAATTAAAGAACTCAGATATCCATAACAATTATACTTGTGTATATGTATGTGTATGTATATATGTATACATATGTATACATATATACATATGTATATATACACATACATATACATATATATGTACATGTATGTATACATATATACATGTACATATATACACATACATATACATATTTATACTATATATTTAAATTCTAGAAAATAAAATGAATTGATAGTGACAGAAAGCAGATTAGAGGACATCTGTTGTTGGGATTAGTAGGTTATTTGTTATGTCAGATCACAAAGAAATCTTATGGAATGATGGACATATTCTATTTTTATTGGGGTGATGGCTACACAGGTGTAAACATTTGTCAAAACTCAAAAACTGCAAACTTAGAATGTGTGCATTTGAATATATGTAAATTATTTCCCAATAAAGTGTATTGGTATAAAAACTTTTTACGTACTAAGTAGTGTGCTTGACTTTTCCTATACGCTGTATTATTTAATCTCAACATCCAGCTTCAATTCAGATCATGATCTCACAGTTTGTGAGTTCCAGCCCCACGTCGGGCTCTGTGTTGACATCTCGGAGCCTGGAGCTGGCTTCAGATTCATTGATCTCCCCCTCTCTCTCCCCCTCCCCTGCTCATGCTCTGTCTCTCTCTCTCTCTTTCTCAAAAGTAAATAAACATTAAAAAAGTAAAGAAGATAACAATCTCAAAAATGTTAATAAACATTTCTAGCTCTTCATTTCATATAATTTTGGGAACCAGGATTCCAATTCAAGCAAAAGCTAAGAATATTAGAGAATTGATCTGTTTGATACTTCTGCTTGTTAATTTTTTATTAGAAATTATGAAACAAGCTTAATATCTATTAATAACCAAAATGAACACTGAAGCACTGTAGAATACTGAGAGATCCTTTGTTCTGGCAAATATTGAAGGAAAGAATATCACTTCCTTATATTCTTTTCCTGAAAGTTTCTTTCATCTATCTCCGGTGATAAAAGTCAGACTGGATATTATTATGGTTGTTGCTGTCACTGCTGTTTAACAACAACAACAACTATTATTATTGTACAGCTTGGAGAAAACTTCAGAAAATAAATTAAATATAATAAAAATGAGTCAAAGAAAGAGAGACAAGAATGAACGGGCATGAGTTTAGGCTTTATGGTTGGCTTCTTTCTGGGATTCTTCTGAAGTCCAACTTAGTTTACATGACTAGAAATTCAGTGAGGAAAATTTAAATCATTACAGCTGCCATTGGTACCTTACTACATGCCAGGCACTGTGTATATACATTGCCATTCAAATCCTTATAATAACAATATGTGAATTATAAATATCTTATTTATAATTGCCAAAACAACTTTAAAAATTTTGACTGACTTGCTCATGATTATACAAATATTATAGAGTATACTTGGACTTTAAACTGGTGTCTATCTTAGAGCTTGTGCTAAGTAATTTACTACGTGAAACTTCTCAGTAGATCATAGAAGGTAACATCCTTTGGTTAGGATATAAATGTGCATTTTTCTAGAGATTTTTCTGTTTCATGTCTTTTGTCAAAATAAATGTGGCTATCAGTAATTGATTGATTCTGGGGAGCAACATGAGAATTTCAATAGCTGAAAATGTAATTTACTTGAGAGGGGACTTTAGCTGTTTAACGCATTATCGTATCTCCAACACTTAGTACAATACTTGCATGTGTGAAGTACGTGGAAATTATGTTGAGATGACACCTAGACAGAGAGCATAAATTTGTTTCCTTATCACTTACACAGTTGGAGCACCACTTTGAATGAAAAGAGTCAGTCCACGGAAATTGAAAGGTACTTTAGACAGCATATGTTCCAGTATTTTCTTACAGGGCAAATGATCTAATGATTTAAGCCATCTTAGACAATAAGTTGGCCTCTTGGATACATGTATACTCACTCCTTAGGTTATATTTAGTTAACACAAGTTTTCAAGGCCATATTAGTCTTGTGTTTGAATTTATTTTGGACAGTCGTCACAAAACAAAGTATAAACGACACACACACACTTAAGAAACAATAAATGCAGTTTGTGGTTTGTGAGACTGTCTTGCAAAATGAAATTTGAGAGGAATGTGATCAGATACAAGTCAATTCAGTTTCCTGAACTTTGGCTATTAAGTGTATTCCTGTGGTTTCGATTGCCAAAATGTAAAAAGCAAAATCAAACAAAATAAATAACAAACAAAGTAAAAACAAAAAGCTGCAAAGAAATCAGTTTCTCTCAAATACTAACTTTCACTTCTTGGGTAAATAGAAGCAAATTCTATTCTCCTATTACACTTATTTAAAGACCAGAGTCAGTCTGAATTCTCCAACTGTGAAATCTCATCCCTAAGAAAGAAAGCTGTTTTACAATGTAATTCTATCAATACTCATTCTCGTAACATCATATCCCTTGAAAGGATAATTACATTTCCAATAAAGTCAAGTCTATAACTAAAGAAATTGATAATTATAGACACAGGAGTACCCAAAACCAAACAGCAAGTCTTATTTGAGAAGAGGGGAGTTAATTTCCCTTCCAACATGTTTAAAATCCTACCAAGGAGGAGAATAGTAGTCACTGTACCCATCTGTTTAGGTGGCTTGTAATCACTCAACAACTGATAGGCAGATGACTGCATCTGCAACCTATATCCTCATACATGCAAACATAATGAGTTTGGGAATGTCCTATCACCCATGCATAGCGCTACCTACAAGTTATATTCTGAAACCAGTCTTTGAGCAAATTGTCAGAAAAAAAAAAAAAGTACACTTCAACATAGAGAGTTTTGACTCAGGCTTTTTGAATTTTTATTGAGTTAAACGGTAAACACAAAAACATAATAAATTTAATAAAGTCTAGGTTATACCGAATATTCTGCTGTTAATGTGTAACTATGAAAAAGCATAATTTCCTCTCTAGAATATGATCTTGCTATTTGTAAAATAAGTAAAAAAGAGCAAGATTTCTTTTAAAACTATACTTCAGTGATTCATATGTTATTGATGTTCACTCTCTGGATGGGTGGTGATGTGGTTCACGTGATTCCATGAAGTGATACATGCACTATCCTTTCTCCTTAGTTTTAAGAGGAAACTTAAGTTTTATTCTTTTTTATTCTGATTACTTGGGAGTAGAGGTTGAGAGGTGGAGCTTCCTTTTACTTATCTAGGAAGAAGTAGTAAAAAATTGCGGAATCAATATCGTGTTCCAATAAACTTCTAAACTAGGAGACCGTTGGATGAAATCTCTGAATGTCAATTTCCAGTCTTCTTAGTGGATAGAATTGACAGCTTAAGAGTTGAAGAAAATATAAACAAAACATAGTAACACATGGAAAGGAATATGAGTGAATTCAAAATTCATTCCTGGTCTGGTGCTTTTCTATCATCTCAATAAAATTAAGAAAAAATATGCTAACATCCGCAAATGTGGGGGGAAAATTAATATATTTATACTGTGGATTAAATAAATGAAAATGAGAATAAGTATAATGAAATTGGATAATGTAATTAAACAGAATTTATGCTAAAACAACATTGAAAAGGGTAAATAATTTCTTTAGGGTTAATTTAAAAGACAGAATGAGAACATTGAAGAAGGATGAAGTGAAGTGTGTCTTAATTACTGAAAGTTTTTAGAAAAATATATGCCTATAATGGAGATCTCTTAAAAATCTATATTCTAGGAACACAACTCAATCTGTTGTTTATGTAACAGAGAAGCTAATGAGAACTGGAAGGTACACACATGGGAACATTTACCCTTAGAAGAAAATAATCACGTCCTTGTTGGTGAACAACATCTGCTCAGCTAGCTGCTCACTACCAGTTGAGTCACCCAGCAGAAGAGGAAAAGCCTCAGGGAAAACAGGAGCATAGATGTGGCCCGAGTCAAACCAGCAAAGTGGTTTCTTTGGAATAACAAGGATTTGCAGCGTTGGACCGTTACCTTTGAAATTAAGGTGTTTTGCTTAAACCGATGAAGGAAAATCTAGCAATGTTTTACCAAGCATCATTGATTCACCTTTTTTGGATATTCCTGGAAGAAAATTGTAAATTTACTTTGACGATTCCATTTCTCAGAATTTACCATGCCATCCCACATGGCTGAAACCAACGGTTAATTCTAAACAGTTAATTCTAAATTAAATTCTGTATGAGCAATTCTTTTTTCATTAAAATTTTTTTATGTTCTTCATTTTTGAGAGAGAGAGAGATAGAGTGCGAGCAGGAGGAGGGGCAGTGAGAGGGGGAGGGGCAGTAAGAGGGGGAGACAAAGAATCCGAAACAGGCTCCAGGCTTTCAGCTATCCGCCCAGAGCCCAACACGGGGCTCAAACTCACAAACCATGCATGAGATCCTGACCTGAGCTGAAGTCATATGCTCTAACGGAATGAGCCATCCAGGCACCCCAGCAATTCTTTTATTTACTGTGGAGTCATTAGTATTAAACTTGCTTAAATTGTGCCACCGTTTTCATATTTTCATCCCAGGCAAAGGACATAAGTATTTTTGCTTTCTGAAGGCCCAAATTTAATTTTCAAATGGATAAATAAATCCACAAAATAGTTTAAAACTTTTATTATGACTGTATCATACATACACATAAATATGAATGAATATATTAGATAATAGTAGTAATAAAATAACAATCCATGTATCCATAACCAAGCTTAAGATATAAAACATTACAATAACTATGAGTATCACAATGTACCTAATACAAATTGTATGTCTTCCATACAGAAAAAATTGTAGTGAATTTTGTTTTAATGCCCATATCCTTTAAAAACAATGTTGCCACATAGAATAATACTTTTATTTCACGGGGTTTATACTTCACAGTAAAAAACTTTGGGCAGATGGAGCGCATGGGTGGCTCAGTCGGTTTAGCGTCCAACTTTGGTTCAGGTCATGATCTCACTGTTCATGAATTCAAGCCCCACATCAGACCAGCTGCTGTCATCATGGAGCCAGCTTTGGATCCTCTGTCTCCCTCTTTCTCTCTCTGCCCTTCGCCTACTTGCACTCTCTCTCAAAAGTAGTAAGTAAATATTTAAAAAGAAAACTTTTGGTAGATAAAATTTATCACTTTAAACACAATTATTTTCTTGATGATGCATTAAACAATACAGCACAATTCACTACTCTTTCAATTCCACTTAGTCATCTTGGTAATAAAATAATTTCAATGTAAATCCAGATATAATGAATATAGAAACAACCTATATATCATTAACTTAAGAAGTTTGTCTTATTTCAAAAACTAAATGATTCTGTGTTATGTTTTTTTTCCATTCTTACTTTTCATTATTTAACCACCTATATTTCTGATTAAACATATAACTGATTTTCAAGGACTGTGTATATGTGTGTAAAATAAAAATATATTTTCTTTCAGATCAGTAAAAATATTGAATTCCATATCTAATTCATTGCTTCTTTTTAGTGGAAGAGAGTCTTTTAATCATTCGGAAGAAGAGATATTCTTAGAGCTAATAACAAACACACACACATACACACACACAAACATAATCTTTTTATGCTTCAAAATTGAAGTTCATTCATCAAGTGATAGTTGTTATACACTTTTTATTAGTTAAGGTATGAAAGACTTTATAAAATTCCATGTGTGCCAGTTTTTAAGGTGTTATCTCTTAGCTTCAAACCTGCTCTTCTTAAGGTGCTTTGTGATACAAGGGCAGGGACTTGGCAAAACACATTTCTCCTCCTCCACTGGCTGGATTCCTGTTATACGCTGCCAGCTTCAGGGGCTCTAGGAAATATTAATGGGCTTGAGGAGGGAAAACAGACTTGTTCCTTTCTGTTTGATTCCTGGTTCCTAATCCTTCACAGAAGTAGTATCTATGCACCAAGGCAGTAGCTGTTCATTCCAGTAACAGCAGTTGATTTCAGTTTCCAGTATTTGCTTTGTTTTTATTTTCAGACCAGCAGAACAGTCTTGTGCCTCTTAAATTACCAGCATTAGCCAAACAGTGCCGGCTCCTCAAAAATCTATGCCCTAGATCTAGCTGGTTTCTCCTCCAATCTAACAAGCCAGTGGCAATATATTCTTCAGAGATCTTGGTCCCAGCCCAAGGGACTCTGCTCCAAGATCCTTATTCCTTTTATTTCCTGTGATACCTCACTGCTCTAGCTTTGCAACTAATACATGTTTGGCCATTTTTAATAATAAGTTTTATCTGTTAAATATACCTCTTGTGATTTTTATTTTTCTGGAGTAGGCCTTGGCTGATACACCAGGGTTGAATTTCCTTAAGAGTAATCTTCATAAGTTAAGATGTTTGTCTTTCACAGTAATATGGCTTCAGGTGAATTTGATTCTATTCAACTGCAGCCAGTATAAAAACATTATTATGGTTGTTCCTGTTCAAAAACAAATTTCTCTGTTCTTTTAAGCTTTGAAACCTATTGAATGAAAAATCAAAATGATATTGGAGCTGAAACTTTGACAGGATGATTGTGCCTCTCAATTCTAACAATAAAACATGGTACAGAGCATGACGATTATAAAAGATGATAATCCATGTCTAAACACTTATTTAAATTAGCAAGGTTTTATTTTGGAATATGGCATTTTTAATATATAATACAAAATAAAGCAAAAACAGTACATCTTCTTTCCACTTCTATATATCTTGTGGGTAAACCTGTGGACTGTTTTAGAGAGAAATCTTCTCATTATACTCTGCCTCCTTAATGCGCATTAACAGGTTCAGGAAAGATATCATTCAATAACAACAACAACAAAAACATTGAAAAAACCAGTAGCATAAGTATTTTTCTAAGGCTACAAACCAATAAAAAGGGAGAACACAAGGAAAAATAAATGAATTTTAAGCCAGGAAAGGCTGATGCAAAACTTTAAAAAGTGGTATTATTTAAGTGATATGAGTGCCTAAGTCATACATCTAAGCATATCATAATGACACAGGTACATTTTCTTAAGTAATAAGCAAAGCAATTGATAGAATTCATTTATCTTTTGGAATGTGCACACACACACACACACACACACACACATACACACAGATTTTTGACATCTGAATAAAGTGAAATGTATAACTTTTGACCCAGGTATTCCACTCTTAGGATTTTCCTATAAAACCGTATCTCCAATTTGTATACACAAAGTGCCTGAAGAACTGTTTATAATAGCCTGAAAATAAGGGAAAAAATCTAGTGGAAGCAGCAGAAGGGATAAAGAAATTATAGTATATTAATATAGTGAAATACTATTGGGAAGGCACAAAAGGGAATTATGGTATGATTTCATTCATGTAAATCCTCAAAACCTGGCATAACTTTATATTGTTTAATTCTAAAAAATAAAGCAAAAAAAAAAAAAAAAAAAACAAAAAACTTGTCCAAATAGCAAGTTGCTCTAATTCTTTATAATTGTTCTTTTCAATGTGTATTTGTTTGATATACTATTGATGTTATTTTCAAAATACTACTTATATATAAAAAAATTTAATTTTTAAAATTTTATTCCAAAGTTCAATACAAATAAGAGTTTTTAATTTCTAGCTACTTTTAAAAATCTGCCACTTTTTGTTTTTGTTTTGATTTTTATTCTTCAATTTTATTGAAGTACAATTTATATACAGTTACATGCACAAATCTTAAATTTACAGTTTGAAGAACTTTGGCAAATGTGTACGTACCTGTAGCTATATGTATGCAAATATGTAACCCCTGTAACTTTATCTGGAAGTAGACAATTCCATCACACCAAATGCATTTTTTTTTTTTGCCTCTTTGCAATCATATCTCTCTCCACACATATGCTGTCCCAAGTAACCACTGATCTAATTTCTGTCAATAGAGAGTAATATAAATGGAATTATACGGCACATACTCTTCAATGCCTGGCTTCTTTCTTTAAGCATGTTTTTTGGATACATCTAGGCTCTATAATGTATTAGTATTTCTTTCATATTGCTAAGTAGTCGATTCATTTGTGGAAGGCCAGGAATAAACAGTTTGTGGTATCTGGACTTTTGAGACTTTTTTTTTTTTCAGTTTGAGAGTGCTATAAATAAAGCTACATTGAATATTTATGCAAAAAATGCACATAAGTTCTTATTTCTCTTCTGTATTACTAGGAATGGATTTCCCGGGGCACAATGAATGTGTATTTTAAGAAACTGCCACACTCTTTCCAATGTGAGTGTACCATTTTACACTGTCATGAAAATGCATGAAAGCTTTACTAACACTAGATCTTGGGCATTATTCAGTATTGTTTTTTATTAAGGAGATGGAGGAGTGTAAGGGGTTTTTTTATATGTTCCAGACAAAAGAACTTTGTCGTATATATGTGCTAATATATCCCAATTTATGACTTATTAAAACTTGTCATAACAGAGTATTTTTTTCCACAGTATTTGTTAGGCTAGAAATTTTTAACTTTCATGAAGTCCAAATGATTAATTTTTAATTTTATATCCTGCGTAAATATTATTTGATAAAACTAGTCAGGAAGATTTTCTCCCGAATAACATTTTGTCAAGTATTCATACATTTTTTTTTCCACAGGGTATGGTCCAATATTAACATTAGATTGTCAAAGGGAATTATGACCCCCAATTTATTAAGATCAACTGGTTCAAATAAAGTATCCTCTATCATCAATTTGGGTGCCGGTCACCGTTCCTTTAAGAATATCGTCTCAGGAGAATGAAATCATGAGACTAACACAGCTTTCAGTTCATAACTGTTCGTACCATGACACAAACTAACAAGTGACAGCTTACCATGTAAGCTGTTGAAACATGTATCAGTGTTCTATGTACTTTATAATATTAACTTGTATAATCCTGATACCAGTCCTCTAAAATAGCAATTTACCAATTTTATAAGGGAGCAAAGTGAAGAGTAGCTTTTGTAAAGTCACTAACTCAGAACTTGGCCCCAGAGTTCAAATAGAATGATGCCAGAGCGTGTACTCTGAATCATTTTAAATGTTTTGTTTCCAGTAATTACAGTATTTCCCCCAACTTCTCTGACTAGAGCATATTTCCTTATTTAACTCAGCAACTCTTAACAGCCCACATGTTGGCAAATCATGACCATGGATCAGACACGCACGCACACACACACACACACACGCTCACACACACACTGAAAGACATGGACATTATCGGCTACAAGGGAAGAAATTTTTAAGAATAATAACTTTCCCTTTTTTTCTGTTGCTTAATTGGGAGAATTCAGGTAGTCAGGTGTGTTATAGAGAGAAGCTTAACTCTTCTATTCTGTCATGTGAGTAAGAGGTCTGAGACAAAAGCCAGTGTAACATGGTTGTTAGAGAATAGCTGCCTTGCCAATTCAACAGAAAAAGCATAACAGCACATATCCAATCCTGTTTTGTGCTAGGATTTCAGGAGCATGCTTACCATACAGACAGACTTCCTAAGCCAAACATCATTTAATGATAATAAATAAAAGCAAGCAAATAAATGCATGAATATAATTGGGATATTTTATTATAGTTTACAAAGTATGTAAAACAACTGTGATTAGAGTGGCAAAAAAAATTTTGTGTTGTATCACTAGTCTTTGTGACTCTTCACTTATTGTTATTATCTTTTAATGTTTTGGCTTTTAGTGTAACATGGAAAAATGCTAAATATTTGTTAGTTTTGGGCTTGATAGATGACATCTGTTATATTTGCCAAGTAACACAAGAAGGTTTATTAATTTTTTTAAATGTTTATTTACTTGTTTTGAGAAAGAGTGCAAGCAAGGGAGGGGCAGAGAGAGAGGGAAAAAGAGAGAATCCCAAGCAGGTTCCACACTGTCAACACAGAGCCTGATGTGGGGCTGGAACCCACAAACCATGAGATTACAACCTGAGCCAAAATCAAGATTCTGGCTCTCTACTGACTGAGCCACCCATGCACCTTGAAAACTTTTTGTTAAAATTTTATTATTTGTTAGTAGACTTTGTGCATACACTTAACTGGATGCCTTTCATATGTACTTTGTAATGACTTTCTTTCCTATGTTGTTTTGCAGTTTTTATTATTATAGGGAAGGTATGAAGATAAATGAAGGTGGAAGAGAGATTTTTAACCTACGCATTAATCAGTGACAGACTAGACTGAAATTCATGTGGATGAGCCACGGGTTGATATCACACAGCCATGTTGTCCCCTTAAATAACACAGAATCACTGAATTTGAAATGGACCATTTTAGTGACATTTCTGTCTTTGTCCATGTTTATCACAAAATTTATAGCTTCACATCTTGAGTTTGTGTGACAGTTACAGTGAACTTCCCTATGAGGAGAAAAGAGCTTTAACAATAAAATATCTAGCACTGTGTTCCTTTTATATATATATATATATATATATATATATTTTTTTTTTTACCCTCAAAAGAAACTATGTTTCATCTTAACAAAAGCATAGGAGTTTCAAATAAGGAATACATAATCTGACTTCAAAGAAGTTGCATGAAAAAGCCTAACAGAATGTCAGATATATACCCATCTAAAAAAGAGAGGATATCATTTTAAGAACTTGAAAAGAATAAAATTAATACTATTTCAAATTGTTTTCTACTGCTTCTCCAGCATTTCCTTTCTTGGTGCTTGAAATTTTATACCACAGTGTATTTTATGTTTATCAATAAAAATCTCATTGTATAAATAATATCCTAGAAAAAAAGTGATACTTTTCATGTGTGAAGAACTTTATATTTAATGAGACCATTTTTTTCACATATTAATTATGAAAATTTTCAAGTTAACTTTTAAGAGGTATAATTAACTGTATTTATAGGAAGGAAACCAAATCTTAGAATATTTAACAACACAATTATTAGGTGTTGTACTTTGTAACTGTAATATCCTAGCAAAATGTTTGTCTTGTCCTTGGAGTGAGAAGTCACAGGCTAGTGTCCCAAGTGCAATATTTATTAATAGTGGAATGCATGAATAGAAGAATAAGTGAAAGAGTATAGGACAAGAATCTATCAGTTATGGTTCCATCTCTTTGACTTCAACAACCATGCTAACATTTACAAATTAATTATATAAGATTCTATTTTATCAGATTGCCTTTCGTATCGTAACTGGAAAGGATCATGGTCAACAGCTGACATACTAAATAGTCACATTATAAATTTGTAGCCCCACTTGTCTATGGGGAGTTTGATGGACTAAAAGGGCTGTAAAAAGTTCAAATTTTCACTTCTAACTATATAGTGCCAACATTACTCTTAGTTTTCTGTAATTTTTCATTTCACAAATGCTGCAACAATCCAGAGAAGGAGTAATAAGGGCACAGATTTAAAATTAAACTTAGGGCAGCATTCTGAATGCATTTAGCATTTGTAATATGACAAGTCCTGATAATAAAGCCTAAATCAGGAATTGTGCTGCATGTGTAAACAATGTGTGTGGGTTAAATGTATATGGCAAGAAACTTGTAAGTCCTATGATCTTTATGTTAAGATATTCACATCAAGATATTTCAGACCTTCAATCCATAAACTTCTATCTTTGGAAACGTAATTTAGACTGTGACATCTAAAATTTTTAATGGAATTATATTACTTTAGTTGAAGCTTTGAGATAGACACATAACAAGGAAGAAAGGACAAAAAATATGTTAGAGTCTTTCTGGGAGCTTTGGGCTCCCAGATGAGGTAGTCAATCCTTTTAACTTACATGGAATCCATGGCTGTAAATTTATTTCATATATATTTAATCATACTAATGTTATAAAAATCTAGTATAGTATTCATGATAAACTGTTGCTTATGCTTATTCAGATATATTTGAATGTGTTGTCTCATTGATAAATACCTAGAAAGTTCCAAGTATCCATGATAATAGAGAGGGATAGAGATAATCAAATAGTGTCTGCATTTATTTTAAATTGATTACATGAAATATTTCATATGGCATCTATAGTCTACTGATTACATTTGGATGAGGGTGGTATTTATTAAGTTGATTATAGAATTATATCATGGATAAAGTGTGACAAGGAGAAATGGATGTTAAATAAGTTAGTTAAAGAAAGCAAATCTAAAACTATTTGCTGATAAAAGCCTACAAAAATAGTTGAAAATCTTTTAAGTATAATAATTATAACAATAACAGTAATAATTAATTGATATGATCATTTATTGAATGCTAAACACATTGTATAAATTTTTTACAGCAACTCTACAAGATACATTTATGTGTGTGTGTATATATATATATTTATGTTTTATATGTATATTTCCATTTATACATAAGGAAAGCTTAGAAATGTTCCATAAATAGCCTATGTTACGTACACAGTGAATGAATTCTCTCTTTAGAATCCATGTTCAACCATGACACTTTTTTTTCTTACCACACGGTCATTTATTCATTGTATTTAAATGAAATTATATCTTCTTGAAGTATAATGTCTCAGGTACATCATAAAGTGATAAGTGATAAAGTTAACACATATTCTACTTTGAAGAACTATATAAATAAGTCTACATAGAGTTAAAATATAATAAGCAAAGTTAAAGTCATATTATGAACAAAGATTTGTTGTTGGTATCCACATTTTAAGTGAGTTTTATTTAAATATTTAACAACTAGTTGAGTTGAAAATCAGCTGTGGCCAAATACTCCACAGCCCCTCTCTCCTATAGTAGAAGCATAGCCATGTACTCATGGAGAGTAAGTTCAGCACTGGCTCTATCTTATGTATAACAAGAGGGGTACACGAAAGAGAACAATATCAGTATGATTTAATTAGAAGCTACAAGAAGACTGAAGGCCTGTGACAAGAATAAATCAATAATTTTGATCATGAGACCTTCCAGAGGCTTTGTTGCTATTATAATAGGAAACTGGCACAAGCAATTGCTTCCAGAGGTCTAGACAAGCTGTGATACACTCTTTGGGTCCTGGCTCATAGAAGAACTTTTGACATTCTGTTGCTGCACTGCAATCGTTCTGCCCATTAAAATGAGAGAAATAAAATGATTCCTCTACTGTGGCTTTTCTTAGAAACATCCTCTACATTCTGGAGACATGTGGACATTATATAAAAAATGGCTTAGAAATAGGAGCATAGTAAAATACAGACTCACTGAAAGCAGTAGGAGGTTGAAATCTGTATGGCATCTTTCAAGTTTGAATCATTTGGAAGCTTTTTGGATTAAATGAACTATAGAGCTATATATAGCTTTTAAATATATCATCTGTGAATATAAAGTTTTCTGTACAGTTCAATTAAACTCTACCATAATAAATTGGTGAATATTACCAGTTGCCAAATACTAGAAATAAGGAAAAGCATGGGTTGTGACTAGGGTAGATATCTGTAATTATCTTTGAAATTATTGCTGCCCTTTTACTTCAGATTTTCTCCATCTCATAAAATAATTACAAAGTAAATTCTTCTCTTATTTTAGACCCCTTTCTAGGCATATGTCCTTAATTTTCACAGGAATTATCACTGTAATATTATCCTTTTTTCTTAAGTTTATTTATTTATTTTGAGAGAGAGAGAGCACAAGCATGAGTGGGGGAGGGGCAGAGAGAAGAGAGAGAGGATCCCAAGCAGTCTCCAAGCTGTCTTCACAGAACCTGATGTAGGACTTGAACCCACAAACTGTCAGATCATGACCTGAGTCAAAATCAAGAGTTGAACACTTAACTGACAGAACCACTCAGGCTCCCCATGTAATGTTATTATGCTTTTTGTCCTGTTATTTCAAGTGTTCTGACAATTACTTTGGCCTGAGAAATGTAGCTGTAAAATTTAAGCTTTCTAGCCAGGATGTATCCTCTGGTTCCTTTACTATAGCACAATTTCCTGCCCCCTCAGGACCAGTCACTGAGTTAAGAACAAGTTGCATCATGTAAATTAAACACATATTTTGTTAGTGTTGCTGTGTGAAATCATTGCTGGTTGTGAAATAATCACCAGTTTCCTAAGGTTTTAGGAAATACTTGTAATTTAGTTAGTGTTTCCAAATACACTATTTTCCCAGTAGAGAAATTCTTATTAATGCCCAAGTCTCTATTCGTCAATGATTTTTCCCCAGTGAAACAATCATGGAGTCAAATAAAAAATGAATTTGCAGTTACTAGGAAACTAAGTTAAATTATAATAAATGTTTTGTACATTAAATGTGATACTAAACACATAGTGAGCCTGATGTGGCATTTTGGAAATGGTATCTTACATGTGCCCAGCAATAAGGAGCAAATATGTGCTAATAATCTTTCACAGAACATTTTTGTCCTGCTTAGTCTTTGACCTCTTTACCATACCCATTCATTAGACCTCCTGTTCTCATCATGCTATTCTCAAATACTACTATGAGGAATTATTTAGGAAGTATTCTGTGTGTGTGAGAGAGAGAGAGAGAGAGAGAGAGAGAATATGAGTATGGGAGGGACAGAGAGGGAGAGAGAGAGGGAGAGAGAGAATCTTAGGCAGATTCCACATGCCCCTTGTAGAGCCTGACACGGAGCTCAATCTCATGACTCTGGGATCATCACCTGAGCTGAAATCAAGAGTCAGATGCTTACCCGACTGAGCCACCCAGGCGCCCCAGGAACTTTTCTTTTTAAATTTTTTTAAATGTTTTTATTTATTTTTGTGACAGAGAGGGATAGAGTATGAGCAGGGGAGGGGTAGAGAGAGAGGGAGACACAAAATCTGAAGTGGGCTCCAGGCTCTGAGCTGTCAGCACAGAGCTCGACATGGGGCTCAAACTCACAAAGTGTGAGATCATGACCTGAGCTGAAGTCAGACACTTAACCGACTGAGCCACCCAGGCACCCCCATTCTGCTCCAATTTCTAAGGAAGGACTTGCTCCTATTCTTAACCAAACAAGTCAATTTTTTATATTAAGCAGACCACCTAACCATTTCCCCCTTTCCCCTTTGTTCCCAAAGCAAAAATTTTCTTCAGTTATCCCTCTCACTTCCATATTCGGCAGGGGGGGGGGGGGGCATTCTAATAAGTTCCAAGCCAATGAATGAATGATATTTCCAAACAAGTTATTGGTTTATATTTGGTCCCTTGAGCTAAATTGGACCAATCTTACGCTAGGGAAGAATTTTTGTTGCTTTTGTTTTTGTTGTTGTTGTTGTCGCATATTTAAGAGAATACTATTTCTCTCTCTTTCCTGAAGGTGACAAAAGAAAATGACAGGGGCACCTGAGTTGCTCAGTTAGTTAAGCATCCAACTCTTGGTTTCAGTTCAGGTCATGATCTCATGGTTCATGAATTCAAGCCCTGAGCCTGGCTCTAGGCTGACAGTGTGAAGCCTGCTTCAGCTATTCTCTCTCTCTTCCCCATCTCTCTGCCCTTCTCCTGCTCACACTCTTTCTCTCTCTTTCTCTCAAAATTAATAAATAAACTTACCAACTAATCTTTGACAAAGCAGGAAAGAATATCAAATGGAATAAAGACAGTCTTTTCATTAAGTGGTGCTGGGAAAACTGGACAGTGACATGCAGAAGAATGAACCTGGACCACTTTCTTACACCATACACAAAAATAAACTCAAAATGGATGAAAGACCTCAATGTAAGACAGGAAGCCATCAAAATCCTTGAGGAGAAAGTAGGCAAAAAACTCTTTGATCTTGGCTGCAGAAACTTCTTACTCAACACATCTCCAGAGACAAGGGAAACATCAAAATAAAAAGCTTCTGCACAGTGAAGGAAACAATCAGCAAAACCAAAAGGCAACCGACAGTATGGGAGGAGATATTTGCAAATGACATATCAGATAAAAGGTTAGTATCCAAAATCTATAAAGAACTTATTAAATTCAACACCCAAAAAACAAATAATCCAGTGAAGAAATGGGCAAAAGACATGAATAGACACTTCTCCAAAGAAGACATCCAGATGGCCAACTGACACATGAAAAAATGCTCAACATCACTCATCATCAGGGAAATACAAATCAAAACCACAATGAGATACCACCTCACACCTGTCAGAATGGCTAACATTAACAACTCAGGCAACAACAGATGTTGGCAAGGATGCAGAGAAAGAGGATCTCTTTTGCATTGTTGGTGGCAATGGCAGCTGGTGCAGCCACTCTGGAAAACAGTATGGAGGTTCCTCAAAAAACTAAAAATAGAACTACTCTACGACCCAGCAATTGCACTACTAGGCATTTATCCATGGGATAAAGGTGTGCTGTTTCAAAGGGACACATGCACCCCCATGTTTATAGCAGCAGTATCAACAATAGCCAAAGTATGGAAAGAGCCCAAATGTCCATCGATGGATGAATGGATAAAGAACATGTGGTATATATATACAAAAGAGTATTACTCAGCAATCAGAAAGAATGAAATCTTGCCATTTACAACTACATGGATGGAACTGGAGGGTATTATGCTAAGTGAAATTAGTCAGTCAGAGAAAGACAAAAATCATATGACTTCACTCATATGAGGACTTTAAGAGACAAAACAGATGAACATAAGTAAAGGGAACCAAAAATAATATGAAAACAGAGACGGGGACAAAACAGAAGAGACTTATAAATATGGAGAACAAACTGAGGGTTGCTGGAATGGTTGTGGGAGGGGGGATGGGCTAAATGGGTAAGGGGCATTAAGGAATCTATTCCTGAAATCATTGTTTCACTACATGCTAACTAACTTGGATATAAATTTTAAAAATAAAAAAATAAAATTAAAAAAAAGAAAAAAATTAATAAATAAACTTAAAAAAATACCTGCCTATGACAACTGGAGTTGTCACTTTCTTTTTTTTTAAAGTTTATTTATTTATTTTGAGAAAGAGAAAGAGAGAGAGAGCAGAGGAGGGGCAAAGAGAGAAGGAGAGAGAGAGAGAGAGAGAGAGAGAGAGAGAGAAGAATCCCAAGTGTGGGTCTCAAATCCACGAACCATGAGATCATGACCTGAGCTGAAATCAGGAGTCAGACACTCAACCAGACTCTCAGCTGACTGAGTCACCCAAGCGCCCCTAGGCAGACTACAACAAGAACAGCAATAGAATGAAGCCAACACAAGCAACCGCAGAATAGGGAGAAAGAAAGACTTGACCCTGATGACAAAGAATTTGGTCTGATGAAAGAATCTTGACCCTCTAATTATAACAAGTGTGGAGTGCATTCTCTTCCCTTTTCTTCCCTTTGTTTCCATCAATCTTTCTTAAATATCTTATTTTGAACATAATCCTCAGAGTCAAAAAAAAGCATCTTTGATAGCATAACACAATTGAAAACATAATATAATTCTTGCATAGTGAATCGAAATTTCTCATAAAATAATAACATTTTGTATTTGGAACGACCCCCTCTTTTGTAAGCTGAATGAAGTGAGATTGTCAGCAGCACGATGATAAAAATAAGCTGAGATATGAACCTTATTTTCCCAGGCAGAACCCTAAAATTACAGAACATATTAGCTGTTTTAATCTCAGGTAAACTTATAGCTCTGAAATTATCTTTTAATAAAACTTCAAAAAAATCAAACCAATCAATAGTTTTTCTGTCCCTCCTGGCAAAAGATAACTAGTCGATGCCTTTGAAAACTATTGGGTGATGTGTTCATTTCAAACTCCCTTTGCCTTCTATTTACAAGGATCTTCAGCACTAGCAAAAGTGAGGACACTCAGCATGTCTTCCCAGTTTAAACTGGGTCCACTTGATCCCCTGGCCTGTAACATTGGCAACCTTTGTTGAAATATTGTTTCAAGTCCCTGGATAGATTATAACATATAATATATGTTATATATATTAGATAACATATAGATAGATAACATATAATATATGTAATGACAACATAAGACTTTATGTTATATATGTATGTATATTATGTCTGTATTTATAGCAACACGAGTTTAGATGCTTTGTTAAAGTGGTACATTTTATAACTCTGCTTCATAGCTTATTTTTAAACTGTTTTAATTTGGTGATTTTCTGACCTTTGGACTCAAAAAGCATTGTAACTGATACTATGTTGAACAAATGTTAGCTTAACACAGAATACTTTCTTACCCCCTTGTGCATGTTAATCACTGCCCCATCACTTTATCTGGCTTTTCCTTCCTCCAGATCTCATGTTTCTTCCTTGTTTCCTGCTTGGATAGTCTGCATGTATTGCACTCACAAATTTCTCTCAGTCTTGTATTATCACTCTCCCTAATGTCTGTTGCACTTCCTGCTGTGATCTTCACTATACACGTGTATCCAAACTCTGGCTTCTCAGGGCTTCTTTTGGTTTTACTGATCCTTAAGCTTGATGTAGCTATCCCCAATCTAGCTGTCACTACTCGTAACCAAAGATAGCCCTCATACATCTCCCGTTCACAAATATCACAAAATATTTCACTCTTTTTGACGTTAAATAATAATTTTTAAAAAGTATATAATTTCTAGATGATGTAATGGTTAGCTCACAGAGTTGCTGTTCTTTTATTGCCTGATCTATACTAACAATATTATGTTTATGATCCTAAATTGGAGTGTAGGCCAAATGGGAGTACAGATAGTTGGCTACTTATATATTTTTTAAATTACATTAGGGATAGAAAAAAAAGATGTGTAATAATCAGTGCTAGCAATGGATACTTAATTTTGACTAATTTGTTTTTCCCTATAAAACAACAGTTTTGTATTTAAAGTATTGATTTTAGAAATGCTATCTTGTCACAGACTCTAAGTCTAAAATTCTTTCTTGGCCAACAAGAAAGTGGGATGCAGGATTAAAATGGGAGAGGTGGCTAATGTCCAAGAAAAGACAAGAGCCCCTAATAAGGGTCCTTTGCCTGTATTTATTAAGATCAGAAGGCTTACAAACGTGATGGGCATGCACAAAGAGACAATGTATCTGTGAATATTAACTCATGGGCATGAGGGAAAAGGGGGTTTTGAAGATATATGTTGTTTGGGGTTTGGGTCAATAGAAAGCAAAATCCTGGAGCTGGGCAGATGGTTGTTAATAGCAGACAGGAAGCGCCAAATCTGTTTATCTTAGCTAGCCTAAAGGACAGAAAGGGCAAATAACCTCAGAGTTAACAAGACACCTTTTCTTTTGCTAATTAGCTCACTCTGGGCAGCTTCACCTGCATCATGGGGGTCTATAGCCCTGTATACCTGTTCACTTAATTTGGTCCTTCCTCCCTGTGAAAGCAGCTTTCTGCTCTAGTACTAAATTGGGGTGCAATTTTGCCCTGAATTCCTAATCTTGCTTACCTCATATACTTTTGTATTGGGGGCCTTGGCCCCTCTACTCTTATCTTGTTTGCCCAAACTTGGGTGGGACCACCCTATGGCTTTGTAATTCTTTATGGCTTCTTAACCCATTGGTGGAAGCCCAGGGAATTTCTAATTCTATTTCCCACACTATCTATAGTAGCTAATCTTGATATTCTTAATGTTTTAATTTTTAAATATTCTTGGTCCCTTGTACTATTCAAATCTCCTTTTCTTTCTAAATAATGCACTTTATCTGTTCATAAGATCAATAGAATGCCTTAAATTTTTTCCTACTATAAATTCTTAATTTATCCTTCATTATGGACTATTTCCTCATTACTTTATTATAATTAATAATTAAATTCATATATGACCTCCTTTTGAGTCTCACATTAAAAATACACTACAGTTAAAAACATAATAAAATAAACATTAAAATAGAATAAAATATTAAAAAGCTTAGCAAACTGGCATCAATAAACCAATGTGACAGAACTTGTCTCATCCAGGCTGCTGAGAAGAAAGGCAACCTGTAATCACATTTGATGGTTCCTTTTTTTCAAAGGCAGTTGCTTCTGTTTAAATGGTTTCTGTTTTTGTAAGCTTTTGTTTTCTTGACTATTACTGGTCATTGTGTCATTTTGAGGAATGAATGGAAACAAATTCTGGACTTTAGAATATCTAAATGGGGAGCTGGTTCCTCAAACAAAATAACGTTACTAAATGTACTTAACAATGTTTTAATAGCTAAATTGGGTGACTCTATGTCTGGCTTTATTTGACTAGATCTAATTTAACTGATGCCTTCAGCATAATTAATCAGATAATGCACTTCAGTGAATGTCATCATTTCATGTCTTGATAATAAAGCTAAAGAGATTGGTTTTGGTACCATTGGTCTTGTTTGTCATTCACATGATCACCTAATTTTGTTTTGTTTTAGATTTGAAGAAATACTAGAATAAATGCTCTAGTTTGAGTTGGTAAATGAGATAATGTTTGATACTTGTTCATCTTTACCAAAAAGAAAAAGTCAAAATAAAAAAAAAATTCAGAAAATTGACTGTCATGTAAAGATCACTAGAGAAAAAAATAGCATATTTGGGTTGTCTCTAAAAATTATGAACACAAAATTTTTTTCAGTGGAAAACTACAATTACATTATTACAGAACCATTAGGATAGACTTATTTATAAATCTGTCCAATGGCATTTATTTGCATATTTTGAGATGAAAATTAAAATAGAAAAAAAATCTGCCAACCAAGCTAATTCAAACTTTAAATCACTTCTTATACATACATAGCCCTAATTAGATCACTTGCCTACTCCTTCAGTCACTGCATAGGTCTGATCTCATATTTTTATCCCTAAATCTCCATTTTTAGTATCAATATTTTCCATGCCCTCTTTTATAATCTGGAAACTGAAAAAACTGAATTATACACCCATTTAATTACTGAATAAATTAATGTAACAAATAATTTACTTATACATACATATATACATACATATACATATACACACATATACATATACATACACATATACATACATATATACACACATAGAGTATATAAATTCTTCTGTCTCTTTGATGTTAATAGATTTATTAAAGGAAGAGTGAACTACAGAGGAAAGCTGCAAATAAATGATAGGGTGAAATCTGGCATAGAGAACAGGAAGCCTGGCTTTGGAAAACATCTCTCAAAATAAAGTGACTGAGGAGGATTAAAAAATTAGTGGAAAAACATTTCAATGTTCAGTAAAGATACATTTTGGCTTTTCTTTTTTTTTTTTTTTTTTTTTTAGAAAATTACTCTACTTGATCTGTAAATATCTAGCCAGGAAACTTTAAAGCTAAATGCAAATAGCCAAAAGAATTGGGGTTAAAACTGTAGGCAGTTTTTTAAGTACTCATGAAATAGTTCTACCAATGCCGGTACCGTATTCTTCATACCAAAGTATCAAACACAGACTTTTGACTTCATGTCATTGTTATCATGGATTTTACCTTGACTTATCACCTGTTGATAGCAATGAACACTAGGTGACTACTTCACTTTTCTTCTAATGTCACGTATTCCTGCTTACTCAACAATATAGTATCAGCAGTTCCTATCCTCACTTTCATCTGAAACATCAAATATTTCTTTTCTACTGTAACTTCTTCACTCTGTGATGAATTTTGGCCTATGCTGGTCTTGGTCATTTGTCCACCTATATTCCCTATCTACCTTCCCTTGTTTGGAAATTTCCAATTTCATGACTTCAAATATTAACCAGAGGATATCTCACAATTTGTCTCTAGCTTAGTCCTCTCACCTGAACTGCATACTTAAATATCTAACAACTTAGTTCTAGTCATCACAAACATATCTTGTCCAAAACTAAACTTCTGATCCACTCCTCCAAATTTTGCTCTCTTCCCAGTTTCAGTGAATGGAAATACTACTTGTTCTGTTTCAGGCAAAATTTGGCTTAACGTTGGCTTCACTCTTTCTTTCAAACTGTACATCCAATACATTACTAAATTAAAAAACATTTTTTTAATCTTCAAAACATATCTAGAATCAGGTCTTTTTTTTTTTTCCTTTTGATCTATGTCACACCCAATCTAATCTGAACTTTGATTGATTTTAGCCCAGATAATCACAATGGCCTTCACTGGTCTAACAAAGTCTACCCTTGCCCTGCTTCCCTCTATTTGTTTTCAAATATATGAGAGCAGCCATATTAAAATATGTGTCAAAACAGATGGTTTATCAGATCATACTTCCATGGCTTTACATACGATTCAGATGAGAAACTAAATTCCATATAATGCTTTACAAATAAGGTCACTGTATAATCTATCATCCAAACAGACGCATTTCTGAAAATGAATAGGAGCTTTAGTCATAATTACACTAACCAATAGATGTGAACTAAAGTTCTGTTGGACAAACCTGAGCATATGGCCATCCTACTCCAAAGGTATCATATAATCTAGTCCCCTGTTACCTTTTAACTTCATCTCCTTCTATTAATCCTGTAATCACTCTGCTATGGCCTTACTGGCCTCCTTGCATTTTCTCCAAAATGCAAAGGACACTCGCACATTTTCTAAAATGTGCCTAAAACACACATCTCCAAGATACCACGAGTCATTCCTTTATCTATTTCAGATATTTTCTTAAATGTCACCCTTTATAACAACCCTCTCAGACTGAGCTGTTTAGCATGCCAATGTAATAATACATCCTGTCCCTCTTGCTGCTTCATGCTTCCTCCATAGCATTTGTCACCATCTGATAAACTATATTTTATTTATTCATTGTGTTCCTCTAATCAGAATATAAGCTCCATGTGGAGAGGTATTTTTGCATTGATACTTTTTTTTTTAAATCTAATCCATTTGGTATTGTGTTTTATAAAGTGGTGGTTATTAAACTTTAAACTTTGCATAAGCTTGTCTGGATTTTGTTTTATATCTCCCAAATCACACATCTGAAATTCTTATGTTCAAATTTATGAGGTTTTGCAAATATACCCGATGCTTGCTTAACTGACTATGACTGACTTTAGTACCAACTCATGGACATATTTAAAAAGATGTTACATTAAAAAATTTGTCAGAATATTTCATTGTTATAAGTGAGAAGATTGAGGGATGGGAATATGTCAACACAGGTATTTAGTCCAACATGCCACCAGGAAATGAAATTTCCTAGGTAGGATTTTAAAAGTGACCAAATCTAGGGGTACCAGGTGGCTGAGGCAGTTGAGCATCCAACTTTGGCTCAGGTCATGATCTGGCAGTTCAGAGGTTTGCACCCCGCATGGGGCTCGCTGATGTCATTGTGGAGCCCTCTTCAGATCCTCTGTCTTCCTCTCTCTGCTCTTCCCCTCCTCATGCTTGCTCACTCTCTCAAAAATAAATTAAAAAAAAAAAAAAAGAAAGTGACCAAACCTAATAAATGATTGCCTTGTGTTTCAATTTGATCTTATATCTCAAATGCCTTCAGATGCATAAAGTTTGAGGATTTATTAAAAATAATACCAATAGTCATGGTACCTCTTCATGTATATTTGAGGGAGTTAGGACACCAGGTACTTTTAAAAAATTCCTTCAGATTATTTATTAAAATCCTCATCATGCTTCACATTTGTCCAGGTTCTCTAGTCTAAAAACCACTTAAGGGACTAACATCAATTATTGCTGATGCCTTCTAAGAAAACTGTACTTTTTTTCCTGTGGTTCCCTAAAGCTGAAAAACTCACTTATGTCAGTAAATAAACTTTTTTATACCAGAAGTATGTCATAATTGTTCACTTAAGTGGGTGGCAGTGTACAAAGTCTCTTAAATTGAGTTCCTCTGCTTTTATCTACCTCTTCTCTCTCCCTGAAGCACTGCAAGAATGCTTAGTTCAGATAAAAGAACAGAAGCCATGCCATTTACTTAATTTTGTTTACCTGGCCATTCTTTTAGGTTAAAAAAGAATTCCTTGGGTAGCCTGGGTAGCTCAGTCTGTTAAGTGTCTGACTAAGGTCATGATTTCATGGTGCATGAGTTCAAGCCCCACATTGAGCTCTCTGCTGTCAACGCAGAGCCTGCTTCAACTCCTCGGTCCACCTCTCTTTCTGTCCTACTCTCTCTCTCCCTCCTCTAAAATAATAAACATTGGGGCACCTGGGTGGCTCAGTCGGTTAAGGGTCCGACTTCAGCTCAGGTCACCATCTCGCGTTTAGTGAGTTCCAGCCCTGCGTCGGGCTCTGCGCTGATGGCTCAGAGCCTGGAGCTTGCTTCCAATTCTGTGTCTCCCTCTCTCTCTGCCCCTCCCCTGTTCATGCTCTGTCTCTCTCTGTCCCAAAAATAAATAAACGTTAAAAAAATTAAAATAATAAACATTAAAAAAAAAGAATTTCTTGTGTAGAAACTTAGGAAAACAAGAAGAAAAATAATTGTCACCCAAATTTCAGTACTGAATTTTGAAACTGTCACATTTAGTGATGTTAAATAAAGATAATGTTAAATAAAGATACTCTGTGACATTTAGTGATGTTAAATTGGCCTCATCATTTCTTATTTTTCAGAAGATATTTTGTAGAGAAATAATTACTGTATCATGAAAAAAACATTTTCTATATATTCATGATTAATTTTGATGGTGTTTATATACATATTTTCTTAAAATGATATTCATTTTATAATGGATTAACCTACCAAGAATTATTCTTTTCTATAACGTTTTAAAAGATGTGTTATGACATCCCATTGTTAATGTGTTAAATTCTTTAAAAATCAGCTGTCTCTAGTCTTAAAGTTTAACAAAGATGACGAATATTCTTGGGAAAACTTCTCAAATACTCAACTCTCAGAGGAACACAGTTTGTTGTTTTCTAATGAAATATGCAGTTAATGACATTCCCCACAGGCATCGCTGTTCCTTATTGTATGACTTAATCAAAAGAAATATACATTAATCTTCTGATATTCACATTTTGCCTAAATACTCATACATATACTCATGATGATTTATAATACATTCCCTGTACTTTTTTTCATCTCAGATGTTCTAAGCATTTTGTGAACATCAAATATTTCTCAATGCAGTATTATGTGATACAAGGAGCAAGAACTCTGGATCCAAAACGACTGAGCTTGTATTATTGCCTCTCAATTCATAAGCTATGTAAGTTTTGAAAATTAAACTTATGTTTCTCAACCTGGGTTTGGACTTCTGAAAATGGGAATTATGCCTATGATCTTAAATATTTGAACCCAGTAGAGCTTGTGTAAGAAAAGGGATTTCATTAGTGGGATGAAATCTTCTAAGACATCTCATAAATAAGAATGGGAGTATTGCTGAGATTCCAAATGCATTGAAATCAAGTCCTAAAGCACTGTGAAGAGGTCGACAAGAGGCCAATAAACTTTATATTACATATGGTTCACTCTGTATTTTTCTTCAACTCTAGAGTGTCTTTTGACTTACAAGTTCACATGGGTGGAAGAATTCTTGTTTAAAAAGAGGTTAGTTGTCAATTGTATATATTCACAGATATATTTGAACTTAGGCTAAATGTTCCTTTCTTCAGTGTCAACCTCACGGTTCATAGACAATTATTGACCAATTTTTGTTCAAATGATTATCCCTTGACCAGTCTCATGGGGCCAGAATATATGCATGAAATTGTAAAAACATAGTTGGTTTCTGCTGGAATCAAATGGATAAAGTAGAATTAGGGGAGAAGAAAGATTTAAATAGTAAAGGATGCCTGCTTTTTAAAAATTTTTAAATGTTTTTATTTATCTTTGACAGACAGAGTATGAGCAGGGGAGAGGCAGAGAAAGAGAGACAGAGAGAAAGACACAGAATCTGAAGAGGCTCCAGGCTCTGAGCTGTCAGCACAGAGCCCGATGCGGGGCTTGAACTCACAAGCCGTGAGATCATGACCTGAGCTGAAGTCGGATGCTTGACTGACTGAGCCACCCAGGCGTCCCAAGATGCCTGCTTTTTAAATAGTTTCTCAGTATAGTCAGGGAGATACTAATAGAAATGAAAATATCAAATAGAAGGTCTGGCTATTAATTGATACTTACATTTGCTTGTATAAGCATTGCCATTCCAGTGAAGTGGCTTTCTTGTGCCACCCTACTAAAATGGTATAATAGTTCCTTTAGCAGTTTTACTAGCAAACCAAATACTGGCACAAGTGATTTAAGAATGTTCAGAAATTAAAAAGAAGAAGAAGAAGAAGAAGAAGAAGAAGAAGAAGAAAAAGAAAGAAAGAAAGAAAGAAAGAAAGAAAGAAAGGGGAAGGAAAGGAAAGAAAAAGAAAAGAAAGGAAAGAGAAGGAAAGAAAAAAAGAGGGACTTGGGTGGTTCAGTCAGTTAAGCATCCCACTCTTGATTTTGACTCAGGTCATGACCCCAGGATTGTGGGATCTAGCTCTGTGTTAGTGTCCATGCTGAACATGGGGCCTGCTTAAGATTCTCTCTCTCTACTGCTCTCTCTTTCTCTTTTTATAAAAAAAAAGAAAAAAGAATGTTCAGAAATTAGACATCACTGAATGGAGTAAGAACAGAAGAACAGAAATAAGAGACTGTAGTAGATATGACGTGGTGGCTGAAAAGACCATGCTTGTGAGCACATTTGAAAAAACTCATTTAAATGTATAAAACACTTAAGTATTTAGAGGTCTGTTTGAATGGAGGCTGGAAGACCTATAATATTAAGGAGATACAGAGAAAGAAATATCACTTCATAAGTGGCATTGTAATTGCATCCAGATTGGTGAATGTAGTTTGACTTCCAGGTTAGTTTGGCTAAGAAACACATATCAACATGATAACTATTGCTATGATGTAGAGATTACTTACATTATCACCTTTTGACTCTCAGTTTTGCGAGCACTCAGCTAAACTACATTTCACAAATCCTCTTGATTCAAACTAGAAATAATGTGGATATGTTCTGGACAAAGATGGAAATGATACAAGAAACATCCAATTCTGTTCACATAATGTGTCATATACTATTATCTTTTTGGTATGCCTAAATCTTTGAGGACCTATAAGTTAGCACTGACACAAAAGTGTAAGAAATCTCTCCCTAGTTTCCTGATGATAGCACTTATCCAAAGAAGCTGGTGAACAAATACTGGTTACATCTTAACCAGTGTAAAAAATAACCCTTTATGGTGTTAAGGCACTGAAATTTGGTGCTTGTTTACACACTAATGGTCATCCTCGTTATTATAGAATAATTTTAATATAAAGTAAGTTAAAACTACTTTATAAAATTAAAGAATCAAAACAGATCTAAAATCTGACCAAAAGGAGTTCTCAGATGAGGACAGCAAAAAATAGAAAAGTAATCATCAAAATTAATAATAATAATAATAGCCCAAGATGAGCCAAATGCATATATGAAAAAAGACACTTGTCAAGTCATATTACCATAATGTTTCATGACACTGAATATTAAGAACTTAAAAGTAGCTAGAGAGAGTAAAAATTTCTCTTGAAGAACTAGTCTGAAAAGAAAATAAATTACTTGGTACACACGCTTTCTCAAGTTTTTACCAAAGTAAAAAAGAAAGACATCTTCACAGATGAAGACAGAAGATCGAACAGTCAAAGCCTATTGCTTAGAGTACCTGATTCTAGGATGTGGTCAATACCAGACCTGAGAGAACTTGTCCATTTTAGGTAGGACAATGGGTGGCTAAAGTAGGAAGGCCATTAAAAAAATGGACCTCATATTATCTGACATATGTAAGCACTTTGAAAAAAAAATTAATGGACATTGGAACATTTGGGAAAATTATTAAATTGTAAAAATAAATTTAGGAATATTAAAAAATGAGAGTTATTAATTCTTGGAAGTAAGTACAAAAAGACATTTTCATAATATATGCTTTAACTAAGAAGAAAATATTATTGCATAATCATAATAATATAGATATTGGGGCGTCTGGGTGGCTCAGTTGGTTAAGCACCTGATTGCAGTGCCGGTCAAGATGTCCTGGCTCATGGGTTCAAGCCCTGTGTCTGGCTGTGTACTAGAGACTGGGTAGCTAGGTGATGCCATTTTCACCCCTCCCGTGCATTTGCATACACACCTGCAAGCACCACAACAATCCACCCCAGTAAGCTAAGCAGTGCATTCTAGTGGAGAATGGAGCCATTACACTCATCCCTGCCCAACTGGGCCAACCTCTCTCTTCAGGGACACCACAAATCTCTCTGCCTGCTTAGTTTACAGACTATAGAGTGATTCATAGTTTGACTTCAAGGGGAAACAATATAATTTCAATCATATTTCAGTCTGTTTGTTGATCCATCTATTGAATTTTTATTTTCTTTCTATTTTCTTTTCTTTTACTTGAATTCAGAAAGAGAAAAAAAATATTTTTCTTTATATTTTTCTACTATATTTTTATTTTTTTGTAAATGTTTCAAAGTCTATTTTACTTCCATCATTTCATTTTATTCTATTTCATTGTATTCATTTTCTCAAATTTTCAAACATGTTTCTTTTCCTTTTTAATTGTAATATATTAAGCTCCTTTCAATAACCAGACCAAAACACACGTAGGATCTAGCATCATTTATTTGATTTGTGTGTGTGTGTGTGTTGTTTTTAATTTTTTAATTTTAATTTTTTCCTTATTAATTTCTTTTCTTCATGCAAAATTATGAAACAAAGGAATTCATCCCAAAAGAAAGATCATGAAGAAATGATAGTCAGGGACTTAATCAACACAAATACAAGCAAGATGTCTGAACAAGAAATTATAATCACAATAATAAGAATACTAGCTGGGGTCGAAAATAGATTAGAATCCCTCTCTGCAGAGATAAAAGAAGTAAAAGCTAGTCAGGATGATATAAAAAAAAAGCTACAACTGAGCTGTAATCTTGAACGGCTGCCACGGCAGCAAAGATGGATGAGGCAGAACAGTAAATCAGCAATATAGAGGAAAAATTTATGGAGAATAATAAAGCAGAAAAAAAGAGGGAGACTAAGGGAAAAGAGTACGATTTAAGAATTACAGAAATTAGTGACTCATTGAAAAGGAACAACAACAGAATCATAGGAGTCCCAGAAGATGAAGGAGAGAAAAAGGGGTAGAAGGGTTATGTGAGTAAATCAGAGCAGAAAACTTTTCTAATCTGAGGAAAGACACAGATATCAAAATCGAGAAAGCACAGAGAACTCCCATAAGATTCAACAAAAATCAACCAACAAGGCATAGCATAGGAAAATTCACAAAGGACTCAGGCAAAGAAAGAATCATGAAAATAGCAAGGGGAAAAAAAAGTCCTTAACCTATAAGGGAAGACAGATCAGGTTTTCAGCAGACCTATCCACAGAAACTTGGCAGGCCAAAAAGGAGTGCAGGATATATTCTATGTGCTGAATCAGAAAACTATGCAGGCAAGAATTTTTTATCCAGCAAAGCTGTCATTCAAAATATAAGGAGAGATTAAAACTTTCCCAGGCAAACAAAAATTAAAGGACTTCATGATCACTAAACCAGCCCTGAGAGAAATTTTAAGGGTCACTCTCTGAGGAGAGAAAAGATGAAAAAAAAAAAAAAAAAAAAAAAGACCAAAAGCAACAAAGACTAGAAAGGACCAGAGAACACCATCAGAAACTCCAACTCTATAAGCAACATAATGGCAATAAACTGATATCTTCTAGTAATCACTCTAAACATCAATGGACCAAATGCTCCAATCAAAAGACATAGGGTAACAGAATGGATAAGAAAATAAGATCCATCTATATTCTGTTTACAATAGACCCATGTTAGACCTAAAGACACCTTCAGATTGAAAGAAAGGAGATGGAGAACCATCTATCATGCTAATGGTCACCAAAAGAAAGCCAGAGTAGCCATACTTATATCAGACAATCTAGACTTTAAAATGAAAACTGTAACAAGAGATGAGGAAGGGCATTATATCATAATTAAGTGGTCTATCCACCAAGAAGATCTAACAATTGTAAACATTTATGTTCCAAATGTGGAGGTTCACAAATATATAAATCAATTAATCACAAACCTAAACTCGTTGATAAAAATACCATAATAGTAGGGACTTCAACACCCCACTTATAACAATGGACAGATCATCTAAACAGAAAATAAACAAGGAAACAATGTCTTTGAATCACACACTAGACTAGATGCACTTAACAGATGTATCCAGAATATTTCATCCTAAAGCAGAGGAATATATATTCTTCTCCAGTGCACATGGAACATTCTGCAGAATAGATCACATACTGGGACACAAATCGTCCCTTAACTCATACAAAAAGATTGAGATCATACTGTGCATATTTTCAGACCATAACACTATGAAACTCGAAATCAGCCACCATATAAAAATTGGAAATAGAACAAATACTTGGAGACTAAAGAATGAATGGACTAACCAGGAAGTTAAAGAGAAAATTAAAAAGTACATGGAAGCCGATGAAAATGATAACACCACAGCCCAAAACCTCTGGGACACACTAAAGGGAGTCACAAGAGGAAGTATATAGAAATCCAGGCCTTACTAAGGAAGGAAGAAAAGTCTCAGATACACAACCTAACCTTACACCTTAAAGAGCTAGAAAAGAACAGCATATAAAACCCCAAAACAGCAGAAGACAGGAAATAATAAAGATTAGAGCAGAAATCAATGCTATCGAAACCAAAAAAAAAAAAAAAAAAAAAAAAAAAAAAAAAAAAAAA
>NC_064808.1:76104885-76116229 GCF_023721935.1 Panthera uncia
AAAACAACAACAAAAAAACAAAACAAAAACACACACACAAAAAAAAACAAAACAGAACAGATCAATGAAACCAGAAGCTGGTTCTGTGAAAGAATTAACAAAGTTGATAAAATTCTAGCCAGTTTGGTTAAAAAAAAAAAAAAAAAAAGCAAAAGGACCCAAATAAATAAAATCAAGAATGAAAGAGATCACAAAAAACACAACAGAAATACAAACAATAATAAGAGAATATTGTGAACAATTATACACCAATAAAATGGGCATTCTCAAAGAAATGGACAAATTCCTGGAAACACATGAACTAGCAAAACTAAAACAGGAAAAAATAGAAAATTTGAACAGACCCATAACCAGTAAAGAAATTGAATTAGTAATCAAAAATCTCCCCCCAAAACAAGATTCAAGGACCAGATGGCTTTCTAGGGGAATTCTATCAAACATTTAAAGAAGAGTTAACACCTAATCTCCTGAAGCTATTTCAAAAAATAGAAGTGGAAGGAAACTTCCAAACTCTTTCTATGAAGCCAGCATTACTTTGTATCCAAAAGCAGAGAAAGGCCCCACTAAAAAGGAGAACTATAGACTAATTTCCCTGATGAACATGGATGCAAAAATCTTCAACCAGATATTAGCCAACCAGATCCAACAATACATTAAAAAATTATTCACCACGACTAAGTGGGATTTATACCTGAATTGCAGGGCTGGTTCAATATCCACAAAACAATCAATGTGATTCATCGCATCAATAAAAGAAAGGACAAGAACCACATGATCCTCTCAATAGATGCAGAGAAAGCATTTGACAAAATAAAGCATCCTTTCTTGATAAAAACCATGAAGAAAGTAGGGATAGAAGGAAAATACCTCAAGATCATAAAAGCCATGTATGAAAGACCCAATGCTAATATCATCCTTGATGGGGAAGAACTGAGAGCTTTTCCCCTAAGGTCAGGAACAAAAGAGGGGTGTCCACTCTCACCACTGTTATTCAACACAGTATTGGAAGTCTGAGTCTCAGTAATCAGACAAAACAAAGAAATAAAAGGCATCCAAATCAGACCACCAAGAGGTGGTCAAACTTTCACTCTTCTCAGATGACATTATACTCTATATGGAAAACCCAAAAGATTCCACCAAAAAACTGTTAGAACTGATCCATTAATTAGCAAAGTGTCAGGATATAAAATCAATGCACAGAAATAATTTGCATTCCTATACACCAAGAATGAAGCAACAGAAAGAGAAATCAAAGCATCTATCCCATTTACTGTTGCACCAAAACCCATAAAATACCTAGGAATAAATGTAACCAAAGAGGTGAAAAATCTATGCACTGAAATCTATAGAAAGCTTATGAAAGAAATTGAAGGCGACACAAAAATATGGAAAAATATTCCATGCTTCTGGATAGGAAGAAAAAAATATTGTTAAAATGTCAATACTACCCAAAGCAATCTATATATTCAATGCAATACCTATCAAAATAACATTAGCATTCTTCACCAAGCTAGAATAAACAATCCTATAATTTGTATGGAACCAGAAAAAAAAAAAAAAACAAATAGCCAAAGCAATTTTCAAAATGAAAACCTAATCAGGAGGCAACACAATCCCAGACCTTAAGCTGTATAACAAAGTTGCAATCAACACAGTATGGTACTGGCACAAGGACACTTGGATCAATGGAACAGAATAGAGAACCCAGAAATGGACCGACAAATGGATGTCCAACTAATCTTCGACAAAGCAGAAAAGAATATACAATGGAATAAAGACAGTCTCTTCAGCAAGTGGTGCTGGGAAAACTGGACAGTGACATGCAGAAAAATGAACGTGGACCACTTTCTTACACCATGCACAAAAATAAACTCAAAATGGATGAAAGAACTAAATGTAAGACAGGAAGCTATCAAAATCCTCTAGGAGAAAACAGGCAAAAACCTCTTTGACCTTGGCCACAGAAACTTCTTACTCAATATGTCTCCAGATGCAAGAGAAACAAAGGCAAAAATGAACTATTGGGAATTCATGAAAATAAAAAGCTTCTGCACAGTGAAGGAAACTATCAGCAAAACCAAAAGGCAACCAATGGAATGGGAGAAGATATTTGCAAGCGACATATCACATAAAGGGTTAGTATCCAAAATGTATAAAGAACTTATTAAACTCAATACCCAAAAAACAAATAACCCAGTGAAGAAATGGGCAAAAGACATGAATAGACACTTCTGCAAAGAAGACAGCCAGATGGCCAACCAACCCATGAAAAAATGCTTAACATCACTCATCATCAGGGAAATACAAATCAAAACCACAATGAGATACCACCTCATACCTGTCATAATGGCTATCATTATTAGCCACCTGGGCAACAACAGAACTTGACAAGGATGCAGAGAAAGAGGATCTCTTTTGCACTGCTGGTGGAAATGCAAACTGATGCAGCCAGTTTGTAAAACAGTATGGAGTTTCCTCCAAAAATTAAAAATAGAACTACCCTACGACCCACCAATGTCACTACTAGGTATTTATCCAAAGGATACAGGTATGCCGTTTTGAAGCATGCACCCCAATCTTTATAGCAGCACTATCAACAATAGCCAAAGTATGGAAAGAGCTCAAATGTCCATTGATAGATAAATGGATAAAGAAGATGTGGTATATATATACAATGAAGTATGACTCGGCAATCAGAAAAAGTGAAATCTTGCCATTCACAGCTATGTGAATGGAACTAGAGGGTATTATGCTAAGCGAAATTAGTCAGTCAGAGAACAACAAATATCATATGACTTCAGTCATAGGAGGACTCCATGATACAAAACAGATGAACATAAGGGAAGGGAAGCAAAATTAATATAAAAACAGGGAAGGGGACAAAAACATAAGAAACTCTTAAATATGGAGAACAAACAGAGGATTACTGGAGGGGATATGGGAGGGAGGAATGGGCTAAATGGGTAAGGGGCATTAAGGAATCTACTCCTGAAATAATTGTTGCACTATATGCTAACTAACTTGGGTGTAAATTAAAAAAATAATAATAAATTAAATTAAAATAGTAAATAAATAAATAAATAAATAAAGTAAGTAAGTAAGTAAGTAAGCCAAAATCCTCAATTACCATACATAATAAGAACTCAGTGACTAATGTCTAAAATCTAAATAGAAAATAAAATAGGTAGTAAATAACAGGAAAAAAAGGAAATGCGTGAAAATATATCTAGAAAATTAAAAATGGTTTTGTCTAGGGAATAAACTTACAAGTAAGAAAGAATGAGACAAAAGACTGTTATTTTTCATATTAGCACTACTTTATTTTATGCTCATCAATACTTTCAATAAATTTTTTGAATGAATAAACTATATCTAGATATATATGATGCAGATAGATATAGGCTGGATTTATATTTATTGTTTAATTTCAGTTATAATACAAATATGCTCTCAATATATGCATACAACCAAATTTAATGTATCTGTCTAGTGATTTGAATGATAGATCTGTAGGGTGTATATATTTTATAAAAGAGAAGGCAACCATTTTCTTCATTTTTTTTGTGAAGATCATATCCAGACCATTGAGCCATAACTATGCCTCAGACAGTTTTTCATTTAGGAAGTCATTAATTTTCTGAAATTTTCCAGACAACTGGTTATTAAACAAACACCTTCAACCAATTCAAGCATAATAGGCTACAATTGGCTTTTTTTCCTGTGGTGACAAACTTCATCAGAAGTACAATAAATGACAACCTGAAACATCTAGATCAGTCTAAAGTTTTAAAATCTAGCTAGGTAGGGTTAAATCAATGAACTCACCAGTTGAACCAAATAAATTATGTATTTTAATCACCAAACATTTATTTTGAATTTTGTCTCTCCCCCACTCACACTCTGTCTCTGTCTCAAAAATAAACATAATAAAAAATTTAAAAAATAAGGTTGTTGAAGAAATAAAGATGAAGTCACACCTGACCAGAGTCGGTGCTTAACACAATATGACTATTGTTCTTATAAGCAGAGAGGAAGGAGAAACAGACACATAAGGGGAGAATATAATGATGAAGGCATAGATTGAAATTATGCAGCTACAAACCAAGGAATATCCAAGATTGCATGCAAACCATCAGAAATTATGAAGATGCAAGGAAGAATTCTCCCATACATGCTTTAGAGAGAACATGAATTTGCAGACTTCTTAATTTTGGACTTTTAGCCTCCAGAACTGTGAGACAATAATTTCTGTTGTTTTGCAACATCTTGTTATTGTGGTGGGTTGTTATGGTTGCCCTTGGAGAGTAATACACCACACAGACACAGACACACACACGCACACATTCACACTCCCTAGCCAACCTTCTCCTGGTTGGAGATATAAAGCCAATCTTTTGTATTTCAATCTTGGAGCTGACCTGCCTCTGGCCCCCTAAGACACTGCTCATGAAAAAGTTTAGTTTGTTTCAAAACCTCCATAATTTTTTTTGCTTTTGTTTTTGTCTTTTTTCCTGGCTTATTTATTCCTAGAGCATCAAGTCTCTTTTTATGTTTTCTGATTTTCTAAAAAGATTCCAATATTTTCTTTTTATTAACATCTTCATTTAATGTTGTCATGTTAATTTTTTTAAGTTTATTTATTAGAGATGAGAGAGAGAGAACACAAGTAGGGGAGGGGCAGAGAGAGAGAGAGAGAGAGAGAGAGAGAGAGAGAATCCCAAGCAGGCTCCATACTGATAGCACAGAGCCCAATGCAGGGCTTGAACTCATGATCCATGAGAGAATGACCTAAGCCCAAACCAAGAGTTGGATGTTTAACCAACTGAGCCACTCAGGTGTCCCTAATCTGTTCATACTTAATTACCTCTCACTTTTGGATATGTTTTCTCATTTCCCAAAAGTCTATTCTTAATTTATTTAAATATTCATTGAATCAACACTCTAAAAAACACCCTCACATTTATATTTTTATTATTTTGCCTTCCTCTACTCTAACAACTACAGCAACAATATATATATATATATATATATATATATATATATACACACACACACATACATACATATATATATGTTAAGGATATGGGAAGTTCTAGCATGTTTATTCTAAAAAGGGTTCTATTTTACATATTTGGGGAAGATAGCTTACAGCTACCAGGAATCAGTACTGGGTTTACTCAGTGAGTTATAGTTTGGAGAAGCTTGTTATTTACATTTGAAGCCTTGACTTTTTTCAACTGAGATGTTTAAAAATGAATTTTAATAATAAACTGCCACATTGTTCACTTTAGTTGATTTAGAGCAATGTTTAGAGAACTGAGAAAGTTGATTAAAATAACTTGCTGTTGATTTGTCATCGAGGCCTATAAATTTTGTAGTAGTTTAATAAATTCCTTTTGCTCAAATTTAAACTAAGCTGTTAGTTTGCTCTCATTTATGGGTTGTGCAAGGTAGGAGAAGGCATCCCCTCTATAAATTGTATTAGACCACAAGGCCTTACTTACAATCTGAGTACGTGTAGTGGTGTTTTAGAAACATGTCTTATCCAGACAAGCATCTTAGCCTCCTTTCTCACAACATTACTATTCCTACATTCCTTGGACACAGAAACTCTGAAGTTCCACTGCTGTTTTTCATAGCTTTTTGTCAAAAATAAGGCATTCTTCTGGAAATATCTAGGAAGAGGTGAGATATATTCACTTTAAAAAGCAATTTTTTACCCTGCAAACAATCTAACTTATGCCTTCACTATTATAAGACTGAAAGATATAGATCTTTATTTATCCAAATAGATTTCAGAATAATGATGAAGCTTCTCTCTCTCTCTTTCTCTGGAGGGGAGGATGTAGGCAAAAGCCTTCCTAATTTGGGGGGATCACTTTCTGTAATGGATCTCACAGCACATACAGGTACAATCTGTCCCTTACCATGTTATTCTGTCGACACTGGGGCTTGGGGAACTGATACATGCTGTTGCTCTAGCTGCTGATTTTGCAACGAGAAATAAAATGTCTTTGTTTCTGATTCCAAGGCAGGCACCCTTTAATTTTTTTTTTTTAATGTTTCAATTTATTTTTAAAGGAGAGAGAGAGACAGAGCATGAGCAGGGGAGGAGCAGAGAGAGAGGGAGACACAGAATCGGAAGCAGGCTCCAGGCTCGGAGCTGTCAGCACACAGCCCCATGTGGGGCTTGAACTCATGAACCGTGATATCATGACCTGAGCCGAAGTCGGACGCTTAACCAACTGAGCCACCCAGGCTCCCTGAGGCAGGCAACCTTTAAAACCTACACACACGCACACACACACACACACACACACACACCATACACGCAAATATAGTATATGTTTATATATACAGTATGTAGATATCGATTTGGATGTGGATATAGAGATAGAAATGATAGATGGATATAGATTTATACACATAGCAGCAAGCTAACTTGTTAGTTCATAAGTACAATAGAAACTCAGGCCCTTCTAATTTAACAAATGTCTTTTACATTGTCTATAGTACTGATGCAAGTTTAAATTTGCTTTAGACACATAAGGATAGTAGCAGACCCGTCCACTGAAAATTGGCAGGCCAGAAGGGAGTAGCAGGAAATATTCAATGTGCTGAATAGGAAAAATATGCAGCCGAGAATACTTTATCCAGCAAGGTTGTCATTAAGAATAGAAGGAGAGATGAAGGCTTTCTCAGACAGACAAAAACTGAAGGAGTTCATGAGAATTAAACTAGCCTTGCAAGAGATCCTAAGGGGAACTTTGTAAGTGGAATGCAGCAAAGAGTACAAAGGACCAGAGATGTCACCACAAGCATGAAACCTACAGATAACACAATGACACTAAATCCGTATCTTTCAATAATAATGCTAAATGCAAGTGGACTAAATTCCCCACTCAAAAGACATAGGGTATCAGAATGGATTAAAACAACAACAACAACAACAACAACAACAACAAAACAAGATCCATCTATATGCTGTCAACAAGAGACCCATTTTAGACCTGAGGACACACACGGATTGAAAGCAAGGGGATGAAGAACCATCTATCATGCTACTGGAAGTGAAAAGAAAGCTGGATAGCCATACTTATATCAAAAAAACAAGATTTTAAACTAGAGAATGTAACAAGGATGATGGAGGGCATTATATCATAATTACAGGGTCTGTCCATCAAGAAAAGCTAACAATTTTAAATGTTTATGGCCCCATTTTTTAAGAAGCCAAATATATAAATCAATTAATCACAAACATAAGCAATCTTATCGATAAGAATGTGGTAATTGCAGGGGACTTTAACAAACACTTATAGCAATGGACAGATTATCTAGGCAGAAAATCAATAAAGAAACAATGGCCCTGAATGATACACTGGACCAGATGGACTTGACAGGTATATTCAGAACTTTTCATCCAAAAGCAGCAAAATACACATTCTTCTCAAGTGCACATGGGACATTCTCAAAGGTAGATCACATACTGGGTCACAAAACAGCCCTTAATAAATAAAAAAAATATTTGAAATCATACCATGCATATTTTCAGATCACAATGCTATGAATCTTGAAATTAACCACAAGAAAAGTTTTGGAAAACCTTCAAATGCATGGAGGTTAAAGAGCTTCTTACTAAAGAAGAAATGGGTCAACCAGGCAATTAAAGAAGAAATTAAAAAAATATATGGAAGCAAATGAAAATGAAAACATGATAGTTCAAACCCTTTGGTATGCAGCAAAGGCAGTCCTAAGAGGAAATACATTGCAATCCAGGCCTCACTCAAGAAGAAAAATCTCAAATACAAAATCTAACAGCATACCTAAAGGAACTAGAAGCAGAACAGAAAAAAAAAAAAACAAAAAACCAAAACCAGACCAGCAGAAAAAGAGAAATAATAAAGGTTAGAGCAGAAATAAACAATATAGAATAATAATAATAATAATAATAATAATAAACAGTAGATCAGATCAATGAATCTAAAAGCTGGTTTTTTGAAAAAATAAACAAAATTGATAAACCCCAGCTAGACTCCTCAAAAAGAAAGACACAGGACCCAAATAGATAAAATCATGAATGAAAAAAGACAGATAACAACCAACACCACAGAAATACAAACAATGATCAGAGAATTCTATGACAAATTATATGTTAACAAACTGGACAAGGTGGAAGAAATGGACAAATTCCTAGAGACCCTCACACTACCAAAACTCAAACAGGAAGAAATAGAAAATTTGAACAGACCTATAACTAGCTAAGAAATCAGTTTTTTAATTCACTTACCAAAAATCTCCCAACAGATAAGAGTCCTGGGCCAGGTGGCTTCCCTGGGGAATTTTATCAGACATTTAAAGCATAGTTAATACCTATCCTTTTCAAGGTGTTCCAAAAAAATAGAAATGGAAGAAAATCTTCCAGACTCATTCTATGAAGCTAGCATTACTTTGATTCCCAAACCAGACAGAGACCCCACTAAAAAGGAGAATTGCAGGTCAATATCCCTGATGAACATGGATGTAAAAGTTCTCAACAAGATACTAACAAATCAAACTCAACAGCGTATAAAACCAATTATTCACTGCGATCAAGTGGGATTCATTCCTGGGCTGCAGGGTTGGTTCAATATTCACAAATCAATCAATGTGATACATCACATTAAGAAAAGAAAGGATAAGAACCATATGATCCTGTCAATAGATGCAGAAAAAACATTTGACAAAATACATCTTTTCTTAATAAAAACACTCAAGAAAGTTGAGATAGAAGGAACATATCTTAACATCATAAAAGCCATATACGAAAAGCCAGAGGTAATATCATCCTCAATGGTGAAAAACTGAGAGCTTTCCCCCTGAGATCAGGAACACGACAGGGATGTCCACTCTCACCACTGTTGTTTAACATAGTGGTGGAAGTCCTAGCCTCTGAAATCAGACAACAAAATCAAATAAAAGGCATCCAAACTGGCAAAGAAGTCAAACTTTCACTTTTCGAAGATGGCATGATACTCTAAATGGAAAACCTGAAAGACTCCACCAAAAAGCTTCTAGAACTGATACATGAATTCAGCAAAGTCGCTGGATACAAAATCAATGTACAGAAGTCGGTTGCATTTCTATACACCAATAATGAGGCAACAGAAAGAGAAATCAAGAAATTTATTCCATTTACAGTTGCACCAAGAACATTAAAATACCTAGGAATCAACCTAACCAAAGATGAAAAATTTCTGTATGCTGAAATTATAGAAAACTTATGAAAGAAATTGAAGAAGACACAAAGAAATGGAAAACTATTCCATGCTCATGGATCGGAAGAACAAATATTATTAGAATGTTAATACTACCCAAAGCAATCTGCACATTCAGTGCAATCCCAATTGAAATTGCACTGGCATTCTTCTCAAGGCTAGAAAAAACAATCATAAAACTTGTATGGAACCACAAAAGACCTGAATAGCCAAAGTAATGTTGAAAAAGAAAACCAAAGTGGGAGAATCACAATCCCAGATTTTAGCCATTACTAGAAAGCTGTAATCACAAAGACAGTATGGTATTGGCACAAAAACAGACACATAGACCAATAGAATAGAATAGAGAACCCAGATTTTGACCCACAAATGTATGGCCAACTCATCTTTTAGAAAGCAGGAAAGAGAGGGGGAACAGTCTCTTTAGCAAATGGTGTGGGAGAACTGGACAGAAACATGCAGAAGAATGAAACTGGACCACTTTCTTACACCATACAAAAAAATAAACTCAAAATGGATGAAAGACCTAAGTCTGAGACAGGAAACCATCAAACCCTAGAGGAGAAAACAGCCACAGCAATTTCTTGCTCAACACGTCTCCAAAGGTAAGAGAAATAAAAGCAAAAATGAACTATTGAGACCTCATCAAGATAAAAAGCTTCTGCACTGCAAAGGAAACAATCAACAAAAGTAAAAGTCAACCAAAGGAATGGGAAAAGATAGTTGCAAATGACATATTGGATAAAGGGTTAGTATCCAAAATCTATAAAGAACTTACCAAACTCAACACCTGAAAAAAAAATAATCAGATGAAGACATGAATAGACACTTTTGCAAAGAAGATATCCAGATGGCCAACGGACACATGAAAAGATGCTCAACATCACTATACACCAGGGAAATAAAAATCAAAACCACATTGGTATACCACCTCACACACAACAAAGTGGCTAAAATTAACAACTCAGGAAACAGCAGACGCTGGTGAGGATGTGGAGAAAGGGGAATCCTCTTATACTGTTGATGGGAATGCAAACTGGTGCAGCCGCTCCAGAAAACGGAGTGGAGGTTCTCAAAAAATTAAAACTAGAACTACCTTATGACCCAGCAATAGCACTGCTAGGAACTTACCCAAGGGATATAGGAGTGCTGATGTATAAGGGCACATGTACCCCAATGTTTATAGCAGCACTTTCAACAATAGCCAAGTTATGGAAAGAGCCTACGTGTCCATCAACTGATGAATGGGTAAAGGTGTGGTTTGTATAAACCACAGAACACAACAGAATACTACTTGGCAATGAGAAATAATGAATTACTGCCATTTGCAGCAATGTGGATGGAATTGGAGTGTATTATGCTAAGTGAAATAAGTCATTCAGAGACAGACAGATATCATATGTTTTCACTCATATGTGGGACTTGAGAAACTTAACAGAAGACCATGGGAGAAGGGAAAGGGGAAAAGCAGTTTCAAACAGAAAGTGAGGGAGGTCAACCATAAAAGACTCTTAAATGTACAGAACAAACTGAGGGTTGAGGGGGTGGGGGGACCAGCACGGAGGAGAGAGTAAAATAGGGCATGGGCATTGAGGATGGCACTGGTTGGGACGAGCATTGGGTTTTGTATGTAAACATGGAATCACGAGAATCCCCGAAACGAAGAGCACACTCTATACACTGTATGTTAGCCAATTTGACAATAAATTATATTAGAAAGAAAGAAAGAAAGAAAGAAAGAGAAAGAAAGGAAAAAATATATTTGCTTTAGACAGATTTATACTATAGTGTGTACATTAAATCATAGTATTCTATGATGTCAATTTTACTGACTTTGAAAAATGTGCTATTGTTATGTTAGTGACTGTCCTGTCTTAGAAAATATACACTGAGGCATTAGTAGCTAAAGGGGAGGATGCCTGGGTGTCTCCATCATTTAAGCCCTTGACTTCGGTTCTGGTCATGATCTCACAGGTTATGAGTTTGAACTCTGCATCAGGCTCTCCACCGTCAGTACAAAGGCTGCTTCAGATTTTCTGTCCCTCTCTCTCTCTGCCCTTACCTCTCTCTCCTTCTCTCAAAAATAAATA
>NC_064808.1:76116239-76172558 GCF_023721935.1 Panthera uncia
CAGAAAAAAAGGTCAAAAGAGAGAGATTTGTAAAGTAAATGTAGCAAATGTTCACAAGTGGTGAAACTGGGTGAAAGTTACAAGAAAAATAAAGACCCCAAAAACCACCAGGAATTTCTCTTGATCAGGTATTGCTACATTTATTAGACCTCCTTCTGTAAGGGAAAACATCACTGTGACCAAGTCTTAGTAGTGTCTCAAAATGGGTGAATAAGGAGGATAAAAAGACAGAAAAGACAAGTCTTGCCAGATGGGAAGCTGATTAGGATTGGGAAGAATTGATAATGAAATGCCACTGAATTGGTGAACATAGCAAAAAAAGAAAGTCTTGTTATAGTTCTTCATGAGCAAGTTATTAGTCTTGATAAGTAATCTGTTTCAAAGGTTCAGTCTTATCTCCTTGGAGGAGATAGGTCCTTAGAAGCACCTAAGACATTTTTGCTTGATTTCAGTATTAACACAGGGACTGGAAAGTTTGTTGGCTTTAGTTTTTATCTTGTAACTTTTAAAATAAATTTGAATTGTAGAAGAATACAGATTTGTAAATAATACATAATAGTCTCAGCTATCTATATAGTCATTGGAGTAAAATATTAGCTAATTGAAGGACTGTCTAAAAATATAAAATGAATAATTAAATAGATAAGCATCATTAAAATAAAGGTCTCTATGAGTTTAGTCATCATAATTTCATAGCCATATAATACCAGAGTAGAATAATGCTTTAAATACATTTCCTTGTTGGTTAAGTCAAATTACCAAGCAAAGAAGTCAACAATCCCTGTGAATCTATAAACAGTTCCTTTAGTTTTCTGCAGAATTCAGAAATCAGATATGAGTTCACAAAAGTATATAATGCAAAATACTTTCGTGTAAAATATAAAGTACTTTTAGGTAAAAATATATTATAAATAAGCAATGTAGAAGGCTCACAAAGGCCTATTTTCAACAGGTGGTTGTTACTAATTATGTTATAGTTGTTTCACTCAAACGTGCAGCCGCTCCAGAAAACAAGTGTCCTTGTTGTACAACACACTGCTATGAGAAACTGGCCAAGACTATTAGTGATCACAAATCCTCATGCCATGGTGTTTTTATTTTCCACTTTTCACAATATTTTTAAATGTATATATTTGCTGTGTGAAAATGCTAAAAGATATCAAATTGCATAACGAGACTCAATGTTATCCTTTTAAGTTTTAAAGTTTCTTGGTATTTTCCTGCCATGTTTCTACAAATGTATAAATTTCATTCTTAGAGCACAATAATCCCCCAAATGAAACAACGACATTCCATTTTCAAGTATCCTCAGAACACTAAGTATATCACAGTTTATATGTTCTTATACATTTATATTGTTTATATGTGAATACTTACATATTGGTACACATATCACAATATATGGAATATAAGAATATAATATTTAGAAATACATACTCTATCAATGCCTTCAAAATTAAGAAGCAAAGAACAAATTTTTTAACCCATTATAAACTTTTACTTATGTATTGTATATGTGAGCTCTCTCTCCATATGTAAAAATTTTCTATACATACATAAAGATATGTATATATGTATATAAAGACTTTAATATACGTATATATACACACACACAGCCATATGCTTATTTAAGAGGAAAATTTCTCAGCCTTACTTTTTAATGTCACCTTCTGCTCTTTAACATATTCACTTCCTTAGAAGCCTAAGTACCAGTTCTCAGCTACTCAAATATTGTCTTACATTATAGGGAAAACAAGCAAAAATGTTGCATAAAAGAGGCACAGTCAAGCTTCCTTTATGGATGGGCATAGATTTTAGAGCTTCGTTTGCACTTTCAAAATCACATTTGCACATTTTCCTGGGGCACGAATCTGTGGTGACATTTTAGTATCACACTTCTTAAAGCATGATCACAGAAATGGATCTATGAATAATTGAGCTAACCCAAACCATAATATAATTTAATACATTCAGAAGTAGCATATCTGCACTTAATACATTTCTGGTGTTATACAATTGTTTACATTAAATTTAGAAGATAACTGTAACCTTAAAGATTGTCCTTAGGTTTGCTTTTTATTGATGACTTTCTGGGTAGGTTTCTTTTTAATAGTCTTGGCTGATGGTGTTGATTTTTATTCCATACAATTATTACTTTTAAAAATAGTTTGTAGTAAATTATATTTTAACTAATCCACTGTTGACTGGGGAAGAAATTTTCAGGTTCTGTATCCACTGTATGTACCTAGATATATTATTTAATTTTGATGTACGTTTCTTTGTCTTTACTTTTACTTTCTTTTTAATTTATTTATTTTGAGAGACAGAGAGAGAGAGAGAGACAGAGAGAGAGAGAGAGAGACACTAAGGGAGGAGGAGAAAGAGAAGAGAGAATCTCAGGCAGGCTCCACAGTCTGACGTTGGGTTCAAACTCATGAACCCCGAGATCATGACCTGAGCCAAAGCCAAGAGCTAGATGCTTACCTAACTGAGCCACCCAGGTGCCCCTTTTCTTTGTCTTTAAAGTGAATTTTCATGTGAGCAGCATATTGGAATTGTAGTTAAGAGAAAGGTAGCAGATACAGACTAGACTTCAAATTATGCCTGCCATGAACTGCCTGTATGACCATAACAATTATTACTATCCCTGTTCCTCAGGTTTCTCAGCTGAAAAAGATGACATGCTATAGAATTTGTATGAGTATTGTATGAGTTAATTCATGTTAAACATTTAAAACAACACCTCTTTTATAATAAACATCTAATAAACAGCAGCAATTAATTATAACCAACAGGTATTAAAGACAATAACGCCACACTGTATTCTTCAGAGAGTTGAAACAGATACACTACTATATTTTTTGCAGAAATCAAAATTTCAAATGCAGGTAATCTTTAAATTAGCTATTCTACTTACAGAAATTTATCTCATAGAAATATTCACACAAGCCTGTGAAAATAAAAAAAAATGCATTACTGACAATATTGAACTATTGGAAAACAACTACATTTTCACAATAGAAAATTGTTTCAAAAGTCCTGTTTTATTTTTTTTTTTATTTTTTTATTTTTTATTTATTTATTTATTTTTATTTATTTTTGGGACAGAGAGAGACAGAGCATGAACGGGGGAGGGGCAGAGAGAGAGGGAGACACAGAATCGGAAACAGGCTCCAGGCTCCGAGCCATCAGCCCAGAGCCTGACGCGGGGCTCGAACTCACAGACCGCGAGATCGTGACCTGGCTGAAGTCGGACGCCCAACCGACTGCGCCACCCAGGCGCCCCTCAAAAGTCCTGTTTTAAATAGCTTGAAGTTGATGTAAAGATGACAAAGAAAAAGTCTACATCAATTTTGTGAATGAAGGGATGTACAGAACAGTATGACCCCATCCAGTAAATATTTGTGTGTTTAAATGCAAAAACTGGAAAAACTCACACCAAGGTGTGGTGAGAAAAATTAATTTTAGATTATTAACATTTAATATTAACAAAAACGTAAATAATAAAAACCCTCACATATATAAGCAAGTCCATCTAGAAAAATATCTATCATATTAGCATACTATACACACCAGAGTTAATAGTAGGTATCTTTGTCAGTGATGTCTAGGAAGCTATGTTTTCTGATTTATATATGTGCACAGAAAAACTATGTTTAGTAATGTAAAACTAACTGGTGGCTTATAAACACTATATTACTCTAATGAAAAAAATAATGTGTTTATTTTCATAAGTCACTTTTTCCCATATCATCTTATACAGTAAATTTAACTTATCCACTGCTTCCAAAGATACTTCCACTATACTCACAATTGTGGGTCTTTGTAGGCTCCTAATGCTGCCTGAACTTTTCTTCTTTGTCTATTCAAAATCTGCCTAATCTTTCACCACACATTTTTTTTAATGAATTTTCATTAACCAGTTTAATCTGCAGCTCTGGAATTTACCTACCTTTCAATTTGACTAACATATCTTTTAAAAATGTCATATACTATTATGGTTATTGTATGATCATCATTTAAAAAAAAACATTCATTTATTCATTCATTCACTCATTTATATACCTATTCCTCCCAGCTTGGTGGTTACCTTTTTGAAGTGTTTCTTTGAAATTTACTTGTTTGTCTCTTTAGAAAATTACCCATAAACTGTATCTGCATATTTAGTTGATTGATTAACAAGGTAATTATAGTTTGGATAGGATAATGACCATTTTTGCCAATATTTACATATTCAAGTAAATTATTCCCAAACACAAAGTGATAAAAAAGCACATATTCAAATTTCCTATTGCCTGAAGAAAAGAATAATGAAATCTGAGTCTACAGGGAAAAATACTTAAAAGGCATTTTCACAGAATGCTTCTAGCAGCACAAATTTTATCTGTGATCCTGAGAAGTCCATAATACCCAAGGATTCAGGGACATCAGGAGTCTCAAAACATTCTTCAAAGTTTGACTTTGCCTGGAGAAATTCAATGCAAGTTACACTCAGCCCTTATTGTTTTCTGTAGGTGATGTCAAATTTTATTATTTACCAAAAAAATGTTTTGAAGTTTTTTTAAAGCAAAAGATTTTTCCCGTGGGTAAGGAGCAGTTAAGGAAATGAATTGTGTACATTTGTTTACTATATGAGCCTTCTGTTATACTCATATCAGGAATGCAAAAAGTAGTATATAAACCCAGTAAATAAAATATCATGGTTAAGAACTGAACAGTTGGCCTTAAAAATAGAATCCAGTTATAAATGAAATGGAAATGTAATGTGAGGTATCAACCACTGAATATAATAGGTGTACTGAATCTATGGGTATCTAGTAAATTCATATACACACATACATACATACATGCATACATACACCTTGTACTCTAATAATTAATGTAGGGTGTCTCAGTCAGTTAAGCCTCTGTCTTCTGCTCTGCTCATGATCTCACAGCTCATGAGGTAGGGCCTCGTGTTGGGCTCTGTGCTGACAGTTCAGAGCCTGGAGCCTACTTTGGATTCTGTGTCTCCCTCTCTCTCTGCCCCTCCCTCACTCTCTCTCTCTCTTTCTCTCTCTCTCTCCCCTTCAAATAAACATTTAAAAAATAATTAAAAATTAAAAATTAAATGAAATGATTAATGTAAGAAGAAAAACATTAAATGTTAGAAATCACTCACAAAATCAATTAAATAAATATCTGATTATAAAAATTCCTTATATTAAGTCATTGATTCATTAAAATTTAATAAAAAGAAATATAAAATATCTTCACTGTCTCTTCCTCTAGAAATGAGAAAATTGAGGCACAGAATGGTAATAAATAAAAAAAAAAAGTTAGTAATAAAATTTATGTTTCATAATTTCCTATTCCATGCTGTCTCCCAAGAATCACTTATGGATGAAAACTGTTGAGTTCACTCAAAATATCACCAGGAGACCTGTTAATAAAGTAAAAGTAAATTTATCAGGACTTAATTTCAGTAAGGAAGCACACTATCTTAACATCTTGACAGTGTCTCAAAAAGCAAAGAAAGAAGTGGAATATTTATCACACTTTTCAATTTGGGTCCATGTGATTAAAGATTCAAGGTAGAGAACTTATTAGGATTGGACAAAGTTTGTGTGTGTGTTTTTAATTGTTTATGATTGACAGATACATGAAGTAACCTTCTTAAAGTTAGTCTTGATAAGCAAGCTACACTTGGTAAGTAGTGGACAAGTTGTCCAACTGAGTAGACTACTTTATCTGATGAATCTATATGTGAGAATTTTCTTTAAAAATAGTAAAGTTATTTACTGGTTTATGGTCTTATCTCTCTCAGAGAAAATTTTCTTGAAAAGCACAAGTAAGTCATGTTGATATAGGTCATAAAAGCCATGTTAACATATCAAGTCAATTTTCAGTTCTAATTTAGTCATTAATAGCCCAAGCTGGAATTAGCCTGGGAAAGTGATGAGTCAAATCCACACCACGAATATACATCAGGATTCCAGTGGTGGTTGTTTTATATATATATATATACACACACACACACACACACACACATATATATATATATATATAATTTATTTGCTTTTGTTGAATATTTCCATGTTGGGGTATTTAATTGAACAATAGGTGTAAATAACACTTAAGACTGAACATTAAAATACTAAAATGCAGATACATTCTAAGAAAAGGATTAACATAAGAGCTTTTAGTCTATTTCAAATAGAAGACAAGACAGCATCAATTAAATCAAAGCTACAGACTTTATTTTCAATCCAAAAAGTTGACAGAATACCATATAGGAATAATAGCCAAAGATTCAATTTTTATAATTTTGTTTGTCCTAGTTATTAACAATATTAATAATCTCCGATGTAAGCAGAAATATAAATACAATGTTCTTCTTTAAAATAAACAGACTTGAGGGGTGCCTGGGTGGCTCAGTCGTCTGAGCATCTGACTTCAGCTCAGGTCATGATCTCATGTTCATGGGTTTGAGCCCCGCGTTGGGCTTTGTGCTGACAGCTCAGAGCCTGGAGCCTGTTTCAGATTCTATGTCTCCCTCCCTCTCTGCCCCTCCCTGCTCTCACTCTGTATGTGTCAAAAATGAATAAACATTAAAAAATTAATAAAAATAAACGTACTTGAAAGGTAATATTATGTCTAGGGCAGCTTTATTTTGAAATAATACTTTCTTTGTTTTACAAACTCTTTGAGTGAGAATTTCTATGGGCTTACTGACATTGTATATCTATGACAATCTTTGAATGCTTGCTTTTACCTATTCTCCTTGCCTCATGGAAAGCATGATATAGAAATAGGCCACCCAAAATTCACCTTAAGTCTTCACTGTTTCAAATCTCAAATTAAGGCTTATACTTTTTCCTGCAAAAATCAAATTATCTCATGATCACTTTTTCTGGAGATGGGGAAACAAACTGTCAAAATGAAACTTGAATGTTTTTGCTAATTATGAAGTTTTAGAAGAGGGAGTAGTGAAAAGCCAATGTTAAATCATAACATTCCCATTCATATATTAGTACCAAGATAAGCTTTTGGTTACCATGACTTAGTTAAGTAATATGTGACTATTTCAGAATAGTGGGAAACTCATTATCTGAAGTAGCCAGTGATACTAGGAAAATTTCATAATTGTTTCTTATTAAACAATACAGAAGAGGTATTTATTTCAATGAGATAAATTTTTACTTAATGAAGTTAGTTTTGACACAATCATAACTCTTCTTTAGAAATGGTATCTTCCTTCTAAGCTAGAATATTAAGTAGATAAATGGAATCATATTTAAGCCTTATCTCATCTTTACAACATAGCCAAAGTTATAGGCCTAATTATTGGATAAGTGTAAATTCATAGGAAAGTTTAACTTATGTTTATGATTGTGGATATGTGAAGAATAAGAAGGGCTTCAGTAAACTTCTGGGGCATAGCTATTCAAGCAAATTGTTGATTGTCCTTAAAACAAACAAAAAACAACAAAGATTGACTATCTTGATGCAATGGCTCACTAACGTAAACAGAACCCAGAACTATAATAATAGAATATGTGGGGAGAATTCAAGCTGGAGGTGTAGGAAGCTCCTGAGCTGACCTCTTCCCAATGACACAACAAATTGACAACTACAATATAATATTTCCTTCTGAAGGGAACCTAGAAACTAGATAAACAGAGCCTCCACAAGAAGAGAGAGCACCAGTATGGGTAGAAGAGGGAGAGGCATGGTCTCACTGAAATGAAAAATAGCACCCCAGGCAGGGCTTTCCATGGTCAGGAGGGATCTCAAATGTATCTCTGAGGATACATCTCCCTGAGGAGCAAGAGACTTAAGCTCTATATCAGGCACCCCAAACCTTAGGTTCTGCACAAGAGAAATGAGCCACCAAAATACATAGCTATAAAAACCAACAGGGAATATGTCCAGGAAAACTGTAGAAATGTAAGGAAAGGAAGACTTGCCCTTAAAAGGCTCAAGTGCAGACTCATTTAACCTGGAAACCAGAGAAAAACATCATATTGGAAAAATATATGGCTATGGTTAAAGGAGACCCACTAAGTAATCTTGAAGTCCCTGCCGGAAAGGCAGGAAGCAGCTGGGCCTCTTCCTAGGAAGAGACACTGGCTGTAGACATTTTTGCTATTTATTCATTCATGCTAATTATTGCACTAGTGAGTTTCATTTTGGAATTCTCCCACCAAACTACTAAGAGTGGGTACCACCGAGAGCCCCACAAAACCATGCATCTAGGCTGGACCTCACAGCCCATGGTAGGGTAAAGCCACCTACCTCCCAACATGCCCACAATGGCTGTGGCAGCCCTCCTGGTCAACTATGTCAAGGGAAAGTCTCTGCTACCAGTGAGGCTGCAGGCCACTGGAACACCCACACCATTCATGGCCCAGCCTCACAGCTAGCTAGGTTGGCAGCCAGCCACACCAACCAGTATGTCTGCAGAAGTCATGAGAATGGCAGCTACATGAGAAGGGCACATGTAGCTCACACAGAGGACAACCTTGGAGCATCTAGCCCTAGTGACCAAGGAATTGTGCTTCTGAGTCCCGCAGGACATCTACTCCTTCAAGACTAGGAAATGTAGCTGAAATATATAATACATAGAAACAGACAGTTAGGTAAAATGAGGAGACAGATGAATATGGTCCAAAAGAAAGAACAAGACAAAACCTTAAAAAACAAAAACGAAAACAAAAAACTAAACCATATGGAGATAAGCAGTCTGTCAGACAAAAAGTTCAAAGTAATGGTCACTAGGATATTTACTGAACTCAGGAGAAGAATGAATGAACAAAGTGAAAGATACAGCAAGAAGATAGAAAATATTAAAAAGTACCAGTTAGAGTCTAAGAATACAATAACAGAAATTAAATAGACACTAGAAACAATAAACAGTAGAAGAGATAATACAGAGCAAATAAGGAATTTAAAAGACACTGTAGTGAAAATTACCCAAATTAAATAGCAAAAAGAAAAAAAAAGGTAAAAAAAATGAGAAAAAAATTAAGGAACCTTTGTGATAACAGAAGGAATACTCACATTCATATTATAGTGGTCCCAAAAGGAGAAGAGAGAGTTAAAGCAGAAACATATTTGAAAAAATAATAGTTGAAAATGTGCCTAAATTGGGGAAGGAAACATACATACAGATCCAGGAAACACAGAGGTTCCCAAAAAGATGAACTCAAAGTACCATATCAAGCTATATTATAATTAAAATGTCAGGGCTCAGTCAGTTAAGCACCTGACTTTGGCAAAGGTCATTAGCTCATGTTTGTGGGTCAAGTCCTATACTAGGCTCTGCACTGACAGTGGGGAGCCTGCCTCAGATTCTGTCTCTCTTTCTTCCCCTCCCCTGCTCTCTCTTTCTCTTTCCCTCTCTCTCAAAGATAAATAAATATTTTTTAAAATTTCAAAAACTAAAGATAAAGGGAGAATCATAAGAACAGCAAGAGAAAATCAATTAATTTCATATAAGGTAACCTACATAAGACTATAAGCTTATGTTTGACAGAAACTTTTCAAACAAGAGTGAGTAGAAGAATATGTTCAAGTTGTTGAAAGAAAAAAGACATAGAACCAAGAATACTCTACCCAGCAAGGTAAGCATTCAGAATTGGAGGGGATTTAAAGAATTCCCAGACAGGCAAAACCTAAAAGAGTTCATCACTAGTAAACCAGATTTACAAGAAATATTAGGGGATTTCTGTAAGAAAAAAAGTAAAAACCATAACTAGAAATAAGAAAATATATGAAAGAAAAAATCTCACTGATGAAGGAAATATATAGTAAATGCAGTGGGTCAATCATTCATAAAGCTAGTATGAAGATTAAAAAAACAAAAGCAATAAACCAACTATATCTACAATAATTAGTTAAGAGGTACACAAAATAAAAGCATATAAAATATAACATCAAAAGCATAAAACATGGGGGATGGCAGTAAAAGTGTAGTGCTTTTTGAATTTGTTTGGCTTAAGCAATACCTAACTTAAAATAGACTGCTGTATACAAAAGTTTTTGTATATGAACTTATGGTAACCAAAAACCTATATGTTAGAAGATGGAAGAGAGACAGTACAGTATCCTTCAAACTGAGAAGACACTTTGAGACCAGAACATGAAGGAGGCAATGCAATACAGTTTTCATAGTTTTATTCAGGGTAACTTACTGGTGGGGGCATTGGGTAGGTGATATTACAGGCATTTCACAGCTATACTCCACAAAGTCCAGAACTTAGTTCACAAATTTTATAGAGTAAAGCAACGTGCAGAGTGTATTGTGGTGAAGTCAAAGGGTCTAACATTTAACAGGCCTCATGGCACACCTGTGCACCAGAAAGGGAGGGGGGAAAAATATGTTATCTCTATCAGTTATCTAAACAAATTTAGGGAAGATCAGAACAAGAAATACTGCATTCAGGACAGAATCTGGAACATTAGTCTCCAAGGGTCTGGAAAACATAACCAAAAAGAAGATCATCTTGCATACATGAACAAGATGGAGGGCCAAAGATGGAGTCAGTATTGTCAGCACTTCTACACTTCACCCCCAACATCTTTATAGACCTTACAGTCTTTACACATCACTCTTCCAAATGACTCTACAGCCAGATATTGGAAAATGACTTGCATCACTATGTCACAGCAGCAATATAAACAGCAACATGTGATTAATACACCTGTAATACACACAAAGAAGAAAATCCAGTAAAGAGGTGAACCATCTAGTGAAGGCATCAGCAAAAGAGACTCTTTTCACAGACCCAGCAGTGAAAGCAGTTGTGATTTTCAGCCGATGTGGTGGCCCATGAAGGAGACACTTCCTGAGGCAATGGGGATGGGATGGGAGCCTCAGCTGTGTGAGGTGTGAGGCTCTGGGTGAAAAGACAAATGTTTTACACGCAATAGACATGGCAAATCTTCATTCATCAATGACACAGTAGCTGTGTAGTTCCCATGAGCCAATACCACTCCTGACTTTTGATCATTCCTAATTCTTGATGGATAGGGCCAATTCTAGTTACTTCATGCTGAAAAAGACTGTAGATCAGAATTTGAGAAATGAAACTACCTTATAATGAATATCCAGCTGCAGATATTCACTGGTACAAGGTTGAGCCTCATCCTTTGTGGAACCATTATTTTGGAACTCTCATGCATAGTCTCAGGCAGCATCTTATTGCATATCTCATGACAAGATAAATTAGGTAAATTCAGTAAAACAATTGTTTCATGTCAGGACATGGTCCTACAAATAGGCTTTCAAAATAAGTCCTACACTTTGCAAGAAATCAGGTAGAAAATTATCCAGATACTTAAGAAAACAAGATGAATTCAGGATATAGACCAGTTTTAAAGATAGAAGACATTCATTCAAGGACAATTAATTCAAACTAGAATCTAACAAAATCATCCATAAAGATGTGTTACTAAAACATATTTTTTCTCTTTAAAACTACCCTCATTTCCATCACAGATAGCAAATTAAGGTAAGTTGTTTGTAACAAATTTTGCCTAATTATTTACATAAGTTCCCTAAGAATAGTCACTGACCATATAGGTTCTTTTAAATCTGCTTTGCTGAAACATTTCATAATAAATCTCAAATTGAACTTTTAACATCCTTTCCAGGGTAAGAGTCAAGCCAAATAGTTACCATCAGACTCACCTATAGATTTGGGTTACTTTCACTCTTCTCAAGATTCCCTAAATATCCTGAGGTTCCTGAGCCTCCCAGGAGGTGACCTTCCTTACACACATGGTAAAAGCCTTAGGAACACTGTAAGCAATGTACCAGGCTAATTTTTCCAAAGGGCTTTATTAGTTGCATGAACTCAACCTTAGTTCCCCAAAGCTGTCTAGTCATACATGAGACTATACATGTCTCTCTCTCTCTCTCTCTCTCTCTCTCTCTCTCTCTCTCTCTCTCTCTCCAATATGATGTTCTAGCCAAAGCCCTGGTAATATAACCAACTTTCCAATAAGACCCTGTTTCAAAAAGAACAGATTATTGTTGAATTTATGCAAATAACTATAATTGCCATGGAAGAAAAAAATATTCACTGAGTTCCTGAATTCTAGAACGATTGGGTAGGGAGAAAAAGATGTTTCAATTTGCTCACAGAGGAACATTTTACCAAATTTATGTTAGTCATAGATATGTTAAGGAAAAAAGGTTTCTTTAAATCCAGAAAAGAAGACATGTTTCTGGGGAGGAGGAAGATGGAGGCAGAGTAGGAGAACCTTAGGCTTTTCTCCTCCCATGAACATGACTAGATAACTATCAAACCACCTTAAATACTCCAGAGATCAACCTGAAGACTGACAGAACAAACTCTACAAGTAAAGGGAAATAAGAGGCCATATCAAAGAATGTAGGAAGTGTGGAAACTGATCTTAGTGGAGAAACAGGTTGTGGGTGCTGCAGAACAGAGAGAACTGTGGTCTTGGAAAAGGGTGAGAGATAGAGGAACACACAGGAGAATAGACAAGAATGTTTTCCCAAAATCATTGACTTGTAAAATGAGAGGGGCTAAGTTTTATGAGTTCTTGCAATCAGTGGGGTGGAGCTTAAAGTCTGGAATTTTAAAAGTCAGCAAGCTGGACTATGATAGAGCCAGTGGGAACTGAGCTGCTCTTGAAGAGAAGGCAGGGAAATGACCTGGGGGAAAACAGCTTGGAAACAGCAATCTGAAGAGCACATTGGGCACAGAATGGGGAGATATTTGCTCTTTTTAGACTGCATTGCTGAGCTGGAGTGTCATGGAGACATTTCTCTGGGAACAAAGTAACTGGCTGGCACCATTTCTCTCCCCAATCTGACAGCATAAGCACAGAGCCACCTGTGGGAAACAGCTCAGCATGGACACTGGCTGCCTACCTTGCTTGTACAAATCGCCTCCCTTGTACTCCAGTGAAACTGTCCTTCTCAGTCATGCTTGCTTTAGTCCCAGTGTGGAGGGACCCTCTCACAGAAGAGCAACACAAACCCCCACCCACACCACATCTCCTGACTAGAGTTCTGCAGTAACTAAGTTCTGGTGGAGGTGGTGTCATGTCTCATTTCACAAGAAGACCAGACCACACCTACTTAAAACTATCCACATTCAGGTCAGGGACAAAACACTGCCCACTGCAAGCAAGGAAAACATCTGCAGATCACTGACCTGAGGGCAAAGCAGCCAAAAACAAACAAACAAAACAACAACAACAACAACAACAACCACAACAACAAAAACCAGCAGGGTACATGAAGCCCACACCAGATACCCTCCCTGAAGCACCAGGCCATGGGCACTACATGACCTCTTCTTCATTAGATCATTACTTTCAGGAGCAGGAGACATAACTGGCTTTTCTACCATAGAGAAGAAGGCAAGAATTTAAACAAAATGTCAAGACAGAGGAATTTACCCCAAATGAAAGAACAGAATAAGACCATGGCTAGAGACCTACACAAAACAGATATAACTAACATGCCTGATTGATAATTTAAAGTACCAGTTAAAGGATAGCTGCTGGGTTTGAGAAATGAACAAAAGACATCAGACCCATACCACAGAGATAAAAGTTTTAAAAAAAATGAATCAGAGATGAAGAATGCAATAAACAAGATTGAAAACAGGCTCAGTGAAATGAACAGGAGACTGGAAGAAGCAGAAGAATGAATTAGTGACAGAGAAGACAAAATAATGGAAAAATAATGAAGCTGAACAAAAGAAAGAATGGGATGCCTGGGTGGCTCAGTTGGTTAAGTGTCCAACTCTTGATTTCAGCTTAAGTCATGATCCCAGGATTGTGGGATCGAGCCCTGTGTCAGACTCCATGCTCAGTACTTAGATTCTCTCTCTCTCTCCATTTGCTCCTCTCCCTCACTCATGGGTGCTTGCTCTCTCTAAAAAAAGAGAGAGAAAGAGAGAGAGAGAGAGAGAGAGAGAGAGAGAGAGAGAGAGATTTATGCAACATGAGAATATTTAGGCAAAACTATAGCAATCAAAGCAGTATCATACTAGCATAAAAATAGACACATAGATCAACAGAACAGAAGAGAAGCCCAGAAATTGCCTATGCTTACATGGTTAATTAATCTATGAAAAAGGAGGCAAAAATATACAATGGAAAAAAGACAGTCCCTTCAATAAATGGTATTGGGAAAACTGGACAGTTCTTACACAATATTCAAAAATAAACTCAAAATGGATTCAAGATTTATTTATTATTTTTATTTTAGAGAGAGAGCATGTGAGTGAGGGAGAGGGGCAGGGGGAAAGAGAGAATCTTAAGCAAGCTCAGCATGGGGCCCGATGTGGGGCTTGATCCCATGACCCTGGGATCATGACCTGAGCCAAAATCAAGAGTCAGATGCTCAACTGACTGAGCCACACATGTTCCCCACGAAGATTTAAATATAAGACCTAAAACCATAGATCTCCTAAAAGAAAACGTATGTGGTCAGCTCTTTGACATCAGTATTAGGAATACTTTTGTTTGGATCCATCTCCTCATGCACAGACAGCAAGAGCAAAAATAAACAAATGGGACTACATCAAACTAAAAACCTTTTGCACAGTGAAAGACCATTGACAAAGTAAAAAGGCAACCTACAGAATAGGAGAAGATATTTGCAAATAATATAATGAATTAGGGGTTAAAAATTAAAAATATATAAATATTAAAATATATACATAAATATATATTATGTAAATATTATATAAATATTTATATTATATTATATTTATAAATATATATAATTTATATATAAATATATACATATATTTTACATAATATATATTTGTATATTATATAAATTATAATTATATATAATTTATATAATATATAATGATATATAAGTATAAATTATATAAATTTGTATAAATATATAATTTATATATAAATATATAAAATATATAAATATAAAATTATATTTATATACAAATAATATGTTATATAATATAAATATAATATGAATATAAATACTATATATATATAATATATATAAACATAAAAATATATAAACATTAAAAATATGTAAAGATACAACTCAGTATCAAAAAAGCAAACAATCCAATTTAAAAAATGGGCAGTGGATCTGAATGGATAAAAAAAAGAAGACGCAAATGGCCAACAGGCAAATAAAAAGATACTCATTACCGCGAACCATTAGGGAAGTGCAAATCAAAACCACAACGAATGGGATATTACTTCACACCTATCAGAATAGCTATTATCAAAGAGACAAGAAATAACAAATGTTGGAAGAATGGTGTTAAAATTTTAAAATAGAACTACCAGACAATCCAGCAATTCCACTTCTAGATATTTATCTAAAAACAAACAAATAAAACCCAGCAATTTTAAAAGACATATGCACCCCAATGTTTATAATAGCATTATTTACAATAGCTAAAGTATGGAAACAACCTAAATGTCCACTAATAAGTGAATGAATAAAGAAGGTGTGGTATAAATATAGATATTAGTTATAGATATATAATGTGTAATATACATATAATGGAATATTACTCAGCCATCAAAAAGAATAAAATCTTGCAATTTGTGACATCGTGGATGGGTCTTGAATGTATGATGTTAAGTGAAATAAATCTGTCAGAGAAAGACAAATGCCATTTAGTTTCACTCATATGTGTCACATAAAAAAACAACACAAATAAGCAAATAAGGCAAAACAGAAACAGACTCATAGATACAGAGAACAAACTGATAATTACCAGAGAGAGGGAAAGGGGACACATGGGCAAACAGGTAAAGGGCATTAAAAGGTACGATTTTTTTTTATTTCAATATAAAATAAAACAAGCCAAAAAATGCCACAAGCCACCAGAATAGGAAAGGGGCCAGAAAGGATTTCCTTGCTGATACCTTGGTTTTGAACTTCTCATTTTCAGAACTGTGGGAGGATAAATCCCTGTTGTTTTCAGTCACCAAGTTTGTGGTAATTATTATAATAACCTCAGAATGAATCCACAATAAGTTGTTATTATATAGAAATTCAAATGATTTTCATATTAAGTTAGTATCTTATAACTTGCTCAATTTACTTAGAAATTCTAGTAGTTTTAAAAATGAAATATTTAAGATTTTTACATAAATTATTCTGTCATATGTTCATGAAGACAGATTTTAACAAAGTGTGGTACATCCATAGCGTGTAATACTACTCAGTAACAGAAAACTATTGATACACAGAACAACCCGAATGAATCTCTAGAGAATTATGCTGAGTTAAAAACACCAATCCCATAAGGTCAAATAATGTAGGATTTTATTTATATAAGATAGTGAAGTGACAAAATTGTAGAAATGGAGAACAGATTAGTGATCATCAGAAGTTAAGGAGGGGGAATTGGTAGGAGGAAAGTGGGTGTGGCTATCAACGCAAAATATGAAGGATCTCTGGTGTGGTGGAAATGTTCTATGATTTTACTATATTAATAAGGATACCCTGGTTGTACTATTGTGCTATAGTGTTGCAAGATGTTACCCACTGGTAGAAACTGGGTGTTAGGTACAAGGATCCTATCTGTATTATTTCTTAGAAAACATGTTAATCTACAATTATTTCAAAATAAAAAGTTTAATTTAAAAAATAAGTGAACTTATTTTGTAAACAACTTTTTAATGTTTATTATTTATTTTTGAGAGACAGAGAGAGAAAGAGAGAGAGCATGAGCAAGGAAGGGGCAGAGAGAGAGGGAGATACAGAATCTGAGGCAGGCTCCAGGCTCTGAGCTGTTAGCACATGATATACATGTATTATGTTCTATAAACATAATAATATGTTCTTTATGATTACATATGAACATATGTTCTTCATGATTACATAAGGCAAAACTAATAACTGCATTAAAGAGTCTATCATATATGTAGAAGTAAAATTTTTAAAAATATCATAAAAGGTAGGGGATTTAAACGAACTTATTTTGGGGGCACCTGGTTGACTCAGTCATTTAAGCAGCCAACTTCAGCTCAGGTCATGATCTCACAGTTCTTGAGTTTGAGCCCCATGTCTTTTTAGAACATAATACATTATATCATATTAAAGAGTTATTTTATATTTACTGTCATATTTATCCATTCTTGTGACCTTTTTTTAATTTTCAGTATATCAAAGTTGCTGACTTTGGGGTGTAGAATCACTCTACCCCAGCTGAAGACTTTATATTTCTTGTATTGTGGGTTTGCTGGCAATGTATCCTCTCAATTTTTACTTCCCACAAAGTCAACACATTTTACCTTTTCATTTGTAAGATATTTTTTTCTGGATGTAGAATTCTACAAGTTACAAACTTGTAACTTAATTACAAGTTAATAGTTTTTGTTTGTTTGTTTTGAGTTCCAGTACTTTAAAAACTAATTTTCTTTTTCTCTGGCCTCTATTTCCTGTAGAAAATTCAAACATCATTCATATATATATATATATATATATGGTGTCTTTTTTTTTCTAATATGTCTTTTTTTTCTAATTTTTTTTATTTGTTAACGTTTATTTATTGAGAGACAGAGAGACACAGAGTGTGAGCAGGGGAGAGGTAATGAGAAGGGGAGACACAAAATCTGAAGTAGGCTCCAGGCTCTGAACTGTCAGCACAGAGCCCGACGTGGGGCTCAAACTCACAAACTGAGAGATGATGTCCTGAGTTGAAGTCTGTCGCCTAACCAACGGAGCCACCCAGGTGCCCCCCCTTTTTTTTTTCTAATTTTAAAAAATATATTTACTCTTACCTTTGTTTCTATCATTTGGCTATGATGTACCTTTTTTGTTGTTGTTAAATTGTCTATTTAGTGAGGAAAATAATATTTCTGTGTTACTTTGAAATGCCTAATCTTCAGCAAGTGTAAAATGAAAATAGAAGCATTTAAGTTAAGGCAGTTATTTCACAGAGTTTGAAGAAATTGGACTGAGACCTTTATTTCTTCCAGGACACTGTGAACTTGTTGACCACAAGACATTTGTTTTAAACAACTTTCATTTTACACAGAACCTAAGGATCTACTTTTGTTTTGAAATTATACAACTATTTTTTTTTAAAGTTTTTATTTAAATTCCAGTAAGTTAATATGCAGTGTAATAATAGTTTCAGGTGTACAATGTAGTGATTCAATGCATCACACAACACCCAGTGCTCATCAAAAGCGTATTTCTTAATCCCCATCAATTTAGATAAATCTTAAGTGCAATTTAGATAAATCTTAAGAGAAAGAAGCCAGATTAAAAATTACATACTGTAGGAATGCATTCTTAAGATGTTTTGGAAAGGCAAAACTATAAGGATTGCTCTTGACTGAATTTTTGTGTCTCCCCAAAATTCTTTTGTTGAAACTTCATCCCCAAAGCAGTGATAACTTGAGGTGGAGCCTTTGGGAGGTAATTAGTTCATGAGAACAAGGCCTTGGTTAATGAGATCAGTGCCCTTATAAAACATACTTAAGATAGCTTCCGGGTCTCTTCCACCAAGTAAGGAATAGTGAGGACTATAAGAAAAAAAAAAAAAAATTGTTGTTTAAGCCACCCAATCTAGAATATTTTTTGTTATAGCAGATCAAATGGAATAAGACAATCACCTATGGATGAATCTGAATTTACATCTGGCCTCTATTTTGCTAATTATACTAATAGCACTATAACTTGATAATAATATGTAATTATAGCAAATGTCCACACTTAGTGGAGATGTCCCCTCCTACTATTTCTTACTGTGATTCTGGCTATTCTTCTTCTTTTGAATTTCATTTAAATTTCATGAGTTTCAAGATCTTTACAATGTTACATTCTGCTAAAATTGATTTGAATCTAAAGATCTATTTGACAAGAACTGTCTTCTTTAAAATATTGAGTTCTCAAAGCTACATATATTGTACTTACCTTTATGTGTTTATATTTCCCTTTATTTACCTAAATATGTTATTGTTTATTGTGTTGAATTAGAGGTCTCAAATTTTTGTTGTTATTGTCAGAAATATTCCTAGGTATACAATGCTTTTATGATATTTAACTTTTTCCTCTTGTATGTTGTTGCTTTATATAAACATAAAATTGATTTTTGTTTATTAAATTTTATCCAGTAATATATCTAAATTATTAATTATAACAATTTATTTGAAAACCAATTTAGATTTCCTATGAATCCTACATTTATCAATGAATTATTAATTTATCTTGGTTTTCAATCCTAATACTTTCCACTACATTTTTGTTCTTTAATACATGGGTTACATACTTCAGTATAGTATATAATAGAAGTGAACCAAGAAAGCTTAATTGGTTCATTACTCTTAGGAATAGCCTTCCAAAATTTTATAATTTAGTATAGATGATTTAGGAATATCTTTTTTAGTAGGCAATTTTAAAAATCAAATTAAGGAAGTTTCATTTTATATTTGAGTTTTTTTGTGGGCTTTCATAAAGAAATACTGGTGATTTTTTAATCAAATAAACTTTCTGTATCAATTAAAATACAGATATACATATGAGATGCACATATGTTCATCTTTAATGTATTAATATAGTTAAAATAGTTTTTAATTAAACTTGTATTAAGTAAACTTGTATTTAAGTAAACTTGTATTCTTGTTAGAAAATCAAATTGATGATTGATGCTCTTGTTTTCTTAATTTATATTGCTAACATTTTTCTCAGGAATTGTACATATATCTTAATGAAAGATATTTTTCTATACCTTTTAAGCCTAACGATTTTTGTCTGTTAAATAGAGTACTTATTTCTTTCATGATGTAGGTGTTTATATTATTAATTTCCTAATTTAAATCTTTCATCTTATGTGTTTTCAAGTTACTTCAATTATTCTATTCATTTTCATCTATACTCCATGAGTTTTTGATTATTTGAACTTATTTTATTTCATTTTTAAAATTTTATCATTGTATACATCATTTTTTCTTTTTTAATGAGTTGTCTTGAAATTGCAATGTAGTGTCATAAAATTATCCAAGTGTCATATTAATTGTTACCTGCATTTTTATCCTAGAAAATATAAGAACTTTAGGAGCACTATAACTTCAAATATCTCTTTTTTCACATATAGTCACCATTTCAATTCAACATTGTATTGAGGTACCTAGAAAATTCAATAAGAAGCAAAAGAAATAAGGTACTTTATATGAAGTAAAAATGCTTCTGTTTATAGACACATGATCATTTATATAAATATTCACATTAAATTTACAAAAAACCACTGAAACTGATAAGTGAGTTTAACATGGTTGCAGAATATAAGGTCAACATACAAAAATGAATGATATTTCTATTTACCAAAAAAATAAAATTAGTAAGCTAAATAAATAGCACCACCTCTGATAGAAAAAACAAAATATTTAGAGAGACTTTTTAAAATGATAAACAAAGCTTAAAACTATAAAACCTAGCTGAGCAAAATTAAAAATTTAAATGTTATATACTCTGCTAATAAATAGACTAGTTATCATTATGATGATAATATTCTTCAAGTTGATTTATATATTTAAGAAAATTTCAATCAAACTCCTGATAGGTTTTGGTACAAAAGGTCAAGTTGATTCTAAAATTATATACAAATGCAAAAGACCAGAACAGCCAAATAAGTTTAAGAAAGAAAAACTAAGTTGGATTTTATTGTATCTACTTCTAACACTTAAGTATAAAACTACAGTGATCATTTCAGTTAGTCATTGTCATAAATATAGGTATATGCATTTATGAAAAGCAATATAAACAAAGAAAACACAGTAACCGATTTTTAAAAAATGTATCAATTTAATGTATGAGAAAATATTTTTCAACAAAAGGACTGGAACGATTGTGTATTTCTGTGCAAAAAATAATAATTTGACACTTATATTACATAATATAAAAATTAATTTATAATCTATTATAGTCAATATAAAATGTGACACTACAAAACAAAGATTTTATTTATTCTTTAAGTTTTTTTTTAAATTTATTTTAGAGAGAGAGAGAGAGAGACAGAGAGCACAAGTGGAGGAAAGGGGCAGAGGAGAGAGATATAATCTTAAACAGGCCCCACACTCAGGACAGACCCTGATGCGGGGCTCTATCCCACAACTCTGGGATCATGACCTGAGACAAAATCAATAGTTGGATGTTCAACTGACTGAGCCATCCTGGAGCCCAAAACATATTTTTTTAAAAAGAGAGAAAATGTTAGTTACTGTAGATTAATCCATTTATGAAATAGAAGAGAAAGAGAATAAAAATTTGAGTAACTTGTCTTCATCAAAATTAAAAACATTTATCATTTAAAATACACTATTAGGAAAGTTAAAAAGCAAAATCACAGACTGGGAAACAATGTATGGAAAGCATTCATCTGTTGAAGATCTTACCTCTAGAATATGTAAAGGATTCTTAAATTGGTGAATTAGCATATATAACTTTGCTCAACACCATTAGTAATAAGGAAAATATAAATTAAAATCTTAACTATTATTAAAGAAACACTAGAGTGGCTAAAATTTAAAATACTGCAAGTACCATCAATTTGTTTATTTTTTCAATCTAGTAAATATGTAAAGCAGATTCAGAAGTTTAAACCTATATCCCATGAGAAACAAATTTATCAGTTACAGTAAGGTATTTACATACAGAAAATAGTTCCTTTTATCTTTAACCTTAGACCTGTAGTTTGCAGTCAAAACACAATTTTCCAAAATTACTTAGATCATTTCTTTTTTTTCCCCACCCTCTCAAGTGATGTTGTATTATACACTTATAATATAGTTCCATTCATTTGTCACCATCCATATCTCATATCAGGATCCCCTGATGTCCTGGTTTGTTGTTGTTATTTTTTGCTTTATTTTAGTTTGGTATGCATTAAAGCTTACTCTTTGTTATTAAGTTTTATGGTTTTTGAAAAATTCATAATTATGTATCCTTACCCCTAGTACAAAAAACAGCAGTTCCTTCACTCTAAAAGATTTCCTGAAGGTTCATTTCTAACCAACCACTTCCTTACCTTTATATCTTGTCAACCACTCATCTTTTGTTTTCATCCCTGCCCTATTACATCTGGATGGATAGATAGATAGATGATAGATACATAGATACATAGATTAGGTAGATAGATAGATAGATAGATAGATAGATAGATAGATATTGGGGATTTTAAGCAAGAAGAATTTACTTCTTACAGTTCTAGAGGCTGGGAAGTCCAGAAGTCCAGTATACAGTCAGTGTCCAGTGACAGCCTGGTTTGTAGATGGCTTATCTGGTGGCTGTGTCCTCACCTGGTGGAAGGGGCAAAGAAGCTCTCTGGAGGCTGCTTTAGTAATTAATCCCATTGGTGAGGCCTCTGCCCTGATGACCAAGTCAACTTCCCCAAGCCCCACCTCCAAGTACCATCACTTTGCGGATTAAGTTCAATTTGGAGGATTAGGTTCAACATATGAATTGTGAGAGGAGACAATATTCATTCTATGGCACTGGCTCAGCAAAGTGATGGGAAAAGAATAAGTGCTTCAATTAATCATGAAAAAACTGTGTGTCTCTATGAAAGGGGAGTGAAACTGAATCCAAATTCAAACTGTGCACAAACATCAGTTGTAGCTGGATTTTACAGCTAAATGTAAAATGAGCAATATAATATTTTACAAATAATATAAGAGATTATATTCACCACCCAGTTGTAACTAGAGTTTCCTTCAATAGCACCCAAAATAGTAATCATAAATAAAATATAGCTTAATAAAGTGGATGGCATCCAAATTAAGAATTTCATTTCATCAGGGGCATCTGGGTGGCTCAGTCAGTTAAGCATCAGATTCTTGATTTGACTCAGATCATGATCTTGCAGTCATGAGATGGAGCCCCGTATCAGGCTCCATGCTGGGCATAAAGCCTGCTTGCGATTCTCTCTGTCTCTGTCTCTCTGTCTCTCTCTCAAAATAAATAAATAAACCCTTTTAAGAAATGATTTCATTTCATCCAAAGACACCATTAACACAATGGGCACATCAACAATAAAAAGGGAGAAAATATTTGCTGTACATATAACTACAGTGAGATGCATATTCTGAAAACATATTGAATTCCCATAGAACAACAAAAAGAGACAACTCAATAGAAAAACATAATAAAAATTGAAAGGAACTTCATTAACAAAGAAATTTAAAAGCGTAAGAAACATTTAAGAGTGTTCATAATCAATAATAATTGTGAAAATACAGACTAAAGTCAAACCGACATAATTTGACTGCAAAAAAGCCCCTCTCATAATTATCTAAATTTAAAAGTTTGAAAATCCAATTTCTGGTTGGTATGTGTAGAAATGGGAAATCATGGATATATATTACTGTCAGAAAGGAATTTGGGTTCAATCATTTAAAAAAATTAAAATTTTTAAGGTTTTTAAAAAAAATTGTTTTAATGTTTATTTTTCAGAGAGAGAGACAAAGTGCGAGTGGGGGAGGGTTTGAAAGAGAGGGAGACACAGAATCTGAAGCAGGCTCCAGGCTCTGATCTGTCAGCACAGAATCCGACGTAGGGCTAAAACTCATGAACTGCGAGAAGGCAGACACTCAACCGACTGAGCCACCTAAGCACCCCAAAGCTTAATTTTTAGAACAGTTTTAGGTTCACAGCAAACTTGAGAGGAAGTTATGGATTTTTCCATACTCCCCATAAACCACACATGCATACATAGACTCTTTCATTATCAATAACGCCCAAAAAGAGTGATACATTTGTTCAAAAGATAAACCTACATGGATACATCTAATCGCCCCAAGTTCATAGTTTTACCTTAGGGTTCACTCATATGGACCCTTATAAGGGTCTGACAAATTTAAAGTGTATCTAATCATTACAGTATCATACCGAGTATTTTTTACTACCCTAGAAACATTATTTACTCTGCCTAATCATGCCTCCCCACACTCCCAACCCCTGGCAACCACTGATTTTTTTTTTTAATACCGTCTCCATAGTTTTGCCTTTCCTAGAATGTTATATATAGTTGGATTCATACAGCAACTAACCAGTTCAGAATAGTTTCTTTCACTTAGTAATACGCATTTAAGTTTCTTCCATATTCTTTTTATGGTTTGATAGTTCATTTTATTTTAGTGCTGATTGTCTGGATGTTCCACAGTTTATTTACCCATTTTCTTAATGAAGGGCAATTTTGTAGTTTCCAGGTTTTGACAATTGTAAGTAAAATGCTATAAACATCTATGTGAAGTTTTTTTTTTGTGTGTGAACATAAGTTTTCAGTTCCTTGAGGTAAATACCAAGGAGCATGTTTAATGGATCATATGTTAAGAGCATGTTTAAGCAAATGATGAGTTTTATGAGAAACTACCAAACTGTTCCAAAATGGCTGTACTATTTTGCATTCCTACTAGCAATTGAGAGTTCCTGTTGCTCCACATCCTCAACAAAAACTGATATTGTTAGAGTTCCAGGATGCAGTAGTGTCTTATTGATTTAATTTACATTTTCCTGATGACATATGATGTGTAGTGTCTTTTCATTTGCTTATTTATCATCTACAATCTTCTTTGGTGAGGTCTCAGTTAAGGTCTTTGGCCTATTTTTAAATTTTTTTTAATGTTTTATTGTTGTGTTTTAAGAGGTCTCTGTGTATTTTGGATAACTGTCTTTAATCAGATATGTGTTTTGCAAATATTTTCTCCCAAACTTAGTGTGATAAACAAAAACCAGGATAATTGTTAACTCTAAGCAAATTTAGAGGCACTTGTAATTAGGAAGAGGGACTTAGAAAAGTTGCTGAATTCTAGAAATATTCACTCTAGAATACCTTAAATTATACACCTAATTTTATGCAATTCTTTGTATGTTTCATATATTCTAAAATTTTAACATAAGGTGGGTGATTGACTCTAAAAAACAAATAAAAATTATGTTTGAAGTCTATTTTGTCATTATCCTCATCGTTGTTTTGAACCTTCCTCAAATATACTGCTTTGTATATACCTGCTTATTTACATTCTATAAGTAATTTCAGAGTTAAGTATTGTTATTTCTATCCTAATGGGAAGAATCTAGGCCCAGAGATTTGGTGACTACTGTATATTCACTAAGCAAGTTTATTGTGAAATTGGTATTCTAACGCAGCATTTCTTTCTTTAAAGACTTGTATAATTTATCCAATTCTTTTTATTATACTCAGACATATTTACCATATATCATTTTATTTGGACATTGAAAGGAATTTAAATACTTAAAATTAAATCATTTAATTCTGGGAAATAAGGCATAAAAGTAGAACCATGCCCTATGAGAATAAAGCAGAATGACAGTCATTAAGTCAAAAAACATACAACAGAATGTTATAATGATAGTATAAAGAAAGTGTGAAAAGTGTCACTGCATTCAAAATAGACACAAATAAGCTAACACTGTACAAAACCATAAGAACAAAGGGTAAAGAAAAATATAAATTATGACAACAAAGAAAAACTGTTTTGAGTATTTCACACAAACTTTTATTTTTTCCTTTTAATGTTGTTAACAGTTCAGGCTCCCAATTTTACTTACTTGAACACATCAAATCCAGTGAGGAAATAGTGCTTAGACTGAAAACTCATAGCTCACATATCAGTGCCAGTCTTATATAACAAGTGCTGAAATACACATCAGAACCTCAAAGCTATTTAGATACATATGCCAAGACTAAGGAATTTTCAAGTACTACTCAGGAATTTTGAGGCTAGAACTGATTCCTGCCTTTTCTGTCAGGAACTTGCAGGCACAACTCACAATCTGGAATCTTTGTTAACAACAGCTACCCTCTTCACACCCCATTATTGTTATGCTTCTTTTTCTATTTCTTATCCCCCCCCCCCGCCCAAATAACCACTCTCATCTTATTCTTTCCAATACGTGCTACTGGTGACACATTTCTTCGTTTTTTTTTTAACTGGAATTATATATATGTATTTCCCTTTTCTGTTTCTTATTTCCCTTTCTTCAACTCCTGGTAACCACCATCTACTTTCTGTTTTTATGAATTTGACTATGCTAGACACCTCAAACAAGTGGGATAAATAGTATCTGTATTTTTGTGACTGGCTTATTTTACTTAGAAAAATTTCTTCAAGATTCATCCATACTGTAGCATATGTCAGTATTTCTTTCCTTTTTAAGACTGAATAATATCCCATTGTATATAAAGACCACATTTTGCTTATTTATTCATCTGTTGATGGATTCTTGGGATCTTCACCTTTGGGCTACTTAAACAAAGCTGCTATATGTATGAGGGTCCAGATATCTCTTTGCGACCCTATTTTCAATTCTTTTAGATATACCCACAAGAGGAGCTGCTAGATCATATGTAATTATATTTTTATTTTTATTTTTTTTTTGGGAAATCACCATACTGTTTTCCATTGTGGCTACACAAGTTTACATTTCCATCCACAGTGCCCAATGATCACATATTTGATAGTAAACACATGATGATAAATTTTTGCCTGTGTGCCTTTAAAAATACTGCCTTGCTAGTTACTTGAGTCAATCATCATTCTTGTTGCTAGTACCTTATTGAAATTAACATTTTCCCAAATCTTTACGACTGGGATTCAGAGAACTATTTTTTCCCTCTCCTTGTGCTTAGTTTTTAGAATTTTGGTACCTGATGGCACCTGGGTGCCTCAGTTGGTTAAGTGTCCAACTCTTGATTTCAGCTCAGGTCATTGTCTCAAGGTTGGTAGGATCAAGCCCTGTGTAGAGATCCACACTGATAGCAGATAGCAGGGAGCATGGTTGGTATTTTCTCTCTCCCACTCTCTCTGCCCCAACCTGCACTCTCTCTCTCTCTTTCTCAAAATAAATAAATAAACTTAAAAAAAATAATTTTGGTACCTGGATCACAGTATTCCTCTCCTCCACAATTCCTGCTATTATTATTATTTTATTTAGATCCAAGTTAGTTAACACATAGTGTAATAATGATGTCAGGAATAGAATTTACTGATTCCTCATTTACATAAAACACCCAATGTTCATCCCAACAAGTGTTCTGCTTAATGTCCCTTGGCCATTTATCCCATCCACCCCCTCCACCCAAAACCCCTCCAGCAACAATCAGTTTGTTCTCAGTATTTACAAGTCTCCTATGGTTTGTCTCCCTCCCTGTTTTCATATTATTTTTGCTTCCCTTCCTTTTTTTCATTGGTTTTGTATTTTACATTCCACAAAGGAGTAAAGTCAAATGATACTTGTCTTTCTCTGACTGATTTATTTCCCTTAGCATAATACAATCTAGTTCCATCCACATTTTTGCAAAAAAAAAAAAAAAACCAAAATTTCATTCTTTTTGATTGCCAAGTAATATTCTATTGTATACATGTATTACATTTTTATCCATTCATCAGTTGATAGACATTTGGGCTCTTTCCATACTTTGATTATTGTCAATAGTGCTGCTACAAACATTAGGGCATGTGCCTATTCAAAGCAGCATACCTATATTCTTTGGATAAATACCTAGTAGTGCAATTGCTGGGTTTGTGGGGTAGTTGTATTTTTTATTTTTTTTGAAGAACTTCCACACTGTTTTCCAGAGTGGCTGCACCAGTTTGCATTCCCACCAGCAGTGTAAAAGGATTCCTCTTTCTCTGGATCCTCACCAAGATCTGTTGTTTCCTGAGTTGTCAATTTTAGCCATTCTGACAGGTGTGAGGTGATTTTGATTTGTATTTGTGGTTTTGTATTTGTATTGTGGTTTTGATTTGTATTTCCCTGATGATGAGTGATGTTGAGCATTTTTTCATGGGTCTGTTAGCCATCTGTATGTCTTCTTTGGAATAGTGTCTGTTCATGGCTTTTGCCCATTTCTTCACCGGATTATTTGTTTTTTGGGGTATTGAGTTTGATAAGTTCTTTACAGATTTTGGATATTAACCCTTTATGTGATATGGCATTTGCAAATATCTTTTCCCATTCTGTCAGTTGCCTTTTAGTTTTGCTGATTGTTTCCCTCATTTTGCAGAAGTTTTTATCTTGATGAGGTCCCAAAAGTTCATTTTTACTTTCGTTTCCCTTGCCTCCGGAGACATGTCAAGTAATAAGTTGCTGTGTCCGAGGTCAAAGAGGTTGTTGCCTGTTTTCTCCTCTAGGATTTAATGGCTTTCTATCTTGTGTTTAGGTGTTTCATCCATTTTGAGTTTATTTTTGTGTATGGTATAAGAAAGAGGTGCAGGTTCATTCTTCTGCATGTCACTGTCCAGGTTTCCCAACACCATTTGCTGAAGAGACTGTCTTTTTTCCATTGAATATTCTTTCCTGCTTTGTCAAAGATTAGTTGGCTATAAGTTTATTCTCTATTCTGTTCCATTGATCTGTTCCATTGGTCTGTTCTTGTGCCAGTACCATACTGTCTTGATGATTACAGCTTTGTAATACAACTTAAAGTATGGAATTGTGATGCCTTCAGGTTTGGTTTTCTTTTTCAGGATTGCTTTGGCTATTCAGGGTTTTTTTCTGGTTCCATGCAAACTTTAAGGTTGTTTGTTCAAGCTCTGTGAAGAATACTGGTGTTATTTTGATAGGGATTGCATTGAGTATGTAGATTTCTTTGGGTAGTATGAACATTTTAACAATATTTGTTCTTCCAATCCATGAGCATGGAATGTTTTTCCATTTTTTTAATTTCTTCTTCAATTTCTTTCATAAGCTTTCTATAGTTTTCATTGTATAGATTTTTCATTTCTTTGGTTAGGTTTATTCTTAGGTATTTTATGGGTTTTGGTGCAATTTTAAATGGTATTGATGACTTGATTTCTTTTTCTGCTGCTTCATGATTGGTGTATAGAAATGCAACTGACTTGTGTACATTTATTTTATATCCTGTGAATTTGCTGAATCCATGGAACAGTTCTAGCAGTTTTTAGGTGGAGTCTTTTGGGTTTTCACATAGAGTATCATGTCATCTGTGAAGAGTGAAAGTTTGACTTCTGCCTTGTCGATTTGGATACCTTTTATTTCTTTGTGTTTTCTGATTACTGAGGGTAGGATTTCCAACACTATGCTGGATAACAGTGGTGAGAGTGGAAATCCTTGTCACGTTCATGATCTAATCAAGAAAGCTCTCAGTTTTTCCCCATTGAGAATTATATTAGCAATGGGTCTTTTATATATGGTTTTTGTGATTGTGAGGTATGATTCTTCTATTCCTACGTTCTTGAGGGTTTTTATCAAGAAGGATGCTGTATTTTGTCAAATGTTTTCTCTTCATCTATTGAGAGGATCATGTGGTTCTTATCCTTTCTTTTATTAATGTGATGGATCACACTGATTGATTCGCAGATGTTGAACCAGTCCTGCATCCCAAGAATAAATCCCATTTGATCATGGTGAGCAATTATTTTAATATATTGTTGGATCCTGTTGGCTAGTATCTTGTTGAGAATTTTTGCATCCATGTTCATAGGGAAATTTTTTAGTTCTCCTTTTCAGTGGGGTATTTGTCTGGTTTTGGAATCAAGGTAATTCTGGCCTTGTAGAATGAGTTTAGAAGTTTTCCTTTTTCTATTTTTCTGGAACAGCTTCAAAAGAATAGGTGTTAACTCTTCTTTAAATATTTGGTAGAATTTTCCTGGAAAGCCATCCAGCCTTGGACTCTTGTTTGTTGCGAAAATTTTGATAACTGATTCAATTTCTCTACTGGTCAGTTCATATTTTCTATTTTTTCCTGTTTCAGTTTTGGTAATTGATATGTTTCTAGGAATTTGTCCATTTCTTTTGGGCTGCCCAATTTATTGGCATATGATTACTCATAATTATTCTATTATTGTTTGTATTTCTGCATTGTTGGATGTGATCTCTCTTCTTTCAATCACGACTTTATTTATTTAGATCCTTTCGTTTTTATTTTTGATCAATCTGGCTACAGGTTTATCAATTTAGTTAATTCTTTCAAAGATCCAGCTTATGGTTTCATTGATAATGTTCTACTGTGTTTTTTGTTTGTTTGTTTTTCATTTCGATATCATTGATTTCTGTTCTAATCTTTATTTCCTGTCTTTTGCTGTTTTTAAGCTTTCTTTGCTGTTGTTTTTCCAGCTCTTTAAGGTGTAAGGTTAGTTTTTTTAGTCCATTGACATTATTTCTTCCTTCTTTAAAATGCCTGGATTGCTATATACGTCCCTCTTATGACTGCCTTTGCTGCATCCCAGAGGTTTTGGGCTGTCATGTTTTCATTTTCTTTACCTTCCTTGTACTTTTAATTTCCTCTTTAATTTCCTGGTTAACACATTCATTCTGTAGTAGTGTGTTCTTTAGTCTGCAAGTATTCATGGTCTTTCCAAATTGTTTCTTGTGGTTGATTTTGGGTGTTATAGTGTTGTGGTCTGAAAATATGCAAGGTATGATCTCGATCTTTTTGTACTTTTTGAGGGCTGATTTATGTCCCAATATTTGATCTATTCTGGAAAATATTCCATGTGCACTCCAGAAGAATGTATATTCTGCTGCTTTAGAATGAAATGGTCTGAATATATCTATTAAGTCCATATAGTCCAGTGTGTCATTCAAAGCCATTGTTTCCTTGTTAATTTTCTGCTTAGATGATCTTTCCATTGTTGTAAAGGAGGTGTTGAAGTCCCCTACTGATATGGTGTTATTATCAATGAGTTTTTGTTTTTTATTAACTGATTTATATGTTTGGGTGTTTTATATTGGGGGCATAAATATTTATAATTGTTACATCTTCTTGGTGTCTAGACCCCTTAATTATGATATATTGTCCTTCTTCTTCTTTTGTTACAGTCTTTATTTTAAAATCTAGTTTGTCTGATATATGAATGGCTACACCACCTTTCTTTTGCAACCATTAGCACAATAAATGATTCTCTGTCCCCTTATTTTCAATCTGTAAGACTTTAGGTCTAAAATGGATCTCTTATAAGCAGCACATAGATGGGTTTTTGTTTTCTTATCCATCCTGATACCCTATGTCTTTTGATTGGAGGGTTTAGTCCATTGACATTTAGAGTGAGTACTGAAAGATATGAATTTAATGCCATTTTGTTGCCTGTAGAGTTGGAGTGTCTGGTGATGTTCTCTGGTTCTTTCTAGTCTTTGTTGTTTTTGGTCTTTATTGTTTTGTTTCATCTTTTCTCCACTCAAAGGTTCCCCGTTAAAATTTCTTGCAGGGCTAGTTTAGTGGTCATGACTCCTTTATTTTTTGTCTGGGAAACTCTTTATCTCTCCTTCTGTTTTGAATGACAGCCTTGCTGGATAAAGAGTTCTTGCTGCATACTTTGTGATTCAGCATGCTGAATATATTCTGCCACTCGTTTGTGGCCTGCCAAGTTTCTGTGGATAGGTCTGCTGTGAACCATATCTGTCTTCCCTTACAGGTTGAGGACTTTTTTCCCTTCCTGCTTTCATAATTCTTTACTTGTCTGTGTATTTTTTTTTTAGAGAGGGAGAGACAGAGCATGAATGGGGGAGGGGCAGAGAGAGAGGGAGACACAGAAGCTGAAGCAGGTTTTAGGCTCCAAACTGTCAGCACAGAGTCTGATGAAGGGCTTGAAATCACAAACCATGAAATCATGACCTGAGCCTAAGTGGGACACTCAACCCACTGAGTCACCCAGGTGCCCCCCCCCCCCCTGCGTATTTTGTGAATTTGACCATGATATCCTTGGCGATGGTTGGTTTTTGTTTAATCTAATGGGAGTTCCCTGTGCTTTTTGGATTTTGATGTTTTTGTCCTTCTCCAGATTAGTGAAGTTTTCCTCTATAATTCACTCACATAAAGCTTTTGCCCCTTTTTCTCTCTCTTCATCTTCTGGGACTCCTATGATTCTGTCATTAATCTTTTTAATAAATTACTGAGCTTTCTAAATCTTGTATGTTTTCCTTTGCTTTAGTTTCCCTCTTTTTTCTGCTTCATTATTCTCCATAATTTTGTCTTCTGTATCACCGATTTGCTTCTCTGCTTCATCCATCCTTGCCACCGTGGCATTCATTCAATATTTCATCTCGGTTATAGCATTTTTAATTTCATCCTGTCTGGATTTTATTGCTTTTATCTTCACAGAAAGGGATTCTGTGCTTTTTCAACCCCAGCCAGTATTCTCATTGTCATAGTTCTAAGTTATAATTCAGACATCTTGCTTATATCTGTGTTGATTAAATCCCTGGTTGTCATTTCTTCCTGTTCTTTCTTTTGAATTCCTTCATTTTTTCATTTTGGAGGAAGAAAAAAATTAATAAAATCAAAAAAATAAAATTAAAAATTAAAAGCACAAAAAAATCAAATAAATAAAGCTATATCTTAGCTGTTTTCAACGTAGCTTATCTAAGGTTTGGGTTGCTTTTTGAAAGAAGAAAAAAGGGAAAGAAAAGAAAAGAAAAAATTACTAAATAATTTAAGAATTTAAAAAGTGTATATAATAAAATGGAATAAAATAAAATAAAGTGAAAGAAAAAATTTACAGAAAAATTAAAACCATAGTAAAAAATTTTAATTAGTAAAAAGTTTTAAAAATTAAAGGAAAAATAAAAATAAGTTTTTCTCTTTCTGTATCTAAGAAAAAGACAAGTAAGAAGGGGAAAAAAGAAAAAAAACACAGACAGAAGCAAAAAAAATAAACAAAAAACAAAAAAGGGAGTAGATGAACCAACAAACAGAATGAAAACCAAATTCAGCTACATCCAGTTTCCCTCAGAAGTCAACTATGAAGCATTGGACTTCTAGGGGATGTGCTTAGAGGGCACCATTGGGTGGGGCTTGATGCATATGCATGTGCACCTCTATGTGTGTGTGCAGGAGAGATGGAAATGGCTTCACCCAGCTTCCTAGTCTCTGGCACAGGACCTTTTTGCTCTCACCAACCTGCAGTCAAGCACTCCTCCTTTGTCTCAGGCTTCCATCTACACCCCGCATCTACCCTGTCCATGTCCAAGTCATCAGCCTTCCAGGCATCACCTCCTCCAGAGTTTTATCTCAGATGGGGCTGTCTTTCAAAACCCCTCACTTCAGAGAATCCTGACTTGGACCCACACAAATTCTTCAGGGAAGGGTCTTGCTGAGCAGTGGCCAGGTGCCTGCTTGCCACAGAAAACATTTCTTTGATTACACAGCAGCAGAAGTTCACAGATTATGGCAAATCACAACATATCTGGTGCCAGGTTTCACCCCATTCTGGCATCTTTGTCCCAATGCCAGCACATGTGTCTGCTCTACAGAGTCCACTGGGAACTTTGCCTCTTGGGGGGCCATATGGCCTCTACCAAATTGTTCTCCAAGCAGGGGAACCACTTCTTCCTGTGTGGCACATGGACCATTCAGACCCTGCTGCGTGTGCCTGGGGAGTTCGCCTTTTTCCTTACCAGAATGCCGCCAGGTACTGAGCTTCAGAATATGTTCACCACTCTGTTCATCACTGTTTATAGAATCCTAATAGTATTGAAACCCTCTCCTCTCTCCTCATCAGTGGTTTTGGGAACATATTTCTTGTTCAGTCCTTTGTGAGTGTTTTCACTCTTTCTCTTTCTCTCCAGCTACTTTTGGGGAATGCTTTTCTTGCACTATGCTGGTGTGTTGCACTCTCCCCACCCTTTTTCTCTGTTCCCTCTCCACAAAAACAGCTCCCTACCCTCCTTGGCTTTTCTCTCCTCCAGCTCACCTCTCCACACCATATACCTGCAGAGATCTGTGGCTCAAGTTATGCAGATTGTTGTGTTAATCCTCAGATCAATTTCCTAGATGTGCAAAACAGTTTGATGCTGATCTAGCTGCATTTCAGGGACAAGACAAGCTGAGAATTTCCATACTTCTCTGCCATCTTGCCTGAATCTCCCTGCCATTATTTAAGGCAACTTCACCTCTATATGGATGATGCAATATTTTTATTACATTTTGGTCCCAACAATCTTGACCTTAATCTAGAGTGTGAGGGTGTGTGTTTATGTATGTGTGTGTGTGTGTGTGTGTGTGTGTGTGAGAGAGAGAGAGAGAGGCAGACAGAAAGATAGACAGAGAGAAAGTGTACAGGAAAAGATCTGAAATCCAAATGACACAATAATTTAGTTAATAAGATTAGTACATTCAAGTGAAATATCTTTCTTTGATCAGTGCTGATCCCAGGTGTGCAACTTGAAATATAAATTTTATAGATGGACTGGAATAAAAAGAATACAAATACAAATACCTGAAGGCTATTCTAGTTTCTTATGTTGAAAAACATGTAATGCAAATAACTCTCAGCCTGAGAAATATTCTGGGAAAACATGAAATCTCATGAGAAGGCAAAATTGTGTTTACAAATTTTCCTGCTAATAAAAGTTGAGAATATTTAATGCTGAAAGTAAAGATAATCTCACCTGATTCTTTACTGACATATACAAAGGAAAAACCCATATAAACCAACTTAGATAAAAGTTCTTTGCTCTTCCAGTGAACATCACTATAAAAGACAAAATTCATGGATCTCTTATAATTAAACTTCTAGAAGAATATTTTTAATTAAAATTTGTATCCTCAGAAGAAGACAGTTTGCCATGGAAATTAGGAGTTTGGTAATATGTATTTTTAAGCCAATTAATGCAATTTTAGCCCACATTTTTTTATTGTTAGTCTCTTGAATTCCAAGATTTAGTTATCAGTCCTGTGCTTGTATTTTGACATAAAATTGTTTTTCTTAACTCTTTTTTAAAGATAGAAGGAAAAGAAATTTTCTGTTACATTTATTTCAAACAGTTATTTTAAAAATCTGTTTTTGCTTCAGTGCAAATAGTGCATCCTGAAGAAGAGTATCCAAACCCAGCAAAATGTTATCTCTGAATCAGTACTTTACCTGAAGACTACATGCCTCTGTGAAAAGCACATGGTAGAATTATGTAAATTGTGCATTCCATAGCCCATTGTAGTACTTACTTTGACATTATTTTGTGGGATTTATTTTTGATTGGATAAGATTATAGTACTTGGATGTGAAACTGGTGGAAGCTATGCAGGAAGGCAAGGCCAATCTATACCTAGAAGGTAGAGATACAGCAATATTGGGACCCCAGTTAGTCACCAATCAAGATATGAAATAATAATACATAAGAAAGAAAGCAAGAACATCTTTTATCTTGGGACAATAGTCCTTCATAGGACCATCATGAAACAAAACCATTACATCTATTTGAGGGGAGAAAATGATAAATCAAAAAATATCCAAATGTGATTAACAGGACCTCATATAGATTGCTGATATGAGTATTCATTGGTACAATCTCTTTGGAAAAGAGTTTAGCATTATATTGGTGTCAACCATCACATATATTTTGGCATAAATACTCCAATCTTAATGTGTATTAATCCAAAAAATCTTTTAAACACATGTAGTTGAAAGCCTGTACACATATTTCACAGAAGCACTGTTTCATCTGGCGAAAACTTGAAAACCACTCAAATACATTGAAAGTATAATAGAGGTATAATCATGCATTGATATAGTCCACAGAAGTAATGAAACTACAGTGACAAACAACAATTAAAATAATACTAGTGATAATATGAGTGATTAGATAAGTCCCAGAAAAATTTAAGCTTCGTCTTAGGCTTTTATAAAGAAAAATAAATAAGAAATAAAAAAGAAAAGAAAAACAACAGGAAACATTTTTCTTAAGACTAAACATAGGATACCAGAGAAAGTAAAAGATAGAAAAAATATATCTTGAAAACAATAATCATAAATGACCTGGGATAATTATACTGAAAATATCCACACAAATAGATTTTAAAGTGAATAAATGTTGAAGAAATAAATAGACAAATATTATAATGATAAAGTGTCAGCCAATGAGACAGAGATAGCAATTATAAATATGTATGCACTTAACAACACAGACCCAAAATACATAACAAAAAAAGGAACATAAATAAAGAAAAATAGATACTTTGGAATTAGAATTTGGAAATTTCAATACCTTACTGTTAATACTGAACAGAATAAGTAGACAAAAGTTCAACAAGGAAATAGAAGACTTGCACAACACTGCAAATCAACTAGACCTAATGAACATCTATAGAATACTGAACAGCAAAATGCATATTCTTCTCAAGTACACAGGAAACGTTCTCGAAGATACACTCTATACTAGATCATAAAACAAGTATCATAAACTTTAATGGATTTAAATCTTATACAGTAAAACCTTGGATTGCACGTAACTTGTACTGCAAGTGTTCTGTAAGATGAGCAGACATTTCTAATAAATTTAACTTGATAAACAAGTGATGTCTTGCAATACAAGTAGTATGTGGTGCCAAATGTCACATGTTCACAACTGAGTTAATAGTTCTTGAAATTCACTTTGGATTCACAAATACTTTGGATTACAAGCATGTTTCCAGAGCTAATTATGCTCTCAAAACAAGGTTTTACTATATGTCCTTTGACTACAATGAAATGAAATTATACATGAATAATAGAAGGAAACTGGAAAATTTACAAATGTAAACATTTTAAAACATACACCATCATGAAAGTGAAAAGACAACCCATGCAATGGAAGAAACTATTTTAAAATCATAAGTCTGACAAGAAGCCTGTATGTAGAAGATGTAAATAATCTTTTCAACTTAATAATAAAAGACAAAGACCCCATTAAAATATGAAGAATAAACTAAGTATACATTTCTCCAAGGATGGTATACAAAAGGGCAATAAAAACATGAAAAGACACTTGACATCATTAGTTGTTAAGGAAATGTAAATCAAAACCACAGTGTAATACCACTTCAAACCCATTAAGGATATGAAGAATCAAAATGTCAAATAAATGTTGATAAGAATGTAGAGATATTGAAACATGCATACATTGTAGTGGAAATATAAAATGGTGCAGCTGCTTTGGAAAACACCTTAACAGTTTCTCAACTATTAAACATAGGGTTAACATATGACCCATCAATTCTACTCCTAGCTAGATATATATACAACAATAATAAAAACGAATATATATGCAATAACTTCTACATTAATTTTATAGCGTCATGATTTGTAATGGACAAAGTAGAGTAAGCCTAAATGTGCATTGACAGATGAATGGATAAATGAAAAGTGGTGTATCCATTCAAGGGAATATTATTTGGCCATAAAATGGAAGTAATTACATATGCTACAACATGGATACATTTTGAAATCTAGTAAATGAAAGAAACCAGACATATAAGATTTCATTTTGTATGATTTCATTTTGTATGATTTCACTCATATAAATGTCCAGACGAGGGAAGTGTATTCTAGCAAGTTTTGTCCTTGCTTAGGGTTGGGGAGTGGAATGAGGGAATGGGTGGTGAGAACTAAAAGGTACAGGGTTTATTTTTTAAGTAATAAAACGTTCTGAAATTGATATGATAATTGCACAAATCTATAAATTTACTAAAAATCATTGAATTACAGATTTTAATTGTGTAAAGTGTCTAGTATGTGAATTATATCTCAATAAAGTTGTTAAAAATAAAGTAATTATTTCCCTAATTTATACCGTTTAGCTGTTCTGAATCCAGAGCTTTCCTACAAAGGCCATTTACTCAACCTCTAATGCCAAACATCCCTCTTAGCAGAAATATGTATAACACAGGAAACGAAAGGAAGCCCTATGGCTATAAGATAGCTTGTCTAACAATAGGTAAAGGTGTCTATGCCAAACATGTATATAGATAGGAAACAATAGTTTCAATTCGAACAATCTTCAATTTTGTATTTTAATTAGAACTATCAGTATGAACTTTTTCTGTTTTCTCTTAATACTATGTATTCTTTACTCACTGAAAAGGTCTAAAATGAAAAGGTCAAGAAGTGTTACAGAACAAAGGGACATTACTAGTGAACACAACCTATAGAATTCTTTGATCCAGATACAAACAACAGTTTAATAATTTTAAAAAAAGACAGTTTTAAGACAACAGGGAAAATTGAATATGAATTAAGTGATATTCAGAAATATTTATTACTTTTTTAGGTGTTATGGAGAAATATAAATATAAAAATTACATAAATAAAAATAAATATGAATAAAAACTAAAGAATATAAATTAAAAAAATAATAAATATAGAAAATATTTTATAATATAAATAAAATAATATTAAAAATAAAATATTTAAAAAAATTTATATTAAATATTTAAAATATTTACAAATATTTAAAACAAAATAATACATATAAATAAATTAAAATGTTAGTAAATAAATTAAATATAAACATAAATAAATATTGTATACATATACATATAAATATTATATAAAATGTGCATCTATCTGAATATATATGTGCATATGTATATAGATGCAATTATGTTTGTGCACACACACAAGTTTGGGCAGAGCTTAGGTAAAATATGATTGATAATATTAATATTTGATGCCAGGCAATGAGTTTAGCAAAGTTCATTAAAATATCTCTTTGGGTATGTTTAAAATTTTCCCTAATAAAAAATTAAAAAAAATAAGTTTATTTATTTATTTTGAGAGAGAGACAGAGTGAGCAAGTGGGAGAGGGGCAGAGAGAGAGAAAGAGAGACAATCCCACACTTACAGTGTGGAGCCCGACCTAGGACTCAAACACGTGAACCCTGAGATCATGGCCAAAATTTTGACACTTAACCAACTGAGCCACTGAGGTACCCCCATAATAAAAAGAAATTTAAATGATTGTGCTATTAGTTCTAATGTTGATTTGAAAGTTTTTATAAAATTTTTCTATGTTAAATAGCCTCAGACAAATTCAAATACCTATTGTGAAATTATGGGTCAGGAATAGGGAATGTTTCTCATAAATCTCATCAAATTATTTTGGTTTCCCTTTGTATGTAATTATTTTAGAGAGTACAAAAAATTCATCCGTATGAACACTTTTTTTCAGTTTTACATAAAATAGTAGCTATCTTATTATTTATAGTCATCTTTCATTTGTTAATGTGAAAGAGGAATAAAATTTGGTTAGGTCTGGGTAAAAGGTGAAGGTGTTTTGATATTAATTAACCCATCTTGCATATTTGTAATATTGTGCTTCTTTATACTTGCAATTTTGTAATGACTTTTGAAATGTCAAGACCCTAACACTATTCACCATACAATTATGACTCCACTTACTCCTATCCCAACTACTTTTACTTCTGCCCAGCACTCCTTCTGCATGAACCATGAATAAAATTTAATTCCAGATAATCCATACTATCTTATTTCTCAAACAGAAGGATGAAATTCATTTTTCCATCTTAGGTGTGAGTGGTAGTCAAAACTTTCCAAGTGGTAGAATACCATAGGAAATCTGTGAGTGTTCATATCCTGCACTGCCAACCTGAATAACAATTTTAATGATGTCAAATGTATTATGCTTCATTACCCATTCTCCAATACAGCTTTCAAATGATAAACCAAAGCTGTGCTCTGGAAGCAAAGAATGCTGATGAAGATTATCCAGGCCTTTTATGTTAAGTTAAAAGTAAAATAAAATACTATCACCTAAAGCTGCTTAATTTAAATCAATAGATCAATAGATGTTTTTGGTGTTTTTTTTTATGTCTTTTTATGAAAAAGTTCTTCCTCAGGCATCATAGACTCTAAGCCTAAAGTTCTCTTTTGGCCACCAAAACAGTGGAAGCAGGATTAAAGCAAGAGATGGCTAATGTTCAGGAAAAGACAAGAGCCCTAAGTAAGGGTCCTTGCTCCATATTTATTCAGATCAAAAGGCTTGCAAACGTGATGGGCATGTACAAAGAGACAAAGAAACTACGAACATTAACTTGGGGACATGAGGAAAAGGGGGGGTTGAAAAAATACACTGTTTGGGCTTGGGTCAATATAAAACAAAATTCAGGAGCCGGGCACATGGGTAGATGGTTGTTAACAGCAGACAGGAGGCACCATGCCTGTTTATCTTTGCTAGCCTAGGGGATGAGAGAGACAGGGGAATAACCTCAGGGTTAACAAAGCACCTTTTCTTTTGTCAACCATCTCTGCTCTGGGCTGCTTTGCCTGCAGCACCGGGGTCCATAGTCCAACTCACCAATTTACCTAACCTGGCCCTAGTCTCCTGTGAAAGCAGCTTTTCTGCTACAGTACTAAATTGGGGGACTTCCTCACTGAATATCTAACCTTGTTCATTTCATATACCTATGTATTAGGCACCTTTGCACTGTTTCTATAGCAGGCCTTTGCCTCTCCCTCTCCATTTTGGAGGCTCCTCATCCCCTCTCTTTTTGGGGGGTGCCTTTGCACCTCCATATTGCTGGCACCTTTGCCCTCTCTATTCTTGGGGTGTCTTTGCACCTCCTATTCTTGGGATGTCAATCTGATTTACCCAGACTCAGGTGTGAACATTTTATGGCTTTGTATTTCTTTAGGCCTTGTTAACCCATTGGTGTAAGCCCGGGGGATTCCTAAGCTTATCTCCCACACTCAGGAATTGCAAAGAATTGGAGTAAATCAGGTAATACTTTGTGGTAGTTAAGCACATGTGCTTTTTTTTTTAAAGGATTAAAAATTTTTTTTAAGTTTATTTATTTATTTTGAAGGAGACAGAGACAGCATGAGTGGGGGAGGGCAGAGAGAAAGGGAGAGAGATAATTCCAAGAAGGCTTCCCACTGTCAGCAAGGAGACCAATGTAGGGTTCAAACTCATGAACTGTGAGATCACGACCTGAGCTTAAACCAAGAGTCAGATATTTGACTGAGCCACCCAGGCATGCTAGAGAATGTGCTTTTAAGCTGATTGAATCCTTACTTTTCACTTTACCAATCAAATGGCCTTAGGTAATTATTTAACTATTTAAGTTTTGCTGTTAAGAACAGACTTTATGATAATAGTTTTAATCACAGGTTTATAATATCCCTCCCTAGCTTTCTCCACACAACTATTCGCATTTACTAATGTTCAGGGCTTTTTTTGGTAGAAGAATTGTTAGAACATGTTTTTGATTGGAAGGGAAAAAGACCAGCTAGTCTACCAAAAAATACCAAAAGTGTGCAGTAATTAAAACATATAGATTTTATTCTTCACTCTGTTGACGTTCAAATAGGTTTCATATCAATAGGAAGCTCTTTCTAAGAGGTGATTCAAGGATCCAGCCTGCTTCTATCTTTTGGTTGCACCAGTGGTCCTCATAGTTGCCTTGGGTGCTAGTGTCTAATTGGAAGATAAGAAGAAAATGCCTCCGTAAAAAAGGAGATGTACAACACTTTTGTTCACCTACTATTTATGAAAACTTCTATGGACCCACTTAAAAGCAACTGGGATTGACTAATGCAGTCCTTAGCTAGAGAGCTGTTTTTGAGCAACAACCCTATAACAACCCTACAATATGAAAGACCATCATCAATGTTTGATGTTCAGCCACCTGTCTCTGACACAAGAAAATTAAAAAAAAGACAATGATGTCTTCTGTTTTATGCCAGTACTGGTGGATGAAAAACATATTTTAACTAGTATATATGTTCTACATAATTCAATTTATATAAAATTTGAGAACAAAGTTAATTCCTCATTATAGAGGTTAGTGTAATGGTTACTTTTGGGGAGGTAATATCTGAGCATGAGAGGAAACTTCTAAGGTGTTGGTAATATTCTTTTTATTAATATTTTTTTAAGTTTATTTATTTATTTTGGGAGAGAGGAAGAGGGAACAGCCCAGAGAGAGGGAGACAGAGAATCTAAACAGGGTCCATGCTGAGCAGGGAGCCAGATGCAGGGCTTGATTCCACATCTATGAGATCATGACCTGTGCAATATTTCTAGAATCAGATGCTTAACTGACTAAGCCAACCAGGTAACCCTCTTTTTTTTTTTTTTTTTTTCCAGTCAGGGTATTGTTTAAATGTGTGTGATCTCCATGAAATAAATCTAGCTGTAGAGATAAGATTGTGTGCTTAATATATAAAATCATCAACCCATTTCGTTTTAAAATTAGGCACTGTTTGATAAGTTAAAAGAATGCTGTAGGCATTCTAATCCTGATTACAAAAACAAAATACGTACAGTATTAACACATACTGAGCCAAGGCTTGGTAGGTCACAGCTGCTCACCCAAAGGCATTTGCAATAGGATTTCTAGTTGAGTGGGAAAAGAATTCAAGTAATTTGGAAAAGAACATTCTAATCTGGAGCATTGTTAAAAGGGTCATTAATTAGTCTGGGAAGCAATAAATTTTGAAACAAAACTGAAAGTTGGTAAAATGAGAGGGGTTGATTAACTCTTAGTAGGGGAAATGTTTTCAGCGTGCCTCTGTCCTTAGCCTCACTTTTTCAATATATTCAGTAAATGGTTTAAAGTTAAAACCTATAATTTAGTGATATGTTCATGTCATATGTCACAACACTATGTCTGCCTACTCATATATTTGAATAGAAGAATTGTGATTTTTATTATATCATTTTTAAATTCTTAAACAATTCTTGTTGTACAAATGCACTAGAAGAAACAACACTTATTGGACAAGATCACAATAAAATTTTGATTTATAGTCCATAAAGTCTTATTGAGAAAGACATTTTAAAAACATAAATTTGGACGAGTACATACCTAAAATTGTTTGGCCATATCTTTCTTTTGAAAATAAAGTTTAAAGGTCCTGGGAAATGGCGTTGTAGGAGGACTCTGGGCTCACCGCGCATCCTGCTGATCACTTAGATTCCACCTACACCTGCCTAAATAACCCAGAAAACATCCAGAAGGCTAGGAGAATGGAGTCTCCGGAGCCAAGTGCAGACGAGAGGCCCACAGAAGAAGGTAGGAAGGGCGGCAAGGCAGTGCGCGCTCCACAGACTGGTGGGAGGGAGCTGGGGCAGAGGGGCGGTCTGCCGGCCAAGCAGAGCCCCTGAGTCTGGCTTGCAAAAGCGGAGGGGCCAGACGGAGTGTGTTCCTGCAGCAAGCGGGACTTGACATCTGGAAGGTTATAAGCTAACAGCTCTGCTTGGAGAACGGGAGGGCTGGAGGACAACAGGAGGGAGAGTTGTTGAGCCCCAGACGACAGAGCTCAATGTGGCAGGGAACAAAGGCGCTCGCCAGCGCCATCTCCCTTGCCCATCCCCCAGCCAAAATCCCAAAGGGAACCAGTTCCTGCCAGGGAACTTGCTTCCACCGTGCAAACACCCAATGCTGTGCTTCTGCAGATCCATCCCTCCAGGGTCTGACTCCCTCCCTGTGCTGCAGGGCCCCTCCCGAAGCAGATCTCCGAAGGAAAAGCAAGCTGCACCTGCCCCTCCCGCCCCTGTGCACCTTGCCGATCCACCCCAGCTAATAGGCCAGATCCCCAGCACCACAAGCCTGGCAGTGTGCAAGTAGCCCAGATGGGCCACGCCATCCCACAGTGAATCCCACCCCTAGGAGAGGGGAAGAGAAGGTACACACCAGTCTGAGTGTGGCCCCAGCAGTGGGCTGGGGGCAGACATCAGGTCTGACTGTGGCCCCACCCACCAAAGCAAGTTATTCAAGACAGCACAGGGGAAGTGCCTCGAAGTCCCGCACCCCTCCAGGGACTATCCAAAATGACCAAACCGAAGAATTCCCCTCAGAAAAACATCCAGGAAATAACAACTGCTAACGAACTGATCAAAAATGATTTAAACAATATAACAGAAAGTGAATTTAGAATAATAGTCATTAAATTCATCGCTGGGCTTGAAAACAGTATACAGGACAGCAGAGAATCTCTTGCTACAGAGATCAAGGGACTAAAGAAAAGCCAGGAGGAGTTAAATCAATGAACTGCAAAATAAAATGGAGACAACTATGGCTCAGATTGAAGAGGCAGAGGAGAGAATAGGTGAACTAGAAGATCAAATTATGGAAAAAGAAGAAGCTGAGAAAAAGAGAGATAAAAAAATCCAGGAGTATGAGGAGAAAATTAGAGAACTAAGTGATGCACTAATGAGAAATAATATATGCATAATTGGTATTCCAGAGGAGGAAGAGAGAGGGAAAGGTGCTGAAGGGGTACTTGAAGAAATAATAGCTGAGAACTTCCGTGATCTGGGGAAGGAAAAAGGCATTGAAATCCAAGAGGCACAGAGAACTCCCTTCAGACGTAACTTGAATAGATCTTCTGCACAACATATCATAGTGAAACTGGCAAAATACAAGGATAAAGAGAAAATTCTGAAAGCAGCTAGAAATAAACGTGCTCTAACATATAAAGGGACACCTATAAGACTCGTGACTGATCTCTCTACTGAAACTTGGCAGGCCAGAAAGGAATGGCAGGAGATCTTCAATGTGATGAACAGAAAAATATGCAGCCGAGAATCCTTTCTCCAGCAAGTCCGTCATTTAGAATAGAAGGAGAGACAAAGGTCTTCCCAAACAAACAAAAACTGAAGAAATTCGTCACCACTAAACCAGCTCTACAAGAGATCCTAAGGGGGATCCTGTGAGACAAAGTACCAGAGACATCACTACAAGCATGAAACCTACGGACATCACAATGACTCTAAACCCATTTCTTTCTATAATAACACTGAATGTAAATGGACTAAATGCGCCAACCAAAAGACATAGGGTATCAGAATGGATAAAAAACAAGACCCATCTATTTGCTGTCTACAAGAGACTCATTTTAGACCTGAGGACACCTTCAGAATGAGAGTGAGGGGATGGAGAACTATTTATCATGCCACAGGAAGTCAAAATAAAGCTGGAGTAGCCATACTTATATCAGACAAACTAGACTTTAAATTAAAGGCTGTAACAAGAGACGAAGAAGGGCATTATATAATAATCACAGGGTCTATCCATCAAGAATAGCTAACAATTATATATGTCTATGCGCCAAATACGGGAGCCCACAAATACATAAAACAATTACTCACAAACATAAGCAACCTTATTGATAAGAATGTGGTAATTGCAGGGGACTTTAACACTCCACTTACAGAAATGGATAGATCATCTACACATACGGTCAATAAAGAAACAAGGGCCCTGAGTGATACATTGGATCAGATGGACTTGACAGGTATATTTAGAACTCTGCATCCCAAAGCAACAGAATATACTTTCTTCTCGAGTGCACATGGAACATTCTCCAAGATAGATCGCATACTGGGTCACAAAACAGCCCTTCATAAGTATACAAGAATTGAAATCATACCAAGCATACTTTCAGACCACAATGCTATGAAGCTTGAAATCAACCAAGGAAAAGTCTGGAAACCTCCAAAAGCATGGAAGTTAAAGAACACCCTACTAAAGAATGAATGGGTCAACCAGGCAATTAGAGAAGAAATTAAAAAAATATATGGAAACAAACGAAAATGAAAATACAACAATCCAAACGCTTTGGGATGCAGTGAAGGCAGTCCTGAGAGGAAAATACATTGGAATCCAGGCTTATCTCAAGAAACAAGAAAAATCCCAAATACAAAATCTAACAGCATACCCAAAGGAAATAGAAGCAGAACAGCAAAGACACCATAAACCCAGCAGAAGAAGAGAAATAATAAAGATCAGAGCAGAAATAAACAATATAGAATCTAAAAAAATGGTAGAGCAGATCAAGGATAACAAGAGTTGGTTTTTTGAAAAAATAAACAAAATTGATAAACCTCTAGCCAGGCTTCTCAAAAAGAAAAGGGAAATGACCCAAATAGATAAAATCATGAATGAAAATGGAATGACTACAACCAATCCCTCAGAGATACAAGCAATTATCAGAGAATACTATGAAACATTATATGCCAACAAACTGGACAACCTGGAAGAAATGGATAAATTCCTAAACATCCACACCCTTCCAAAACTCAATCAGGAGGAAATAGAAAGCTTGAACAGACCCATAACCAGCAAAGAAATTGAATCAGTTATCCAAAATCTCCCAACAAATAAGAGTCCAGGACCAGATGGCTTCCCAAGGGAGTTGTACCAGACGTTTAAAGCAGAGATAATACCTATCCTTCTCAACCTATTCCAAGAAATAGAAAGAGAAGGAAAACTTCCAGACTCATTCTATGAAGCCAGTATTACTTTGATTCCTAAACCAGACAGAGACCCAGCAAAAAAAAGAGAACTACAGACCAATATCCCTGAGGAATATGGATGCAAAAATTCTCAATAATATACTAGCAAATGGAATTCAACAGCATATAAAAAGAATTATTCACCATGATCAAGTGGGATTCATTCCTGGGATGCAGGGCTGGTTCAACATTTGCAAGTCAATCAATGTGATACTTCACATTAATAAAAGAAAAGATAAGAACCATATGATCCTGTCAATCGATGCAGAAAAGGCCTTTGACAAAATCCAGCACCCTTTCTTAATAAAAACCCTCGAGAAAGTCGGGATAGAAGGAACATACTTAAAGATCATAAAAGCCATTTATGAAAAGCCCACAGCTAACATCATCCTCAATGGGGAAAAACTGAGAGCTTTTCCCCTGAGATCAGGAACACGACAGGGATGCCCACTCTCACCGCTGTTGTTTAACATAGTGTTGGAAGTTCTAGCATCAGCAATCAGACAACAAAAGGAAATCAAAGGCATCAAAATTCGCAAAGATGAAGTCAAGCTTTCACTTTTTGCAGATGACATGATGCTATACATGGAAAATCCGATAGACTCCACCAAAAGTCTGCTAGAACTGGTACATGAATTCAGCAAAGTTGCAGGATACAAAATCAATGTACAGAAATCAGTTGCATTCTTATACACTAATAATGAAGCCACAGAAAGACAAATAAAGAAGCTAACCCCATTCACAATTGCACCAAGAAACATAAAATACCTAGGAATAAATCTAACCAAAGATGTAAAAGATCTGTATGCTGAAAACTATAGAAAGCTTATGAAGGAAATTGAAGAAGATATAAAGAAATGGAAAAACATTCTGTGCTTGTGGATTGGAAGAATAAATATTGTCAAAATGTCAATACTACCCAAAGCTAACTACACATTCAAAAAATCCCAATCAAAATTACACCAGCATTCTTCTCGAAGTTCGAACAAGCAATCCTAAAATTCATATGGAATGACAAAAGGCCCCGAATAGCCAAAGTAATTTTGAAGAAGAAGACCAAAGCAGGAGGCATCACAATCCCAGACTTTAGCCTCTACTACAAAGCTGTCATCATCAAGACAGCATGGTATTGGCACAAAAACAGACACAGAGACCAATGGAATAGAATAGAAACCCCAGAACTAGACCCACAAATGTATGGCCAACTCATCTTTGACAAAGCAGGAAAGAACATCCAATGGAAAAAAGACAGTCTCTTTAACAAATGGTGCTGGGAGAACTGGACAGCAACATGCAGAAGGTTGAAACTAGACTACTTTCTCACACCAGTCACAAAAACAAACTCAAAATGGAGAAAGGACCTGAATGTGAGACAGGAAACCATCAAAACCCTAGAGGAGAAAGCAGGAAAAGACCTCTCTGACCTCAGCCGTAGCAATTTCTTACTTGACACATCCCCAAAGGCAAGGGAGTTAAAAACAAAAATGAACTACTGGGACCTTATGAAGATAAAAAGCTTTTGCACAGCAAAGGAAACAACCAACAAAACTAAAAGGCAACCAACGGAATGGGAAAAGATATTTGCAAATGACATATCAGACAAAGGGCTAGTATCCAAAATCTATAAAGAGCTCACCAAAATCCACACCTGAAAAACAAATACTCCAGTGAAGAAATGGGCAGAAAACATGAATAGACACTTCTCTAAAGAAGTCATCCAGATGGCCAACAGGCACATGAAAAGATGCTCATCACTCCTCATCAGGGAAATACAAATCAAAACCACACTCAGATATCGTCTCATGCCAGTCAGAGTGGCCAAAATGAACGAATCAGGAGACTATAGATGCTGGAGAGGATGTGGAGAAACAGGAACCTTCTTGCACTGTTGGTGGGAATGCAAATTGGTGCAGCCACTCTGGAAAACAGTGTGGAGGTCCCTCAAAAAATTAAAAATATATCTACCCTATGACCCAGCAATAGCACTGCTAGGAATTTACCCAAGGGATACAGGAGTACTGATGCATAAGGGCACTTGTACCCCAATGTTTATGGCAGCACTCTCAACAATAGCCAAATTATGGAAAGAGCCTAAATGTACACCAACTGATGAATGGATAAAGAAATTGTGGTTTATGTACACAATGGAGTACTACGTGGCAATGAGAAAGAATGAAATATGGCTCTTTGTAGCAACATCGATGGAACTGGAGAGAGTGATGCTAAGTGAAATAAGCCATACAGAGAAAGACAGATACCATATGGTTTCACTCTTATGTGGATCCTGAGAAACTTAACAGAAACCCATGGGGGAGGGGAAGGGAAAAAAAAAAAAGAGGTTAGAGTGGGAGAGAGCCAAAGCATAAGAGACTGTTAAAAATTGAGAACAAACTGAGGGTTGATGGGGGGTGGGAGGGAGGAGAGGGTGGGTGATGGGTATTGAGGAGGGCACCTTTTGGGATGAGCACTGGGTGTTGTATGGAAACAAATTTGACAATAAACTTCATATATTGGGGAAAAAATGTAAATATATGCAGCCACTGTGGAAAACAGGATTGAAATTCCTCATAAAGTTAAACACTGAATTGCCATATGATCCAGTAATCCTATTTCTGGGTGTATATCAAAAGAAAATGTAAACAGGATCTCGAAAGAAATATATACATAGCACAGTAAAAAAAAAAAAAAAAAGAAAAGAAAAGAAAATTTACGTTGATGTTTATATTGATTTGTAATTCCAAATGATATGTGATTTGTCATTCCTACAATTTCAAGATAAATAGCTTATAGTTTGCCTTTCTTTCTAAAACAAATATACATGCAATGATGAATTCATTGAAAGATTAAATCAATAAATCAAATGAGTATTAGTTAGGGTACTCAGTTACATGTAAGCTGTTGAGTAGTAAAGTAATAAACTTCCAGTCACTATGAAACATTGCAGTAACAGATACACTTCTGTGGAATATGAAATGTAAATACAGTAAAACCCTGGATTGGGAGTAACTTGTTCTGTGAGAGTTCTGCAAGATGAGCAAACATTTCTAATAAATTTTAACTTAATAAATGAACGATGTCTTGCAATATGAGTAGCATGTGACGCCAAACTGAGCCAATGGTTTTTGAAATTCACTTTGATATATGAATGCTTTGGATTACAAGCATTTTTCTAGAAAGAATCATGCTCGCAAATCAAGGTTTTACTGTAATGAAAAGTTATTTTTGCTTTTAAGGACCTATATTTCCACTTTTCAAAGTGGAATTTGCTACATATTTGTGAACAATACTTCATGTGTATATAGAAGTTCATTCATGTGGTAGGAGTTTACTTTATACAACTGCAGTGCATCCCATTTTTTTCTGCTCATTCTTGAATTTATTTTCATATATGTCTTAATACATTTTGAGATTCTTGTTTTTGTCTTTTAATTTTCATTTAGTTAAGAAAAAATCCTTTCTATTTCTTCTTTGATCTATGGGCTATTTTGAAGTGTATTATTTAGTTTCCAAATATTGGGAGACTTTTTAGAGAACTCTTTGTTATTGTTTCTAATTTAATTTCATTATGCTCTTAAGAATATATTTTTTATGATTTTAAACTGCTTAAACTTATTCAATTACATTTTATGACTCAGAAATGTTCTGTATGCCCCCCAAAAGGTGTATTTTGCTATCCATAAGTGCAATGGTCTATAAATGTCAATCAGATCAAATTGTTTGATAGTGTTATTCAAGACATCTGTATATTGCTGAATTTGTCCACCAGTTATATAAATCAGTGAGATCTTTCCTCATCCTACCATTTTTCCCCTATCTGTGTCATTATATTTAACATATATATATCCTGTGGCAGCACAGATTTGGGTCTGGCTCTTTGATCCAATAAAAAATCTGTCTTTTAATTGCAGTGCTTAAATAATATATATTTAAAGTGATCATTAATATTAGGTTTAAGTCTGTCATTTGGTGTTTGTTTTCTTCTTCTCCCATCTATTTTTATTTCATTATCCTTTTTCCCTACCTTCTTTCAGATTTATTGAATAATTTTTAGATTACTCAATTTTTAAATGATTTACTCAATTTTTAAATGATTTAGCATTGTCTATTAGATTATTTGTTATAACGCTTTCTTTTACTATTATAGTAGTTCTGTTAGGTTCCATAGTATAAAGTTTAGACTTATTTATTTAAAAATCTGCCTCAAGCAATTTTATATCACTTTAGATATAGACTAAGAATCTTGCAATAGTATACTTCCATTTATCATCTCCTAGATTTTATGGTTTCATGCCTTTTACTTTTACATATATTATAAACCCACAATGCATTCTTTAATAGTCTATTATTGCTTAAAACATGAATTACCTTTTTCCTGATAATTTTTTGAGATATAATCACATAAAATATTCTTTACTAAAAATATTCAATTAAGGATTTTGGGCGGTAGTCACAAGGTTGTACAACTGTGGCTGTCACCTAATTTTATGTTTTTAATATCCTCCAAAAGAAACTCCATACCTGTTAGTAGTTATTCCTTGCCCCCTACACCACCCCCTACATATTATTTTTTTGGATTCTGGACATTTCACGTAAATGGAATAGTATACATTCTAGAATGTTGATATAAATGGAATTATAAAATATATGGCATATTGTAAATGTTTTATTTCACTTATCATAACAAATACTTTTTCTGCATCTATTGAAATGATCATATGGTTTTGATTCTTTCTCGTATTGATGTGAGATATCATGTTGATTGATTTGTGAATATTGAACCACTCTTGCATTCCCAGAATAAATCTCACTTGACCATAGCAATTTTTTAAGTGCATTTTCAGATTTGGATTGCTAATATTTTGTTGATGATTTTTGCATCTATGTTTATTAGAGGATTGGCTTGTAGTTCTCTTTTTTTGTAGTGTCTTTATTTGGTTTTGGTTTTGATATCTGCTTTGTAGAATTAATTTGGAAGCTTTACTTCCTCTTCTATTTTTTTGGAATAGTTTGAGAAGAATAGATATTAACAGTCCTTTAAATGTTTGATAGAATTCACCTGTGAAGTCTGCAGATCCTGGGCTTTTGTTTGTTGGAATCTTTTTTTATCACTGACTCAATTTCATTGCTGGCAATCAATATGTTCAAATTTTGCATTTCTTCATGATTCGGTTTTGGGAGGTTGTGTGTTTCTATGAATTTATCCATTTCTTCTACATTGTCTAATTTGTTGGCATATAATTTTTCATAATATTTTTCTCATAATCTTTTGCATTTCTGTAGTGTCAGTTATTATTTAATCTCATTTAGTGTATTTGCATCATCTTTCTCTCTTGTTTTTATTTGTCTATTTATGAAGCTGACTGCAGGTTTATCAATGTTACTGATTTCTTCAAAGAACCAGCTCCTTATTTCATTTGATCTGTTCTATTATTTTTTAGTTACCATTTTGATTATTCTGCTTCAATCTTTATGACTTCCTTTCTTTTACTCTTTTGGGTTGTTTGTTCTTATTTTTCTAGCTCCTTTAGATATAAGGTTAGGGTGGTTAGTTGAGATTTTTCTTGCTTACGGTGGGCCTGTACTGCTATAAACCTCCCCTTTAAAATGGCTTTTGAGGTATCTCAAAGATTTTGGACTGTTATGTTTTCATTTTCACTTGTTTCCATGTATTTTGTTGTTGTTTGTTTCTTCTTGGATTACTTGATTGACCTATTCATTGTTTAATAGCATATTATTTAACCTCCATGTATTTGTGTTTCTTTCAGATTTTTTCTTGTGGTTCATTTCTAGTTTCATAGCATTGTGGTTGAAAAAAATGCATGGTATGACTTCAATCTTTTTGAATTTGTTGAGACTAGTCTTGTGGCCTAATATGTGATCTAATCTGGAGAATGTTCCATGTGCACTTCAAAAGTGCATGTGTGTTCTGCTGTATTAGGGGGTTAGATGTGTAAAAGTTATGGGTGTAAAAATTATTATATTACTATCGATTATTTCTTTTTTGTTTGTTAGCAGCTGCTTTATATATTTGGGTGTCTCAATGTTGGATGCATAAACATTTACAATTATTACATCTTTTTGTAGGATCGTTCCCTTTATGAGTATAGAATATCCTTCTTTGTCTCCTGTTATAATTTTTATTTTAAAGTTTGTTTGGTCTGATAAAAGTATTGTTACCCCAGTTTTTCTTTCACTTGCATTTGCATGATAAGTGCTTTCCACCTCTTCACTTTCAATCTGCATGTGTCTTTAGGTCTGAATTGAGTCTCTTGTAGGCAGCACTATAGATGGGTCTTGACTTTTTATCCATTCCACTACCATATGCCTTTTGATGTGAACATTTAGTCCATTTACATTCAAAGTAATTATTGTTAGGTATGTACTTATTGCCATTTTGTTACCTGTTTTATGGTTGTTTTTGCAGTTTTTCTCTCTTCACTTCTTTTCTTACTGTTTATTCTGAGTTTGCTCACTTTCCTTAGTGATATACTTGAATTTCTTTCTCTTTATTTTTTGCATATCTATTACTGAAATTTTGATTTGTGGTTACCATTAGGTTTGTATATAAGATGTATGTTATAACATCTTATGCATATAGCCATCTATATTAATTTAATGGTCATTTAAGTTTGAGCCCATTCTTTACTCCTTTCCCCCCACGTTTTTGGTATATGGTGACATACTTTACATTCTTTTATTAAGTGAATCTCTTGGCTGATTTTTTTTTAAGGTTTATTTATTTTTGAGAGAGAGAGAGAGAGAATGAACAGGGGAAGGGCAAAGAGAGGAGACACAGTATCCAAAGCAGGCTCTGGGCTCTGAACTACCAGCACTGAGCTCGATGAGGGACTCAAACTCATGAACCAGGAGATCATGACCTGAGCTGAAGTCAGACACCCAACTAACTGAGCCACCCAGGTGCGCCCCTTGACTGAATTTTATAGATACAGTTGTGTTTACTACTTTTGTGCTTCCTACTTTTTAAACTCTTATGTTCTTCTCTTTCCACTGAGAGAGTACGGTTTAACATTTCTTGTAGGGCTTTTGTGAATTTCTTTAACTTTTGTTTGAATGAGGAAGTCTTTATCTTTCCATCATTAATGATAGTCTTACTGGATAGAGTAAGTAGGCTGTGGGTTTTTTCTCCTTCAGCACTTTGAATATATCACACTACTCCCTTCTGGCCTGCAAAGTTTCTGTTGAAAAATCTTCTGATAGCTTTATTGAGATTCCCCTGTATGAAACTGTTTTTTGGTTTTTGGCTTTTGGGTTTTTTTTCTCTTGCTGCTTTGAAAATTCTCTCTTTATCAGTACATTTTGCTTCTGTGATTGCTGAATCTTAGTGTGGACACCCTTGGATTGATTTTGTGGGAAGCTCTCCGTGCTTCCTAGATCTAGATTTGTGTTCACTTCCTCAGATTCAGGAAGTATTCAGTTATTATTTCTTCAAATAAATTTTCTGCCCCCTTTTCTTTCTTCTCCTAGTTATTATACTTAGTTGAGTCACTGAGTTCCCTTAACCTATTCTCATTTTTTAATTTTTATTTTTCTGTCTCTTGTTCATCTTGATTTCTCTCCATTACTCTCTCTTCCAGGCTGCTGATCTGTTCTGCTTCCTCTAGTCTACTGTTATTCCCTTTAGTGTGCTTTTAATTTCAGTTATTGGGTTTTTCATCTCTCATTGCTTCTTTTTTATGTCCTCCACTCTTTTCTCAAGTTCCATATCTTTACGACCTTGCTTTAAATTCTCTATCAGGCATATTACTTAGCTCTGTTTCATTTAGATCTCTTGCCATGATTTGGTCCTTCTTTCATTTGGGACATATTTCTCTGTTCTTTTATTTTGTATAACTCTGTCTACTTTTACATGTTAAGAAACTCACCTCTGTCTCCTGCTCTTGAAAGTAGTAGCTTTATGAAGGAGAGGTCCTATGGCACCCTGCAGTGCCATGTTCCCAGTTCACCAGAACCTAGTGCTTTAGGGTGCCTCCTATGTGTGTTGCATGTTCCCTACTGTTCTGGTTGAGCTGCTTTTGCCTTCAGTTCAGTCATATTCAATGATTCACCTTGCCTGTTGTGGGCAAGATTTGGTCCCTGTGTTGCTAGTGAGCTAGTCTGGGGCCACCTTGTGCTTGAATTGAGTCTGACCAGGTATTTGGTCAGGGGCCACCTTGTGCTTGAATTGAGTCTGACCAGGAATTGAGTCTGACCAGAGATACAGTAGCACTAAACCGGAGGGTGCTTTCCCTGTGTTGTTCCATGAGAAGTTTTCTTTGGTGGGTGGAGACTTCAGTCAGAACAGATGTCTACCCTCAGCCTATTGCTGGGACTGCAGTTGGATTGGTGTGTGTGGTTATCGTCCCCTCTCCCTGGGTCAGAAGTCACCTTGGAGTGCTGCTGGATGCTGTTGGGCTGCTTGAACAGTGCCAGGCTGTGGCACAATTTTGGATGGGCTCTGGCCAAGGGCATATTGGCAGGACATGTGGTGTTAGCAAGATATGCTCAGGTAACCTATGGGATGGGATCTGGAACCATTTTTTAAAACTCCTACTGTAGGGTTGGAGGAGGTGGGTCCTCCAAAGCATGAGTGTGTAGGGCCACCAGAGAATGCAGCAGTGGGGTGCTCACTGCCAGCAAGGTCCATATTAGTCAGCTGTGAGAGGGTCTTGCAGCCACCCAAAACTGCCAATGCCATCTGGGTTGGAGGGGGTGGATCTGCCAAAGTGTGTGGAGTTGGGGTTCACTGTTAACAAATTAGGTAGGCAGTGTTGGTGCTGCACTGGTTTACATGGGTATCTGTGTATATAGGCTGGGGGGTGGGGAAGAGAAGTTGTGCCCACCAGCTCCTTTGTTTCTGGAGATGTGTCCCAATGATACCTGCCCCTTCAGCCCATGTGCTGAGATTAGTAAACAAAAACAAATCTCCCTCCTGTATATCCCAGGTGTTTTTCACACTGCTGTTTCTGTGCTGTATCTCTACGGGTTGTTTTTCATGCTGTCTTTTTAAGGTTGGGGACTCAGTTTCCTCTCACTATACTGGCTCTCCCAGAGCTGGGCCCATGACTTTTAAAATTCCAAGTGTTAAGTCCCACTGATTTAAGAACTCTTGAAATTATGCCCCACTGGTTTCATGTGGTTTCCCCATGCCTGGGGCTTGGTGTGAGGGTCTGATCATCTCCCTTGTCCATGCCTGCAGTATTCCTCCCTCTCACAGACAGTCCTATGAGTTTGTTTTGCTCCCGTCCACATCTCTACCTTTCCTATCCTCTTCCATGTGTCTTCTCTAAATTTCTCTGTGGAGAGTCTGTTCTCCCAATCTTTGCACATTTTCTGGGTTATTTACACTGATGTGGGTGTTATCTACTTGCATTAACGAGGGGAGGTGAGCTTAGGGTCCTCTTACTCTGTCATCTTCCCCCAGAAGTCCGTATACAAATATTATTATTCCTTTTTAGAGTGGACTTTTTTTTTTAATTTTATTTATTTATTTTGAGGGGGGAGGGAGGGAAGGAGGGAGAAGGAAAGAGACATTCCTAAACAGGCTCCATGCTGTCAGCACAGAATCTGATGTGAGGCTCGAACTCACAAACCATGAGATCATGACCTGAGCTGAAATCAAGAGTCAGATGTTTAATCAACTGAGCCACCCAGATGCCCCTACAATTATTTTTAAATGAGTTAAGAAAAGAAAAAAAAAACAGAAATTTTTGTGTCTTTTATAATTTCATAATTAACTTTACTGGCCCTTTTTGTTTCTTCATGTGGATTGGTATTACTGTTTGTGGTCATTCTCCTTCATATAGAAGAAATTCTTTTAGTATTTCTTGTATAGCAGGTCAACTAGCAACAATTTCACATAGTGTCTGTTTATCTGGAAAAGTATTTTCCCTTCAGTTTTATTTTTTTTAATGTTTATTTATTTTGAGAGTGATAGAGAGAGAGAGAGGGAGCAGGGGAGGGGCAGAGAGAGAGAGGGATACAAAATCTGAAACAGGCTCTGTGCGGTCAGCACAAAGACGCATGTGGGGCCCAAACCCACAAACTGTGAGACCATGACCTGAACTGAAGTCAGACACTAAACTGACTGAGGCACCCAGGCGCCCTTCAGTTTTGATAAACTTTACTGGATGAAGGAATTGGTAGAAAGGTCTTTTGTTTGTTTGTTTGGTTGGTTGGTTGTTCTCTGAGCACTTTTAATATTATATCCCATGACCCTAAACTGACTGAGGCACCCAGGCGCCCTTCAGTTTTGATAAACTTTACTGGATGAAGGAATTGGTAGAAAGGTCTTTTGTTTGTTTGTTTGGTTGGTTGGTTGTTCTCTGAGCACTTTTAATATTATATCCCATGACCCT
>NC_064808.1:76172658-76231880 GCF_023721935.1 Panthera uncia
TTTTTTTTTTCAACGTTTTTTATTTATTTTTGGGACAGAGAGAGACAGAGCATGAATGGGAGAGGGGCAGAGAGAGAGGGAGATACAGAATCGGAAACAGGCTCCAGGCTCCGAGCCATCAGCCCAGAGCCTGACGCGGGGCTCGAACTCACAGACCGCGAGATCGTGACCTGGCTGAAGTCGGACGCTTAACCGGCTGCGCCACCCAGGCGCCCCAGCAAAGTTAGCTCTTAATGTTATTGCATTTCCCCTTTTGAGTGGTACATTATTTTTCTCTTACTGCTTTCCAGACTTGCTTGTTTTGTCTTTAACTTTCAGCATTTTAATTATATGTTGGTTCGTGGGCCTCTTCATTTATGCTATTTGGAGTTTTTTGAACTCCCTACATATGTAAGTTATTTCTTTCAACAAATTTTAATAAATTTGAAAACTTTTTCAGCCATTATTTTTGTTTGAATGTTTTTTTCTTCTCCTTTGTCTCCTTTTCTTCTAATGTACTCTCATTACATGTATACCAGTATTTTAATAGTATCCTACATTTCTCTGGGTATTTGTTAATTTTTCTTCATTTTTCATCTTCTGTTCTTTGACTTGCATAATTTCTGTCAATATATCCTCAAGTTTCTAATTATTTCTTCTTCCAGTTCAAATCTACTATTGAGCCTCTCTAATGAATTTTTATCTGTTTACTTTTTAACTCCACAATTTCCTTTGAGTTTTTTATAACTTCTATTTTATTGATAGTCTCTACTTGAAGCACTGTGGCTATCAAACCTTCCTTTATTTTCTAATCATGGTTTCCTTCTGTTCCATGAACATATTCATAATGGCTACTCAGATATTTTTCTATTAAATCTGACATTTGTTCTGCAAATTATTTGGGAGTTTCTTTCATATATTTTTTATTATATTTTATTTATATTATATTTTTATTTATATTTTATTATATTATATTTTTATTTTCTATTACTTTTTCTATTGTCTGATATATATATATATGTATACCTATATATATGTGTATATAGATGCATACACACACACACATCTATCTATCTATCTATCTATATATATCTTAATTTTGTTATTGAAATCTAAACATTCTATGTAATATGTTAGAGTAAATCTCAGTTGTTCCCTTATCCATGAGGCTTATTATTCTCTTATTTTTGTGTTTATTTTCATTTTTGTTTGCTTATCTAATGAATAGCTGGATTCTGTTATTGAAGTCTATCTTCCTTCTCCAACAGTGTTAAGTCTCATGTTGCTATAATGGAGGAGCAGCCATAGGTATGCCAAGGTTAACTTGGGGTGACTTTGATACTGGTGGGGGTCTTTTCCACTCTTTCTCTTATCATACCCAGCTGTTAAACTCCACTAATTACTAGCAGACTGCTCCATTGTTTTCAATAATGACCTGGCAAATAAATTCTTCTACAAGCTAATCCAATCAAAGTGTGGATTCTCTGAAGGAATTGTTTCTGAGGTCATTCTTTGATGTTTGTTCCATGCCAGAAGGTTTCTTCCTAGCTAGCTCAGTTCCACTTCCCTCCTACAGACTATCCATCCTATACTGTAAGACATGTCTTTATTAGAGTCATGGATTTTTTTTCCCAATTACCTTTCACATTCTCCACTGTTCTTAACAGTACCCATAGGCTTAAACATGTCCAAGCTCTACTGCAAATGAAATCAGTTCCTTTGGAACGAAATTAGGAGTTTTGCATTTTATGGCCTGCTTCTCTTTTGTCCCCTTCTTGCCAAAACATTTCTGAGTCAGGGGTTAGGAGTTGAAAGTGGGGATAATGGGAAACTTCTCTTCAATGACTCTTGGAGCTGAGTACTTGGTAGAGGAGGGCAGAAGCCTAAGGTCTTTGACCTTGGCTCTCCTGGCATTGAACCACCCCCTCATGAGTCAGGCAAGTGTCATTGGGATCCCAGTATTCTCAATGTGTCTTGTTCAAGGTAGAGACACTGAAGAGTGAGAGTTAATTAGAAGGAAGCCCCCACCTCTTAATTGTACTTGTCAGGAGCATAGCCTCAGCAACAGGTTAATGAGGCCACAATGAGAAGTGCTGAAATCGTGTTCCCCTGAAGAAGAGCGCTTTATAGCTGGGAACTGAGAAGTGAAGACTGGATGTGTTATTTGCTGCAGCATCTGGAAGGGAGTCTCCACCTCAATGAGCTGAGAGGATGGGGAAGTAGTACTGGTTCAATACCACAGACTTTTACACTTCTTATTGAATTTTTATAGATTTTCTTGCATATATATTCCTTCATTTACTATTTGTCCTTAGGAACACTTACAGAGGCTTTGAATTCTTTTTTTAACATCATTTTCACTAATTTCCTTGGGAAGCAGGTCAACAGAACTCTTCATACTGTTACACCTGAAATCAATCTCTAGTAATGATCAGTTCTGAACAATATTTAACATAATTAAATATTTATGTTGTCCTTCAATATACCTCTTATAGTTACAAAATAGAAATACCAGTGTTAAAACAAACAATAAAGTTACTAGGTGTAGTTTATTATACCTTTACAACTTATTTATTATTCTTAAATTATCACACCATAAATGTGCAATCAAAATACTATCCTTTAAAAATGTTTGAGGTAATTATTTGTGAAGTTAGGTTTCAATTTGATATGTAGCTAAAATTATTTCATTTTATGATATTTTTCTATTAGTTTTTAGAGTTGGTTATTTTTTATTATTTATAATTCTTGTTCTTTAATTATTTGATATATTTACAAAATCATAAAATTCAAGTTATATAAAAGTGTACATTCACATTATGCTAGTTCTGCCATGTCTTTCCTAATGCTTTATCTATATCAGAAATATATCTTTTAGTTTTAATTTAAATATATAAATAAATAAATATAAAATTAAATAAATATAAAATTAAATAAATATAAAAATATGGGGGTGCCTGGGTGGCTCAGTTGGTTAAGTGGCCAACTTCAGCTCAGGTCATGATCTCACGATTTGTGAGTTTGAGCCTCACATCAGGTTCTGGGCTGACAGCCTGGAGCCTGGAGGCTGCTTCAGATTCTGTGTCTCCCTCTCTGTTCCTCCCCTGCTCACACTCTGTCTCCCTCTCAAAAATAAATAAAGATTTAAAAAATTTTTAAATAAATACAAAATAAATATATGCATATATGTTCATATTCTTTCCTCCTTTATGTCAGTATGGGATAAATACTCTGAACAAAACTTTTTTTTTTTTTTTTTTAATGCAACAGTATATCAAGGTCACTTGTTACAGGGAAAGATTTTTTTTTTAATTAAGGAAAGATTGCTTTATTTTTTTTTATAATGCTATATCACTGTATCAGAAATAATACAACATTTTCACCCAGTACTCTATTTATGTATATTTGGGTCACAATAGTCTTTAATACTACAAATAATCCTACAGTGAATAGGGATGACCTATATCATTTCAACTTTTACTTCCTTTCCTTCCTTCTTTCATTTTTTTCTTCTGTCTCTCATTTTTTCTTTTATTTTCTTTTTCTTTCTTTCATTCTTCTCTTCTTCTTTCCCTTTCCTTTTCTTCTTTTCTTGCATTTTCATCTCTCCTTTTCATTTCTCCTACCATTCCTTCTTATCTCTCTCTCTCTTTCTCATTTATTTTGTAATATCAAAAATTAGAAGCCATTACTAGTTACTTAAAATATAATCTAAAACAATGTTAGCTCTCTCAACGTGCTTACTTTGAGGTATCTATCTTTGATCTTGAGTTTTGATAGATCATTAAAGTTAAGTAATTATTTTGATGTGCCACTAGAGGATATTATGCTAAGTGAAATGAGTCAGACCAAGAAAGATAAATACCATATGATTTCACTCATATGTGGAATCCAAAAAAAAAAAAAAAAAAAACAAATGAATAAGCAAACAAAAAACAGAATCAGACCTATAAATACAGAGCACAAACTGATGGTTGCCAGAGGGGCGGGAGTGAGGGGAATGGGCAAAGTAGGTGAACGGGAGAAGAAGATACAGGCTTCCAGTTATGGAATAAATCAGTCGTGGGAATAAAAGGAACAGCATAAAGAATATGTCAATGATAGTATAATAGTGTTGTTTGGTGACAGATATAGCTCCATTTATGGTGAACATAGCATATATGTATAAACTTATCAAATTACTATGTTGTACACTTGAAACTAATGTCACATTGTATGTCAAGTATGCTCAAATAAATAAATATTTTAACATAAATGTTGTATTGCCTGTACTAGCAAAGAGCAAATGGTATAAGTGGTAATTACCAGGGGACAGCAGAAAAAAAATACTCAAGTATTAATAAATGAAACAACAGGATACGACCACTGGCTACATAATTAGGGCTTTTACCTGTGTGGTTCTCTTCTTTCTTTCCAAATTTTTTTTGTTATCTGGTTCCTTCTTGCCTGCTGGTTTCTTAAATTATGCTAGACCAGATTCCATAACACTCTGGAGTCACTCAAATTTTCTATGGCAGATTTCAGAGATTCTTAGTAATTTTCATGATATTAGATAGGTAGAATATACAAATGATAATATACATATTTTTAAAATAAATATATTTAATATATTTAATATATTTAATAATTTATATTATTTATTATTAAATATAAATAATATATTTAATAATAAATATAAATAATATATTTAATAATAATATATAAATAATATATTTAATAATAAATGTATTTTAAATAAATGTATTTTAAAATAAATATATATATTATAATTTGTATTTATATATATATATTTTTTTACTTTGAAACTTTGAAAGATACAGTTAAAATGAGATGACTGATTACCTGTATCCACCTAAAGGAAAGGAGCTATCCAAGAGACTATTATGGATATAATGCTTGTATTTTCCTTCACTGTGTATTTTTATTTACAACTTAATGGTTCTTAATATGTGGAAGGGTTTCCTGCTGTTTTTTAAAAATTTTTCTGACTATAGGGACACCTGGGTAGCTCAGTTGGTTAAACATCTGATTTCGGCTCAGGTCATGATCTCACAGTTTGTGAGTTCGAGCCCCACATCAGGCTCTGTGCTGATAGCTCAGAACCTAGAGCCTGCTTCAGATTCTGTGTCTCCCTCTCTCTCTGCCCCTACTCCACTCATACTCTGTCTCTCTCTCTCTCAAAATAAGTAAACATTGAAAAAGATTAAAAAACTTTTTTTTCTGGCTATATATATATATAGTCAGAAATACATATACACACATATATATGCGTATATATGTATATATATGTAATTTTCTGTGTCCTTACAATTTCCTAGCTATATTTTATATTCACTTTCTTCATAGAAGTTCTTTCTTCTTCTCTTATTTTTAAAATTTCATATCAGAACAATTTAGCAATATATAGGTTGAACAGTTAACTGGAGTGGAATATTCTGAGTACTAATTTTTATCCCTGGGTGTGTATTTCTGTGGAATATTCGCAGAAGTGCATTATGGTTTTCGACAAAACATTTCCCTGCTTGTTACCTTTTTTTCAGCAGCTTCATCTCAGCTATGCAACTGTGGGAACATATGGGCTTCAATGCTCTTTTCTTATACCAAATAGAGTAAAAAGTGACTGAAAAATCATTCTGAACAAACACACAATGTGCTGGGTTAAATGAGTTTAGTGATTTTTAATGCCATTTCTATTATATCGAAATAGGCTTGGCACTGGGGACATTCTTTGCTTAGAAAAGCCTGAAAGAACGGGGGTTTCTGTGCATTTCCATCTGAGCTGAGGGAGCCCTGCTGAATGCAGAACAGAGTCAGAGGGAACTGTTAACTGGAGATTAAGCTCTGACAATCAAGCTGCTTGCCAATAAATTTCAAACCCATCTATGCAAGTCATTCAATAACAACAGACTTGCAAAGCAATTAAAGTCAGCCCTTCCTGTTTAATTTCTGCAAAATGGGGCTGGACTGCCTGAGCTTTCATTTGCTATGGAATAGTAAATGAAATGAGCCAGGAACATACTGAAGTCCTGATGAACACCTGGTGCCCTCTCTCAGATTCCTTTTTTTTTTTTTTTTTTTTATGACTAAGGGTGGGAGTAGACAAAATCTTACCAGAACAATTAAAACAGGAGAAACTAATTAAGCAGAGCCACTGTTTTAAACCAAATTAAATATTTGCTGTATTTCGTACACTTTCTTTTTATTTTTAATTTTTTTCAACATTTATTTTAGAGAGAGGCAGAGCATGAGTGGGGGAGGGGCAAAGAGAGGGAGACACCAAATCTGAAGCAGCCTCCAGGCTCAGAGCTATCAACACAGAGCTCAACACTGGGCTCAAACTCAAAAATTGTGAGATCATGACCTGAACCGCAGTTAGATGCTTAACCGACTGGGCCACCCAGGCGCCCCTGCCTACACTTGCTTTTAAGCAATTTTTGTTTTCACTGATTTCAAAACAACATTATAGACATATTCATATGTAGCAGAGTGAATACATAAACTATTTTCTCAGACATAATCTAAGTTCACCGATGTAACCTCTCATCATCCCCTCATCCAGCACTGACTTTTTAATGGCTGTGTCTAATCTTTCTTGACACTGTTAACTTTCTTGGGAAATGAGGTTGAAGTGGGTGTGAGATATAAGCTACAATTCCAGATTTTACACTAGTTAGTAGAGATCATTTTATTGGGTAAACTATTCCAGAAATATTTTTCTACGTATACTCTGAGGCTTGCTTTTTACATTCCGTAGTCATAATGTGCATACATACATGTTGTCGGTTTGTTAAAAGTGTGGACTTTCTCATTAAGTCAGTTTTAGTTTCAGTGTCAACTCTACCACTAACTGGGCAGTCTTGTGATTTTGTACATGAAATTTAGTCTCTGAGAGTCGTGTCTATCTTCAAATTTTAATAACATTAATATCATAAATAAATAAAATGATGTTTATAAAGCCCATAATTCAGTATCAGTTGCAGAGTTAGTCCTCAGTATATATTAGTTGTGTTTAACCTCTACATATATATACCTACACATTTCATAAACCTGGAGTCATGCTATATATACTGTTTTATAACCTACTGTTTTTACTTAAAAATACATTTTACATCTTTTTGAGTAATGGGAATATACAGTGCATAGCATAATAAATTTTATTATTTGTCATAACTTTTAGTGGCTGTCTGGTATTTCAATGTACAAATGCACCCTAAATTATTTAACAATCAACTGCTTTGATATTTCTATTTCTTACTATAATAAAAATGCTTCAGTGAATGTAATCTAAATCTTTGCAGTTTTTCCTTTATTTTCCAATCACACAGTAAGAGAATAATGTTGACATAGAAGTTTTTATTCAAAAGTTAACAATTTTGTACACATTTCAAATTGCCTTTCAAAATAGTCATATAAATGATCATTTAATTAACAATCTAGAGTTTTTATTTTAGAGAAATTTGTCTGTAATGCTAAGAAATATTAACTTATTTTCAACAAAATATGTACCACATTTCTGCCTCTGAAACTACAGCTATGTAAGTAAAGTCTGATGAGTAGTTAATATTGCATAAATGAATTAAAATGGTAGTTACTTTTGAGAAGTATTTATATTTTATAATTTTCTAGAATTAAAAATACATCACTTTATTTTTTTATTTTTTTAATTACATAATTAATTAATTAATTAATCAATTTGAGAGAGAGAGAAAGCACGTGCACACATGTGAGTGGGGGAGGGGCGGAAGCAGAGAGAATCTTAAGTAGACTCCATACTCAACACGGTTTGAGCCCATGACCCTAGGATCATGACCTGCGCTGAAATCCAGAGTCGGATGCTCAACCGACTGAGTCACCCAGGCACCCCTGAAATATATCCTTTTAAATCAAGTGATCGTTAAAAGTAAATGGTACTCTCCAGGTTTTTCTCTTTAAATAGTCAACTATTTGTGCTCAATAGAGAGAATAAGCCTTCTGGTTAGTAAAATATTGAGTGTATCTTAAAAATAACGAAGTATTTTAATGATAATATTAATCAATTAATATAAATATTATTGAAAATAATAATGGATTATTATTGTTTATGACGGAGTGAAGGAAACATTGTGGAGAATGAGAAGCTAGGAGACAACTGCTCAGAAACATGTGAATCCCTGGTGATGAAATCTGAAACTATGGCATTACTGGTGAGCAAGGTAAGGAAAGAGCAGATAATCAAAACTTTAAGGTGGCAGAGTTACCAGGACTTGGTCATCAATTCAATGTGGAGGCAGAGGGCAAAGAAAGAGTTAAACTTCCCTAGGATGGGCCTGCCATCTCTGTTCCAGAATGTGCGTCTCTCTATCTCTGCACTCATTTCATCGAAATTTTCTACTCATATTTATATTTCTTACTACACTATATGTCTTTATATAGATAATCCATATTTGTATTTTTGTATTTGTATTACAGATAATACTATGTTTGTGTTTTTGACACCTAGCACCTTATCTTTTAAAATGAATGAAAATTAATTGGACTAAATTAGAAATTCAAGAACTATGGTGCAAATAATATGCTTACATTACTTTACAATTATATTAATACTGTTTATGATGGAAGATTTTCATAAAACATAATAGATTTTGAATGCTTTTGTAAAGGAACAGAGCATAGGGAAACTATTAAAATTGTCACCCAGAGGTAGAAGTTTCAAGCTCTATCAGTTCCCTAGTTAAACACTGGACATCCTTCATAGGGACTTATTGTAGCTTTGCACCATCTCTAGGATATGCCTTAACCCTAATGGTCCAAAATGAAGTCCCTACCATTATGATTATATTGCAAGAATCAAGAAGAAAAAATAGAGATGCTTGTAAAGGTAAGCATCAGTTGATCTTTAAACCTAAAAACAAAAAACAAAACCAAAAAACTGCACTACTGTCTCATAGATATCTTTGCATAATATAAAACCTGATATTTGGCCAAGACAGTCACACGGCCATAGTCGCATGTAGATGGATGAACTTCTGTTCTATAAACAGATGAACTTTGTATTAATATGTAAGACATGAGAAACAGGTATAACAGTACAACTTCTTCTTTTTGTTTTGTTTTTTTTTTTTACAGAATCCTACGTTTTGGCTTCTCCAATATTTGTGAACTGCATTTTTTTTACACACTGTAGCATATACTCAATATACTTTAAAAGGAGAGAAATACCAATAAAGTCTCATCCAGTTTCTGCCTCCAACTAAAAGCTGAGTTTTGGGGTATCAGCCATTTCTCTTTATTAGTGTGAATGTGGTTTCTCATGGTCCAGAGACCTCTAAGGGGCAAAAAAACCCCTGCTTTCCCCTACACCCATCCCACCCAGTGTGTGATGGGTGATGGTAAGGTAAAAATAAGGTAACGTCAATAAAACCTGCCACCTGGAAAAGAGGATAAGTAACTGGCATTCATTGTCTACAAATATGATCACAGCTTGCTGTGCACAAATAGAAATATCTGTTTTTTTAGTAATATATTTTATTTTTTACATCCATCCAGAAGCTTCTGATCCTATTCTGTGGGGGCAGATAAATTTGCTCATTTCTTGCTATATTTTCTGGTTCTCATTTCTAAGTAGTCCCTCCATGTCTTTGACCTCTACAGGCAAAACTGAAGTTACCATTAAAGAGTATTCACTTCTGAAATCTCAACAACTTTAACCAGCTCCTTTCTGCTGGTGCAAAGTGGAGGCTCGAAGGGTTGAATTAGAGGTTTAAATCCAAGCTTACGTTGACCAGGCCTATCTTTGGCAACATAATTCCACCCAAAATGTAGTAGATATTTGCAAGTAACCACAGTTAAAGATCTTGCTTAGAGGTAGTTTTAAGTTTTACATTTCTTGCTATCTTCCTTTTGGCATCAGTGGTAAGGTGGCAGCTTTAGCCAGTTCTTTGCTACTACTTTACTTATGTCTTTCCATTTGAGAGAGATATTCATTAAAACTTCTTGCAAGAAAATTTGGGGCAATAGTCACGTCCTGTTAAAAATTGCTTTTCTTTGTCACTGTTTTTGTGTATGCTTCAATTTGGTATCCAGATGCAACAAATATTTTAAATTCTCTAAGATTGCAAAGTAGATTCACCCTTCAGCAGTATAGATTTCAGGCAGCAGACAGACAAATTCTTCCTTGGAAAGCTATACTCCTTTCTACTTCTGTTTTCAGATGAGCTGCTTCCAGCCTGAGTTTTCCTTTATTTGTGGGACTTTGTTATACACCAAAAAAAAAAAAAAAACCCTCACAATTTCCATATGCTCAATTCTGCTTCAGGTAGAATAATATTAAATTTGAATGATGAAAAGAAGAGTATTTGAAACAAGATATAAAACCCTTTTCTCTCTTTGTAAACAAATTATAGAGCTAAGTGATCAGGGCAAGGATGGAACTGGAATCCACAGAGTCCTCAAGAACCCACATTTCATGCATCTTCTTGGTAATAAGTTAATCCTGGTCCTCTCCAAGCAGCAAAATGTAAGAAACAGGGTAAAAAAGCGAGCAAAATGCATACAGTAAGTGTCTCTGAAGTAGATTTCCTACAAACTTATATTTCATGTTTCTAAGAATATTCCATTGGCCAGGAACATAGTCATGTGATCTCACATAAATGTGGTGCAACTTGTTAAATATAGCCTTTTCTTTCATAGACCACAATCAGGTTAAACACTCATTATTGTGGAAAGAAAGAAACAATGAATATTGTAGAAGAAAGCTCTCTGCCATATTATATAAACTACCAATGCCACCAATCAGTTTTCTTGCAATTACCAAGCATTTCTTAAATTATCTAGTATATACTCTGAACTGTGAGATTTAATTATTCAATCATTGGAAAAATTGTGTATCATTAGCAATAACTTCATTTTTAAGCCAATAGCTTACCCTTATAAGTATCAGTTAATCTATCTTCTGAAAAACAAAACCAAAACCAAACAGATGTATTTTTTTCTTCACAGTTAAATAATACAATTTCTTTATTTGGCCTGTACTTGGAAAAGAAGACTACTGGAAATCAGCCTGAGGCATTTCAACGTTCATATGATTGATCAACTCCCATTTTCTATTTTTCCTAACACTGCCCTTAAACCCTGATGCATTTCATCATCTTGTACACCATATAGTACCAACCATCATCTGACTTTCTGACTGATATTACTCAACAGGAAAGATTCTCTGCTGTTATCTTTTTGCAGGAACACCTATTACTCTGCTAGAAAGGGTAGAATGTACAAATCTTATTTTCTTTACTTTCCCTTCTGAATAGGTTAGAAAACCTCATTGAACAAGTTCTAATATGAAGAACCACTTGACATTTTCTTCAATCTTAAACTGGACATCATTTATAATATTTCCATCATGTGTTTAGACCTTTCAGAGACTTTTACAAAGAAGTTTATTAGAAAAAAAATAAAGTTAGGGAACTGTTGTTTAGTACTTCCAAAAAGTCATGTAGGTATAGTAGAACAAAATTAAGCTAAGCAACTTTTCACTTATAAGGGTCAAGTAGAAATAAATAATACCAAGCATAAACTGAAAAGCTAAGGGACCTATATTATAAATCATTCCATCTGACACACAATCTGTCTGGAACTGGGAAAATTGTTCCCCTAGTCAGATCAGTGTATGGAACATATTTAACCAAGTTTTAACTCAAATGACTGAAACTTATTTTCAGCCTGACTGTTTCTAAACCTATTAGGTGTTACAAAAAGTACTACTGTGAAATTTTTGGTTTCACTCATATTCTGCATCTCCTTCCATCTTGATAAGTCTTACAAACTATGTGTTTTCAGACAGAATAAAAAGAAACACTGGTGAATGAATAATTGTTAAAATAATTTATTTTTCTGCTTTAAAATTATCCTTATGTCTTTCCTGTTTTTTTTTTTAATCTTTTTCAATGTTTGTTTATTTTTGAGACAGAGAGAGACAGGGGGAGACAGAGCACAAGCAGGAGAGGGGCAGAGAGACAGGGAGATACAGAATCCAAAGCAGGCTCCAGGCTCTGAGCTTTCAGCACAGAGCCCAAGGTGAGGCTCGAACTCACCAACCATGAGATCATAACCTAAGCCAAAGCAGGACACTTAACCGACTGAGCCATTCAGGTGCCCCTGTCTTTCCTTGTTAAAAGGGAAACATTTCTTTCCTTGAAATGAAGTTGGTAATATATTTTTTAAATATTTTCCTGTTATTTCAGACTTTGAACTTATAATATTATCATACCTTACACTGCCATTAGCCATAGTTTTCTGAAGAGCTGGAAGTATTTATTTGGTATATAAATTAATGATGTTAAAATAATCAGAAATACCTGCTTAGTACCTTAATTTTTCATTCTCTGTAATAAATGTCTAGAGTATTGACATAATTAAATAATTTTATTTTTATGTGATATCTCCAATATACCCTACAATATTGTTATAATAATAAGGCCTAATGTTTCAATGTCTTATGGTAATTAAGTAAATTTCAGCCCTGGTCTTGATCATACTTCTAACACTTGGACTGATCATTTATTTTCAGCCTTACATTTATTCTTACCCCAATATTTGTTTTTTTTTTTCTGTATGAAGGTTTCTCCAGGAAAGTTACATAAAAAAACAAAGTTTTAAGAAAATCTAAATGTCAATATGCAAACCTATAACCATTGTTCTTATTGCTACTATTATATGTTCACTGTTATGCTTTTCTTATCTCTTTATATCCTACACACTTATCTCTACCAATTCAGAATATTTGTATAATTTTTATCTTGGATTTAGACATTGTATTTAGTACAGTCTATTAATATATATGATGATTAATTTGCTCAATGCTACAATAAGCAATAAATTTCACTATCTTGAATTTTCTTATATTCCCTTCTGCAATCACCTTTTCAAAGCTTTTTCCCTCCCTGATTATGAGTGTCTTATGGCAACTCTAAAACCACCTGGCTCATTGATAATTCTTAAAATCAGCCAAGTGGCCATGGGACCAAAGATCTCACTTGTGTCTCTTATAGTTTTGCTTGCCACTTTACCTGTATTGCACAATAGTGATATACATAAGCAAAATAAATATTCCAGACCAATACTAACTTCATTCCCCAATCATATCTTTTTTTCACCTAAAAACCTTGGGTCTCTGTTATTCTCTTTGTTTCTTATTCAACTACAGGGAAGATTAATTTGTTTTTAGGAGAAAGAATATATTATCAGTTAAGTTTTATTAGAAAAACCGTCCTGATTTCAAACAATAGACATTTCAATTTTCTCCTGTCTCCATTAAGTCTTCTTCACATACCTGTGAAAGTTGTTTGAATTCATGTTCAAAAGTTAATGCTTAATATTCCAGTAACAAAACACTTTTCCTAATCTTTATCAAAATGTCAGTAAACTCAGTGGTAAAATAAAGTGCTGTTGTATTCATTAAATGAAAAGAAATACTATGTGTAAACATATAATAGGTGTTTATAAAGTCGTGTTCAATAAAATAGCAGCTATTATTTACAAGTAGGTCACAGGAACTTCTAATCAAATAAATATTTTCAAGCATAGGTTCACATGATTATATACATATGCATTTTTTGCACATCACTCTGTGTGTGTGTGTGTGTGTGTGTGTGTGTGTGTGTGTGTATTGGTTGATGCTTGTAAATAACAGGAAGATATTTTGGTTAATACTAATATATTTTGTATTCAGATAAACCCCTCTCATGTTTAAGGATAGGACATTGATAACCTGTTAATGGTAGCTAAAGGGAATTTTTGCCCCATATTCAAAAGTTATGTTCTCGCATTTGTCAAGACTTCCACTGAAGTAAAAGCTAATTTATGTTCTTGACATTTCCACTTCTCTTTAAATACTCCTGTGACTACTTAGTCACATACAGAATGTTAACTCCTAATTTTGTGCAGCTTAAATGATTTTATAGTTTGAAACTTTTCAATACATGATAACAGTATACCAGAAGGATATTATAAACTACTGATACAGAATCCTTAAATGATGTAAGGAATTCTTTTCTATTCTGGGAGAACAAACTCATTTCACCTATGACACACTTTTCTCCTTTTGTTCCCTTGCTCTTCTATTCATATGCCTTTGAGGAAAAATGTATAACATCATTACTTCTATCACCAATAAAACTTGGTATAATCCTCTAATTTTTTTAAGTTTGCTCAGGGAATTCTATATGTACATGATCACTGTTCTCCATAAGGATTTTGATTAAGTTGACTTTTGGCTATTTTTAAATTCTCCCTTCTATTTATCCTATTTTTTATCACCAAGCTCTATGTCTCTTTCCTTAGAAATTGACTTTGATTCTCATCCTTCATACTTTTCATTTGTGAAATGCTTGGGTTAATGACTTAATCACTTTGTACCACCAAATAAAACAAAACTTACAAAATTCTGCTCACTTAATTAATATATTTCTTTGGTTACCTCACATATTTCTCTAACATGAATTTTTTAATGTTTATTTATTTATTTTCAGAGACAGAGAGTGGGGGGCAGAGAGAGAGAGAGAGAGAGATAATCCCAACGAGGCTCCACTCTGCCTGTGCAGAGCCCAACATGAGGCTTGATCTTGCAAACCACAAGATCATGATCTGAGCTGAAATCAAGAGTTGGATGCTTTAAACTGAGCCACCCAGGCACCCCTCTAGCATGAGTTTTTTAACCTTTCATAATTACCACTGCTTTTCAATTAACTAAAAGAGTGTGGGCTCCCTTATGTGCCAGTCTGTCTCTCACCCTTCTCCAAGACCACTGCTCCCTCCCCACTGTGGTGACCATGATTTAGTTCTCTCCCAAGCATGTCTCTTCACTTTCAACCTTCTTCAGTAGCCCTTGTCTCTGCCTTTAGTTGTGGAGTCTTTTTATGCCAGTCTTCTGGTCAACTTCTGTGGTATTTAGGATGATTTGATAGTATCTAGTTGTATTTGTGGGGCCAGGCAAGCCTGGGGTCCTCCTACTCTTCTGCCATCTTCCAAAACAAAACAAACAAACCTATTTTGTTCTGTATATTCAAAGTTATTTAATCAGTGTGTGTGTATGAAAGAGAAACTCATATATATATATATATATGAGTTATATATATATATATGAGTTATATATATATATGAGTTACATATATATGTATATACATACATATTGTATATATATTTATTATATTTATATGTATATATGTGTATATATGTATTTATTTCTATTCATAATATTTATTATATATTTATCTGAATTGAAACCTAGACACTGCTCTCAGATTGCTCATAGTCTAAAAGCAAAGACAGACAAATAAATAAATGCAAAAAAGGATCCCCAAAGAGTATAACTTCTGCAAGGGACCAATAGGAAGCAAGAAATGGATTTGGCATTTCATTGGTAAGGATAACAGTTCTGGCAGCTTTAACAACAACAAAAATTAGAGGCTTTTCCCAATAAAAGTTTATGTCTCATTCCAGTCACGATCTTGTTTATTTGAGATGAATCCTTTTGGACGTCCATCTCTCTTCTGACCAGTTGACTGAAGGTGTCAAATTTCTTTATCATGACACACCATCATCTCAAAATTCTTTATTTCCAGCAGCATGGGTGTGAAAAAGAGGATTATCTAAACATTTCTCCGGAAATAATAAGGGCCAAAACTCAAATTATTATATGTCACATTTAGTTACATCAGTTAGCTAAATGACTTTCCATGACCTGGAACTGACTACATAGGTGGCCTAGGAAATAACATTGTGTGTGCCCAAGAAAAGTAAACAGGATTGGGAGTATTTAGCCAATATTTGCCACAGGCTGATGTGAATGACATCAGTAAGTAAGAGGAAAGAAGCAATTTGTAAATAAAATGATTCTGGGCTCTGATATTCCAACAGAATAACACACAGAGGAGCCCACACAGGGAAGATGAATTCCCAAAAACTGGCTTGGAAAGCCAGAGGGGCCAAACTCCACGAGTTCTGGCAATCAGGAGGGCTTAAAGCCTAGAGTTTTAATGGTCAGTGGGCATGGATCACGGGCAGCCTGGAGGCATTTGGGTTGCTCTTGGAGAGAGGGCAGGGCAAACAGCCTGTGGACATACAGCATGGAAACAGAGATCTGAAAAGTGCAGGGGGCACACACTGGGAGGTTATTTGCTCTTCTCCAAGCTTGAAGCTTGTCATAGACAAGTAGCATTCATGGAGAGACCCCCTCCCAGAGAAAAAGAATTGGCAGGTGCCATTTCCCTCCCCTGACTCTCAATATAAATATAGAGCCACTTGTGAGAACCAGCACAGCAATATTCACTACCTAACTTGCTTACACCAAGACCCAGTCCCTCACCCTCTGGTGAAACCATTTCCCAGTTATGTTTCAGCTATGTGGGCTTGCCTCAGTCCCAGTGCCCTGGGCTCCCTCTCCCAGAAGACAGGGCCAAACCCTGGCCCACATCATATCACCTGACCTGAAAGTTTTGCAGGGCCTTAGTCCCAGTGGTGGTGGAGACACATCTCGTTTCACAAGCAGATCAGAACACATCTAGTTACAATGCACCAATTAAGACCAGGGACCAGACATTGCCCACAAGAGGCAAAGAGAGCTTCTGGAAATGACTGGCCTGAAGGATACAGTGGCCAGAATACAATAGTAGAGCATGTGCAACACACACTCGAGACACTCCCTGAAACACCAAGCCTAGGGGAATAGGATACACTACACTGCAGGGCACTACAGGAGCTCTTCTTCATAAAGTCATAACCCTGAAGAACAGGAGATATACTTGACTTTCTTAACACACAGAAACAGAGACTTAGAGAAAAATGAGAAGACAGAGACAGTGGAAATTGTACCAAGTGAAAGAAGGCCTCAAGGTCATGGCCAGAAATCTAAGCAAAACAGATATAAGGACAATGTCTGATAGAGAATTTAAGGTAATAATTATAAAGATACTCACTGGACTTGAGAAAAGAGTGGAAGGCATGAGTAAGATTCTTAACACAGAGATAAGGAGTAAAATAGCAGAGACAAAAGGTTCAATAAATGAAATGAGAAACACACTTAATGAAATGAACAGTAGGCTAGAAGAAGCAAAGGAATGAGATAATGACCTAGAAGATAGAGTAATGGAACATAATCAAGCTGAACAAAAGAGAGACAAAATAATTATGTAAAATGAGACTAGACTTAGGGAACTCAGTGACTCTATCAAATGTAATAATATTTCCATTATATAAGCCTTATAAGAAGAGTGATAAAAGGGGGCAGAAAATTTATTTAAAGATATAATAGATAAAAACTTCCCTAATGTGGGGGAGAAAACAGATATCCAAATCCAGAAGGCACAAAGAGCCCCCAACAAAATCAACAAAAGCAGATCCACACTAAGATATATTATAATTAAAATGGCAAAATATAGTGATAAAGAAAAAAAAATAAAAGCTGCAATATAAAAAAAGACCAATTACCAACAACAAAATTAAACCAACAACCAAAAAGTCACAGCAAAAAAGTCTAGAGCCAGATGAGTTCACAAGTGAATTCTACCAAATATTTAAATAAGAGTTAGTACCTATTCTTCTCAAACTATTTAAAAAAATAGAAAACTTCTGAATTTATCCTATGAGGCCAGCATTACCATGATACCAAACCAGTTAAAGAAATTACTAAAAAAAAGAACTACAGGCCAATATCTCTGATAAACATAAATGCAAAGTACTCAACAAAATATTAGCAATGAATAAAAAAATACATTAAAAAATCATTCACCATGATTAAATGAAATTTATTCCCAGGATGCAAGGGTGGTTCAGAATTCACACATCAATTAACCTGAAACATCACATCAATAGAAGAAAGGATAAGATCCATATGATCATTTAAATAGATGCCAAAAAAGTATTTGACAAAATACAACATCCATTCATGATAAAAATCCTTGACAAAGTAGATTTAGATAAACATACCTCAATATAATAAAGGCTATATATGGAAAACTCACAACTAATATCATCCTCAATGGGGAAAAGCTATGGGGTTTTCCTTTCAGGTCAGGAACACGACATGATGTCCACTCTCACCGCTTTTATTCAACATGGTACTGCAAGTCCTAGCCACAGAAATCAGAATAAAAGGCATCTAAATCTGTAAGGAATAAATAAAACATTCCTTATTTGTAGATGACATGATACTATATATAGAAAATCTGAAAAACTCCACCAAAAATTCCTAGAATTGATAAATTAATTCAGTAATGTTGCAGGATACAACATCAATGTACAGACATCTGTTGAATTTTTATACACGAGTAATGAGGTAACAGAAACAGAAATTAAGAAAACAATTCCATTGGGGCACCTGAGTAGCTCAGTCAATTGAGCATCCAACTTTGGTGCAGGTCATGATCTCACAGTTTGTGAGTTTGGGCCCCACATTGGGTTCTGTCCTGACACCTCAGAGCCTGGAGCCTGGGTAGGATTCTGTGTCTCCCTCTCTTTCTGCTCCTTCCCCGCTTGTGCTCTATCTCTCTTTTTCTCTTTCAAAAATAATGAACATTTTTAAAAATTAAGAAAATAATCCAAATTATAATTGAACCAAAAATAATAAAATACCTAGGAATAAACCTAATCAAAGAGATGTACTCTGAAAACTATAAAACAATGATGAAAGAAATTGACATAAAGCAATGGCAAGACATTCCATGCTCATGGATTGGAAGAACAAATATTGTTAAAATATCAAGATTACCTAAAGCAATCTACACATTTAATGCAATTCCTATCAAAATACCAACAACATTTTTCACAGAATTAGAACAAATTATCCTAAAATTTGAATGGAACTACAAAAGACCCTGATCAGCCAAATCATTCTTGGAAAAGAAAAACAAAGCTGGAGGCATCACAATTCCAGATGTCAAGATATTTTACAAAGCTGTAGTGATCAAAACAGTATGGTACTGGTACAAAAATAGACACATAGATCAATAGAATCAAATAGAAAAGACAGAAACGAGCTCACAACTATAGGCAAGTCACATACAAAAGAATGAAATTGGGCCAATTCATTATACCATACACAAAAATAAAGTTAAAATGAAGACCTAAATCTGAGATTTGGGACTATAAAAATCCTAAAAGAGAGCACAGGCAGTACCTTCTTTGACATTGGCTGTAGCAATTATTTTCTAGAGAGGTCCCCTGAGACAAGGGAAATAAAAGCAAAAACAAACTATTGGTATCACATCCAAATAAAAAGTTTCTGCACTGCTAAGGAAATAATGCAACTGAAAGGCAACCTATAGAATGGCAGAGGATATTTTGCAAATGACATATCAAATAAAGAGTTAATATGAAAAATATATAAATTACTTGTACAACTTAACACCCAAAAAAACAAATAATCCACTATAAAGGGAGCCAGAAGATGTGAACAGATATTTCTCCAAAAAGACATCCAGATGGCCAATAAATACACGACAATGTGTTCATCATCACTTATCAACAGAGAAATTCAACTCAAAACTACAAGGAGATATAATCTCACACCTTACAGAATGGATGAAAACAACAACACAAGAAACAACGGTGCTGGTGAGGATGTGGAGAAAAGGGAGCCCTCTTGCACTGTTGATGGGAATTCAAACTGGTGCTTCGACTCTGGAAAACAGTATGCAGCTTCTTCAAAAAATTTAAAAATAGAACTACCCCATGATCAAACAATTATACTGTTGGGTATCACTCACTATTGGGTACACTCAGCATGAAGACTGCTTAAGATTCTCTCTTCCTCTGCCTCTATCCTCATTTGCACACACACACTCTCTCTCTCTCTCTCTCTCTCTCTCTCTCAAATTAAATAAATAAATAAACAAACAAAATATAGAAATAGAAAGTATTTAGAATTTAAAGCAGAGGGATTTAAACTCAACACTTAATACAGTATCAGAAGTTCCGGCCTATTACATGTATAATTGTAGCACTTGAAAGAAGACAATAAAGGAGGGAAAATTATTTTAAGAAATATCTGAAAATATTTAAAACTTAATGAAAAAATATAAACTTGCAAGTCTAAGAAGCTTAGTAAGCCCGAAGCAAAAGAGACTTTAGGAATATTGCATTGATATACATCATAATCAAATTGCTTAAAACTGGGGAAAAAAAAGATAATTAGAAACAGCTAATTAAAAAAGACATGTTGTATATAAAGGAAGAAAAACAATGCAGCAGATGATTTGCCAGAACAATGAAACTAGAGATGGTAAAAGAGCATATTTAGAGGAGAGGAATTAAGAAGGCAGAGTAGTAGAAGGACCTTATGCTTGACTCATCCCTCAAACACAGCTAAATAAATGTCAAATCATTCTGAACACCTAGGAAATCATTCTGAGGACTGAGAGAACAAATTGCACAACTAGAGGTAGAAAAGAAGCCACATGGTGGAAAGTAGGAGGTGCAGAGATATGATTTGGGGAGAAAAGAATCCTCAGGAGCCATGATCAGGGAGAGAGGAAAGAAAGAAAGAGAGAGTCCAAGAGAGTAGGGTGGATGCAAGGCATTGCACTTGCCAGGAAAAACACTTCCCCAAAATCATTGACAAGGAACATGCGAATGGCTGATAACTGCAAATTTCACAAGCAACAGAGCTCAAAGTCTGAAGTTTTAGAATTCCACACTATAGTAGGGTGGAGCCTGGTGGGCATAGAGGTACTTCTGTGGAGGAAAAGGGGAGAGGGCCGGAAGCACACAGCATGCTCTAAAAGATCCCCTGAGCCACACTGGGAAAGACAGTTCCCCTTCTTAGAGCTCATGTGGGAGAGGTGGCACTGCCTCTATGGGGACAAAAGAGTCAGCAGGAGCCATTGAGCTGCCCTGTTCATTAGCAAAAGGAAGAGGGGAAGCTACTGAGGACAGCTAACCTCGATGCCAGCTTTTTGCTGTGCTTTGCTATAAACTCCAAGCACCTGTGTGTTTGTGTGTTCTGGGACAAACTGGCATCAGCCACAGCATGGCAAGACTCTCCAGAGGATCAGCATGGGTCCATGCCATGCCCAGTCCCTAAATTTTGGAGTTTTGAAACCCAGCTGGCATACCTAAGGTAAATCACAGGAGTATTGTGCTATCAGGTGAGCAGATGGCACAGATATAGACAGGGTAAAGGCAGGGATCTGAAGGAACCCTGAGACAAATGAGGGGACACTGTTTATTCTTCTGTGAGAACTTCCTGAACAGTGAGGGGTACGAACTCCCCTCTCCAGGGACAAGAGAGCTGAATAATGCCATTTTTACCCCCACCCATTAGCAGAGATGGAGTTCAGGGAGCATCACAGAGCCCACAGTGGAGGCTTGAGGCCCTTACACCTAGCCCATCCCCTTTGTGCTCTGTGGGTGTTTTTTACTATGGCAAGTGTGCCTGAGAGTCAGAGCAGCAGCAGGCCCCTCCTCCAGAAGACCAGCACAAATCCCCCCACACCCAACAAATCTACTGACCATAGAGTGCTGAAAAGCTTCAGCTCTACAGGAAATAAGATCTAGCCTTTTTTAACAAGCATACAAAAAAACACAATTATTAAATTCACCACACAGTGGACAAGGTCCAAACACTCCCCACTGCAGGCAAGAAAAAACTCTGCAGAGAACTGATCTGAGAGATAGAGCAGACAAAACACAACAAAAGAGTGCACATAGCATCACCAGAGACACTTCCTGAAACATGAGGCCCTAGACACAATATGACCTCTTCTTAATACACCCTTTACTCCCAAGAGTAGGAAACATAACAGGCTTTTCTAACACACAGAAGCAAAGACCTCGACAAAATGTCAAGATGGAGGAATTCATCCCAAAGAAAGAACAATGAGGTCACAGCTAGGGGTCAAATCAAAACATATATAAGTAATATGCCTAAATCAGAATTTAAAACAACAATCATAAAGATAGCAGCTGAACTAAAAAAAAAAAAAAAAAAAGAGAAGACAATGGAGTCCCACATCACAGTCATAAAAACTAGTCAGACCCAAATAAAACATGCTGTAACTGAGATGCAAAACCGTTTAATTGTAATGACCACAAGAATAGAAATAGGGGAATGAATAAGTGATGTAGAGTATAAAATAATGGAAAATAATAGAGCCGAAAAGAAGAGGGGAGGAAATATTCTGAATCACATATGTAGATTCAGGGAACTCAGCACCTCCATAAAGCATAATAACATTCATATCATAGGAATCCAAGAGGAGAGGGGAAAAGGGGAAGAAGACTTATTTGAGCAAACTATAGCTGAAAACATCCCCAAATCTGGTGGAAGAAACAGACATCCAAATCCAGGAGACCAGAGAACAAAATCAACACAAGCAGGCCAATGCAAAGAAATATTGTAGTACAATTTTCAAAATACAGAGATAAGGAAAGAATCCTGAAAATAGTAAGGAAAAGAAAACCCTAACCTACCAAGGGAAGACAAATCAGGTTAGCAGCAGATCTCTGGACAGAAAATGAGCAGGCCAGAAGGGAGTACCATGAGGTATTCAACGTGATGACTGAGAAATATATGCAGCCAAGAATCCTTTACTCAACAAAGCTATCATTCAGAATAGTAGGAGAAGAAAAGGCTTTCCCAGACTAACAAATACTGAAGGAGTTCATAACTACTAAATCAACCCTGCAGGAGATCCTAAGGGAGACTGTGAGTGGAATGCAGCAAAGACTACAAAGGACCAGAGACATCACAACAAGCATGAAACCTACAGTTAACACAATGACACTAATTCCATCTTCCAATAATCACTCTGAATGTAAATGGACTAAATTCCCCAATCAAAACACATAAGGTATCAGAATGGATTAAAAAAAAATGATCTATCTATATGCTGCCTACGATAGACTCATTTTAGACCTGAGGACACCTGTAGATTCAAAGTGAGGGGATGGACAAATATCTACCATGCTACTGGATGGCAAATAAAAGCCAGGTAGCCATATTTACATTAGACAAACTAAATTTTAAACTAAAGGCTGTAACAAGAGATGAAGAGCATTATATCATAATTAGGGTGTTTACTCATCATGAAGAACTAACAATGCTTATGCCCCCAACAGAGACCCAAATATATAAATTAATCACAAACATAAATAAATGTATAGATAATAATACCATGATTGTAGGGGACTTTAACACTCCACTTACAACAATGAACAAATAATTGAGGCAAAAATTCTATAAGGAAAATGGTTCTGAATGACACACTGGATCAGATGGACTTAATAGATATATTCAGAACTTTTTATCCAAAAGCAGCAGAAGACACATTATTCTCAAGTTACATGGAACATTCTCCAAAATAGATCACACAGTGGGTCATAAAAAAACCCTCGACAAGTAAAAATATTGAGATCATACCATGCATATTTTCAGATCACAACACTATGAAACTTGAAATCAATCACAAGAAAAAATTTGGAAAGACCCCAAATACATGGAGGTTAAAGAACATCCAATTAAGGAATGAATGGATCAACCAGGAAATTAAAGAAGAAATTAACAAAATATATGGAAGCAAATGAAAATGAAAACATGACAGTCCAAACTCTTTGTGATGCAGCAAAGGCACTCCTAAGAGGGAAATAATTGCAATTCAGGCCTATATCAAGAAGCAAGAAAGGTCCCAAATACATAGCCTAACCTTACACTTAGAGGAATTTTTAACAGAATTAAAAAAAGAGAGAAAGAGAGAACAGATCAATAAATCTAGAGCTGGTTTTTTGAAAAAAAAAATAAACAAAATTGATAAACCCTAGCCAGACTTCTCAAAAATAAAAGATAGAGGACCGAAATAGATAGTTGATAAAATGAAAGAGGGAAGATCACAACCAATACCACAGAAATACAAACAATTATTAGAGAATACTATGAAAAATTACATGCCAACAAACTATACAGCCTGGAGGAAATGGAAAAATTCCCAACACCCACACACTACCAAAACTCAAACAGGAAGAAATAGAAAATTTGAACCAACCCATAACCATAACCCAATTCAAAAGAAATTGAATAAGTTATCAAAAACCTCCCAACAAATAAGAGTCCTGGGCTAGATGTCCTCCCAAGGGAATTATACAGACATTTAAAACAAAATTAATACCTATCCTTCTCAAGCTGTTCCAAAAAAGAGAAATGGAAGGGAAACTTTCAGACTCATTCTATTAAGCCAGCATTACCTTTATTCCAAACCAGAGAAAGACCCCACTAAAAAGGAAAATTACAGGCCAATATTCCTGATGAACATGGATGCAAAAATTCTCAACAAGACATTAGAAAATCAAATTCAACAGTATATTAAAAGAATTATTCACCATGATCATGTGAGATTAATTCCTGGGCTTACAGGGCTGTTTCAATATTTGCAAATCAATGAATATGACACATCACATTAATAAAAGAAAGGATAAGAACCATATGATCCTGTCAAAAGATGCAGAAAAAGCATTTGACAAAATGCTTAGCATCCTTTCCTAACAAAAACTCAAGAAAGGATAGAAGCAACATATATTAATGTCATAAAGGCCATATATGAAAGACCCACAGCTAGCATCATCCTCAACGGGGAAAATCTGAGAGCTTTCCTGATGAGATCAGGAACATGACAGAGATGTCCACTCTCACCACTGTTGTTTAACATAGTGTTGGAAGTCCTAGCTTCAGCAATCAGACGACAAAATGAAATAAAATGCATCCAAATAGGCAATGAGGAAATCAAGCTAATACTCTTCACAGATGTTATGATACCCTACATGGAAAACCCAACAGACTCCACCAAAATCGGCTAGAACTAATACATGAATTCAGCAAAGTCACAGGATATAAAATCAATGTACAGAAATCTGTTGCATTTCCTTACACCAATAATGAAGCAACAGGAAGAAAAATCAAGAAATAGATCCCGTTTACAAATACACTAAGAACCATAAAATTCCAGGAATAAACCTATTTAAAGAGGTAAAAGATCTGTACTCTCAATCTATAGAAAGCTTATGAAAGAAATTGAAAACACAAAGAAATGGAAAAAAATATTCCATGCTCATGGATTAGAAGAACAAATATTGCTACCCAAAAGCAATCTACACATGCAAAGAATTCCCAGTCAAAATACCACCAGCATTCTTCACAGACCTAGAACAAACAATCCTAAAATTTGTATGAAACTACAAAAGACTCCATATAGCCAAAGTAATGTTGAAAAGAAAACCAAAGTGGGAGGCATCACAACCCCAGACTTTAGCCTCTACTACAAAGCTGTAATCATCAAGACAGTATGGTATTGGCAAAAAAAAAACCAGAGACATAGACCAATGGAACAGAATAGAGAACCCAGAATTAGACTGACAAATGTATGACCAACTAATCTTCTACAAAGCAGGAAAGAGTATCCAATGGAAGAAAAGACAGTCTCTTTAGCAATGGTGCTTAGAGACCTGGACAATAACATGCAGAAGAATGAAACTGGACCACTTTCTTACACTATAGACAAAAATAAATTTAAAGTGGATGAAAAACCTAAATATGAGATAGGAAACCATCAAAATCCTAGAGAAGAAAAGAGGAAAAAACCTCTTTGACCTCAGCCACAGAAACTTCTTACTTCACATGTCTCTGAAGGCAAGGGAAATAAAAGCAAAAATGAACTATTGGGACCTCATCAAGATAAAAATCTTCTGCACAGCAAAGGAAACAATCAACAAAACTAAAAGACAACTGATGAAATGGGAGAATATATTTGCAAATGACATACCAGATAAAGGGTTACTATCCAAAATACATAAAAGCTTGCCAAACTCAACACCTGAAAAACAAATAAACCAGTGAAGAAATGGGCAGAAGACATGAATGGACATTTTCCAAAGAAGACATCCACATGGCTAATAGACATATAAAAAGATGCTCAAAATCCTCATCTTCAGAGAAATGCAAATCAAAACTACATTGAGATATTACCTCACACCAGTCTGAGTGGCTAAAATTAACAAATCAGGAAACAACGGATGTTAGTGAGGATGTGGGGAAACGGGAACCCTCTTACACTGCTGGTGGGAATGCAAACCGGTATAGCCTCTCTGGAAAACAGTGTTGAGGTTCCTCAAAAAATTAAAAATAGAATTACTCTATAACACAGCAATTGCACTACTAGAAATTCATCCAAGGGATACAGGAGTGCTGATTCAAAGGGGCACATCAGTCCAATGTTTATAGTAACACTATTATAAGTAGCTAAATTATGGAAAAAGTCCAAATGACCATCAACTGATGAATGATAATGAAGATGTGGTATATATACACAATGGAATATTACTCAGTGATGAAAAAAGAATGAAATCTTGCCATTTGCAACAACGTGGATGGAACTGGAGGGTATAACGCTAAGTGAAATAAGTCAGTCAGAGAAAGACAGATATTATATGATTTCACTCATATGTGGAATTTGAGAAACTTAACAGTTGGCCATAGTGGAAGGGAAAGAAAAATAAGATATAAATAGAGAGGGAGGCAAACCATTAGAGACTGTAAAATACAGAGAAAAAACTGAATTTTGAAGTGGGTGGGGAGTTGGCAAATGGGGGGGATGGGAAAAATGGGTGATGGGCATTGAGGAGGGCACTTGTTGAGATGAGCACTGAGTGTTGTATGTGAATGATGAATCGCAGAAATCTGCCTCTGAAGTCAAGCCTTCATTGTATGTTAGCTAACTTTTTAGCTACATTGTATGTTAAATTTTAAATAATAAAAAAATAAAATAAAATAATTAAAAATAAAATTAAAAAATTAAAAAAATGAATGAATGAATTAATTAATTAAATACCATACCCTGACTAGGGTAAAAGTCAGTTTTCTTCTTAGTAGTTAATTATGTTTATCTTTTAGTAAAATGTGTTTAAATTAACAATGTTTAGAATAATAATTTTCTATACTTTTCGAAGAAAATAAGTCAAGCAGTGAAATGATTTCACTTATGTTGTAATTACATAGGAGTAGACTGAGCAGTCTGGAGCCAATCTTTCTGATGGACAAGTGCACTGATGGTTTGAGAGCCCTTCAATAGAGCAGATATCTGGGAGGTGATCATTTGGCTTTTTTCAGATGATGCCTTAGGACTCCAAATGGTCTATAATGATTTCCTCAAAAGGAACAATCCAGATAATTAAAAAATGGAGCCCACTGCAAAAAAAGAATCATTTTATAAGATGGATTATTAATATCACAATAATGCCAGTAGAATCCATACAAGAAAAAAAATTCCCAGAGATGGTAAATAAGCTTTATACCAGAGATGGAAAAGAATTCAAGGATGAGGTTGTAGGACAAGGGATCTCTCTCTCTCTCTCTCTATCTATATCTGTCTATATATTTACATATTATACATTATACTCAAAAACATCTGTTTTAGGTGCCTTGAGTACTTAACACATTCTTAAATTTTAGGATGATGAATAGTAAAGAAGAATTGAAATAGATGCTCTAAAAATTATTCAAGATTATCTACAGCTATTGTACCTATAGAACACTTTTTAATTACCACTGCTATCTCATGTTTTTACTTTTTAAAATTTTTTTCTATTCTGTGGATATCACATTCTTCAAAAAAATAAATTATATGTTATATATTTGTACATAAACAGCTTGTTAAGTATAAAATTATATTTATTTAAATTACAATAAAGGAAAGATGATTATTATAATAAAAAACAGAGGAATGAAAATATACACATATACCCCTTTTAAATGTGGAATAACATCAATTAAGGGTTAGAAAAGTAGTACTTAATTTATATCATGCCTAGAAGATATGAGGAATTCAATCAGGTCAAACAGTAGCCAGTCTATGACTTTCTGTGATTATTTTAGGGAAAATTCAGTTCAGTGCTTAGAATTCAAAACAGAGTGAATGATGAAGACAAATGATTTTACAGCCTTGAATTTGATAGCATAAAAGTATGATATAGTTTTAAATTTTGCTCAAATTTATGAGACACGCAGTGTGATAATCATCTTAATAAATGTGCTTGATGAAGGCCAAAAAGATCGGGACTTCAGGAGAATCAGAGAAATGGGGACATTTAAGGCCTCTAGAAATAAATTTTTAAGAAATAATATGAGAATCTTGATTTCAAAGTGAAATGAGAATGTCAAAATGTCTGGTTTTGATTCCAGGCTCTCTATTTATGAAACTAGCAAAATTTACTTAACCTCCATCTCTTGATTTTATTATCTATATAAATAGATTTAAAAATATAACTTATTTAATAGTATTAGAATGATTAAATGAGTTATTAGATATAAAGTATTTAGAATCCTACTAGGCAGATGGAAGGGATTCCATAAATTTTCATTATTGTTAATACTAAGAACAGATTATGAGAACTAGAAGTAGAGAGATTGGTAAAGCAGTTGCAAGAATTTGTCAAACAATATTTAACTAGAAATGGCTTCCTGGAGTGCTATGTTGAGAAGGATGATGGATTTAAATCTGAAGAGGAAATGACTGTAGTCATGTATATGATACCCACAAAGATATTGTGGGGAACAATAATGGTGTGTGTACCACGTATTTGCCCATCTAGCTCTAAGCTAGTGCAGGAAAAAGCTTAGAATAAAAACCAGTGAGTAGAACTGAACACACGTAGAATATGTAATAAAGGAGGGACATCCAGTTTTGGGCAAAATGCTTGCAAAATATTCAATTAGAAAGGTTGTTATTTTTTTAAGATTTTTGATTTGTGATAAGAACAATGGTGACCATCAAATATCAACTTGTAAATGTAGTACAACTCACTAGTTCAAGAACACTGTATATTCTTATTTTCTTCAAGCTACACCATTCAATGACATCACATGAATAACTTGAAATCATCCATATTTGGCGTATTTATACCATAGAATCTGTCAAATGTTACGAATTAAGCCTTGTTCATCTTTTGACAGTGGATTGTTAAACATTTGCTAGCACACCACTGGCTATGTGGGTCACTGAGTTGCATGGGCACAGTGACACCTGTTATTTCATGCAAAGAAACATCTTAGAAATTATGTACCTGCACATATTATACAGTGGCATTTATTTCTTTATTCTTGAAATGGTGATTAATATGTTCCATACGACGTTCTAAATATGAAATAGGTAATACAGGTAGAAGTGTCAAATGTTAGTGATTGTGGTTAGTTTTACTCATGAAACTTAACATACCATTGCAGAAACATGCTATAAAAACATGGTGTTTTCATCCTCTTGTAAACCTTTAAATTATTGGAATGAGATGTCTAGGATAAAAAGTGAATTTCCTAGCCCTGGAAAGAATCATGGTTACTTTGCCATGGCATTTCACCAATCATAGGAAATTGCTACTGTTATTTACAATTTTCTATTTTTTTTTTCCAGTAGTAAGATATTGATTTAGCTGACAGAATTTCCTTCCTCTCTTAATCAGAAAGAACAGAATCCTTATGTGAACTGTATGGTTTATAGAAAGAGATGACATGAAGGGTCAAAACGCTGCCTTAGATTTGAGAGCTAAGGTGTTTGCACTGCAGATTAACCTGGTTTAATGCTCAAAATGCAGTGTCCCTGCTGAGTTTCACATGCTGATATCAGTATAAGATACAGACTCAAAATCTGACTTTGAGATTAAGGCCTTAGCCATTATATACCTCATCTGGGGAAAAAAACTTGTCTTTGCAATTATTTTCAAATTTGATTTATTTTCCTAAGGTATGGATCTCTTTATTTAACATGTGTTTATGAATATGTTTTATCCACTAAATAGTGTGCTGAGAAAATCTCTTAACATAAAAATATTTTAACTAGTGTTCTTGGTCTCAAAGCCAATTCAGAGTTTAGAGAGGAAGAGTGTAGAATAAAGAAAGAGTTAAGGCTTATTAGAGAAAATAATGGGAACTCAGTTAATATGATATAGGTATACACAGAGAGGAGCCTGGGCATTGAACTGCAAGTTATTAATTAGCATCTACTAGCACTTGCCACAAAGGTTATAAGGAACTTATACTAAATATAAATAATAAGACTGGCCTCTTGTTTTCAGACTAAATATTGGCATGTATATTAAATTGAAGTTAATGTCCCTAAAACATTTCCTCCCTCACTGATAATACATACACTATTGTACCTGTGTGAGGGTTGCCAACCATGATGTTTTTCCTGAAACAGATAAGAAAGGATTCATAATCACCAGCAAGGGCTTTTCCCCCTTGTCCTAGTAACAGTGGGGAACACGCCTGAACTTGTGAATCATTTCAGTCCTGCTAATCATGATCCTTCTATCTTCCCATTCATCCAGATACCCAGATCAAAACCCAAAAGTTATCTTGTATCATCCTCTTGCCTTCAGTATTCTATTGACAGAATTTGTTACTTGTGAGCTTGAAATGAATCCTGAATTCATCTCTGATTCACCATCTCCACTTCTCAACACCAGCGTGGTGTGTCTTTCCTGGGCTGCTAAAAGAGCCACCTGACCGGCTGCTCTAGTTTTGCTCTTGTCTCTTTCCTTCAAAAATTAACTTTCCATGTGATGTTCAGAGCCATGTTTTTTAAACAGGCATTAAAATATTTAATATTGAACCCAATATATTTAACATGACCAATAAGTTCCTACATGAGATGTTCTCTACTCACCTGTTCCTCCCCATCTGTAACCACTCACTTTCCCTACTGCTGTAAGGTCCAGTCACATTCCTTGGCTGGTATGTTAATCTTGTTCTTCCATTAGGGTTTTGCTTCAGCCATCTCTGGAAGGTTCTTTGCTACTCAAGCTTCTGATCACCTGTGGCCTTATTCACAAAACTTCCCTGATCATACAACTCTTACATCTCTACCTGCTTGTTTTTCTTCTAACATTTTTTTGCTCTCTGAAATTATTTTTTTTAATTTTCTTTTTATATTATCATGTTTGTTACTTTAAAGCAGGTGCTTTGTTCATCTTATTTGCTGCTATATCACCAGCATCTAAACAAGTGCCTGGCGTATATCAAGTTTGCATAATATGTTAAAGATTAAAGAAAACAAATAAACACTGTTTAAGAAAAAAGAGAAAGAAGCCACTGGCTCATTTAGGGAGTTGCAACGAGACAAAGACGGTTGGATTAAAAACTTAGGGCACAAAATTCAAGGTATTTCTAACTTTTTTCGCAATATATTCTATTGCATTTTAAATGTGAGAAGAAGAAAAATACTGAAATAATGTTCTACTTTCACACCAATAATGTTAATTTTAATTTCTATATGATTGATTATCCTGTAAGAAGAAAACAAGTCTTATAAACTAAATATGCCAGATTTAATAAATACAAGCACAAAATGAAATTTGAATTCAGATATAAAGATAATTTTTAGTATAAATATGTCTCAAATATTGCATGGGATATATATACATTTACTAAAATATTATTCATTAATTATTAAATAATTCTTTCATAAATAGATTATACTGTATTTATGAAATACCATTTTAGCCAGGTATCCTGTATTTTTTCTGGCAGCCTTCTTATAAATACTCTTCTAAAATTGATATGCTTCTGCTGCGACACCTGGGTGGCTCAGTTGGTTAAGTGTCCGACTTCAGCTCAGGTCATGATCTCACAGTTTGTAAGCTCGAGCCCCACGTCGAGCTCACTGCTGTCGAGCCCCACGTCGAGCCTGCTGCAGATCCTCTGTCCCTCTCTCTTTCCTCCCTCCCCCCCCACTCTCCCATGCTCTCTCTCTCTCTCTCAAAAATAAACATTTAAAAAAATAAAAAATAATAAAATTGATATGCTCCCATAAAATCATTTTTAAGCAAAAATCTCTGAGTTTGTAGCCTATATAAACTAAGAACTCTCTGGGCTAGCAAACAGTTGGTAAAAGCACAATCTTTGCAGTTGAAGTCCTCACTCACATGCTATTCAGTAATAATTCATAAAATGGCAAGATAATAGACATCACATGCTAGTCTGTAATATTCATAAAATGGCAAGATAATTCCAATATTCCATGCCTTTTAAATGTACTAAATACCTTGCAAAGAAAGTAAGAGAGTCTGGTTTTATTTTTAATATCACTTTCAAGAATTAATACCAGGAACATGTAGAAAAATCAGGGAATACTTCCTGGATTGAACTTGAAAATGAGTTTTGAAATAATGAGTATAACTTGATCAAGATGAAAGTGGCATTTTTATTTATTTTTTATTTACTTTTTATTTATTTATTTTTTTTGAACCCCAACCCAACTTTATTTCCAGAAACATTGGGCAACAGGCACCTGCCTGGTTTTTCCACCTTTTTTTTTTCCAATATATGAAATTTATTGTCAAATTGGTTTCCATACAACACCCAGTGCTCATCCCAAAAGGTGCCCTCCTCAATATCCATCACCCACCCTCCCCTCCCTCCCACCCCCCATCAACCCTCAGTTTGTTCTCAGTTTTTAAGAGTCTCTTATGCTTTGGCTCTCTCCCACTCTAACCTCTTTTTTTTTCCTTCCCCTCCCCCATGGGTTTCTGTTAAGTTTCTCAGGATCCACGTAAGAGTGAAACCATATGGTCTCTGTCTTTCTCTGTATGGCTTATTTCACTTAGCATCACACTCTCCAGTTCCATCCACGATGCTACAAAAGGCCATATTTCATTCTTTCTCATTGCCACGTAGCATTCCATTGTGTACATAAACCACAATTTCTTTATCCATTCATAAGTTGATGGACATTTAGGCTCTTTCCATAATTTGGCTATTGTTGAGAGTGCTGCTATAAACATTGGGGTACAAGTGCCCCTATGCATCAGTACTCCTGTATCCCTTGGATAAATTCCTAGCAGTGCTATTGCTGGGTCATAGGGTAGGTCTATTTTTAATTTTCTGAGGAACCTCCACACTGCTTTCCAGAGCGGCTGCACCAATTTGCATTCCCACCAACAGTGCAAGAAGGTTCCTGTTTCTCCACATCCTCTCCAGCATCTATAGTCTCCTGATTTGTTCATTTTGGCCACTCTGACTGTGGTGAGGTGATATCTGAGTGTGGTTTTGATTTGTATTTCTCTGATAAGGAGCGACGTTGAACATCTTTTCATGAACCTGTTGGTCATCCGGATGTCTTCTTTAGAGAAGTGTCTATTCATGTTTTCTGCCCATTTCTTCACTGGGTTATTTGCTTTTCGGGTGTGGAGTTTGGTGAGCTCTTTATAGATTTTGGATACTAGCCCTTTGTCCGATATGTCATTTGCAAATATCTTTTCCCATTCCGTTGGTTGCCTTTTAGTTTTGTTGGTTGTTTCCTTTGCTGTGCAGAAGCTTTTTATCTTCATAAGGTCCCAGTAATTCATTTTTGCTTTTAATTCCCTTGCCTTTGGGGATGTGTTGAGTACGAGATTGCTACGGCTGAGGTCAGAGAGGTCTTTTCCTGCTTTCTCCTCTAGGGTTTTGATGGTTTCCTGTCTCACATTCAGGTCCTTTATCCATTTCGAATTTATTTTTGTGAATGGTGTGAGAAAGTGGTCTAGTTTCAACCTTCTGCATGTTGCTGTCCAGTTCTCCCAGCACCATTTGTTAAAGAGACTGTCTTTTTTCCATTGGATGTTCTTTCCTGCTTTGTCAAAGATGAGTTGGCCATACGTTTGTGGGTCTAGTTCTGGGGTTTCTATTCTATTCCATTGGTCTATGTGTCTGTTTTTGTGCCAATACCATGCTGTCTTGATGATGACAGCTTTGTAGTAGAGGCTAAAGTCTGGGATTGTGATGCCTCCTGCTTTGGTCTTCTTCTTCAAAATTACTTTGGCTATTCAGGGCCCTTTGTGGTTCCATATGACTTTTAGGATTGCTTGTTCTAGTTTCGAAAAGAATGCTGGTGAAATTTTGATTGGGATTGCATTGAATGTGTAGATAGCTTTGGGTAGTATTGACATTTTGACAATATTTATTCTTCCAATCCATGAGCAGGGAATGTCTTTCCATTTCTTTATATCTTCTTCAATTACCTGCATAAGCTTTCTATAGTTTTCAGCATACAGATCTTTTACATCTTTGGTTAGATTTATTCCTAGGTATTTTATGTTTCTTGGTGCAATTGTGAATGGGATCAGTTTCTTTATTTGTCTTTCTGTTGCTTCATTGTTAGTGTATAAGAATGCAACTGATTTCTGTACATTGATTTTGTATCCTGCAACTTTGCTGAATTCACGTATCAGTTCTAGCAGACTTTTGGCGGAGTCTATTGGATTTTCCATGTATAATATCATGTCATCTGCAAAAAGCGAAAGCTTGACTTCATCTTTGCCAATTTTGATGCCTTTGATTTCCTTTTGTTGTCTGATTGCTGATGCTAGAACTTTCAACGCTATGTTAAACAACAGCGGTGAGAGTGGGCATCCCTGTCGTGTTCCTGATCTCAGGGAAAAAGCTCTCAGTTTTTCCCCATTGAGGATGATGTTAGCTGTGGGCTTTTCATAAATGGCTTTTATGATCTTTAAGTATGTTCCTTCTATCCCGACTTTCTCGAGGGTTTTTATTAAGAAAGGGTGCTGGATTTTGTCAAAGGCCTTTTCTGCATTGATTGACAGGATCATATGGTTCTTCTCTTTTTTTTTTATTAATGTGATGTATCACGTTGATTGATTTGCGAATGTTCAACCAGCCCTGCAGCCCAGGAATGAATCCCACTTGATCATGGTGAATAATTCTTTTTATATGCTGTTGAATTCGATTTGCTAGTATCTTCTTGAGACTTTTTGCATCCATATTCATCAGGAATATTGGCCTGTAGTTCTCTTTTTTTACTGGGTCTCTGTCTGGTTTAGGAATCAAAGTAATACTGGCTTCATAGAATGAGTCTGGAAGTTTTCCTTCCCTTTCTATTTCTTGGAATAGCTTGAGAAGGATAGGTATTATCTCTGCTTTAAACGTCTGGTAGAACTCCCCTGGGAAGCCATCTGGTCCTGGACTCTTATTTGTTGGGAGATTTTTGAAAACCGATTCAATTTCTTCACTGGTTATGGGTCTGTTCAAGCTTTCTATTTCCTCCTGATTGAGTTTTGGAAGAGTGTGGGTGTTTAGGAATTTGTCCATTTCTTCCAGGTTGTCCAATTTGTTGGCATATAATTTTTCATAGTATTCCCTGATAATTGCTTGTATCTCTGAGGGATTGGTTGTAATAATTCCATTTTCATTCATGATTTTATCTATTTGGGTCATTTCCCTTTCCTTTTTGAGAAGCCTGGCTAGAGGTTTGTCAATTTTAATTTTTCAAAAAACCAACTCTTGGTTTCGTTGATCTGCTCTATCATTTTTTTAGATTCTATATTGTTTATTTCTGCTCTGATCTTTATTATTTCTCTTCTTCTGCTGGGTTTAGGCTGCCTTTGCTGTTCTGCTTCTATTTCCTTTAGGTGTGCTGTTAAATTTTGTATTTGGGCTTTTTCTTGTTTCTTGAGATAGGCCTGGATTGCGATGTATTTTCCTCTCAGGACTGCCTTCGCTGCGTCCCAAAGCATTTGGATTGTTGTATTTTCATTTTCGTTTGTTTCCATATATTTTTTAATTTCTTCTCTAATTGCCTGGTTGACCCACTCATTCTTTAGTAGGGTGTTATTTAACCTCCATGCTTTGGAGGTTTTCCAGACTTTTTCCTGTGGTTGATTTCAAGCTTCATAGCATTGTGGTCTGAAAGTATGCATGGTATAATTTCAATTCTTGTAAACTTATGAAGGGCTGTTTTGTGACCCAGTATATGATCTCTCCTGGAGAATGTTCCATGTGGACTCGAGAAGAAAGTATATTCTGTTGCTTTGGGATGCAGAGTTCTAAATATATCTGTCAAGTCCATCTGATCCAATGTATCACTCAGGGCCCTTGTTTCTTTATTGACCGTGTGTCTAGATGATCTATCCATTTCTGTAAGTGGAGTGTTAAAGTCCCCTGCAATGACCACATTCTTATCAATAAGGTTGCTTATGTTTGTGAGTAATTGTTTATATATTTGGGGGCTCCGGTATTCGGCGCATAGACATTTATAATTGTTAGCTCTTCCTGATGGATAGACCCTGTAATTATTATATAATGCCCTTCTTCCTCTCTTGTTACAGCCTTTAATTTAAAGTCTAGTTTGTCTGATATAAGTATGGCTACTCCAGCTTTCTTTTGGCTTCCAGTAGCATGATAAATAGTTCTCCATGCCCTCACTCTCAATCTAAAGGTGTCCTCAGGTCTAAAATGAGTCTCTTGTAGACAGCAAGTAGATGGGTCTTGTTTTTTTATCCATTCTGATACCCTATGTCTTTTAGTTGGCGCATTTAATCCATTTACATTCAGTGTTATTATAGAAAGATACGGTTTTAGAGTCATTGTGATGTCTGTATGTTTTATGCTTGTAGCGATGTCTCTGGTACTTTGTCTCACAGGATCCCCCTTAGGATCTCTTGTAGGGCTGGTTTAGTGGTGACCAATTCCTTCAGTTTTTGTTTGTTTGGGAAGACCTTTATCTCTCCTTCTATTCTAAATGACAGACTTGCTGGATAAAGGATTCTCGGCTGCATATTTTTTTCTGTTTAGCACACTTAAGATCTCGTGCCAATCCTTTCTGGCCTGCCAAGTTTCAAAAGAGAGATCAGTCACGAGTCTTATTGGTCTCCCTTTATATGTGAGGGAACGTTTATCCCTTGCTGCTTTCAGAATTTTATCTTTATCCTTGTATTTTGCCAGTTGCACTATAATATGTCGTGCAGAAGATCGATTCAAGTTACGTCTGAAGGGAGTTCTCTGTGCTTCTTGGATTTCAATGCCTTTTTCCTTCCCCAGTTCAGGGAAGTTCTCAGCTATTATTTCTTCAAGTACCCCTTCAGCACCTTTCCCTCTCTCTCCTCCTCTGGGATACCAATTATGCGTATATTATTTCTTTTTAGTGTATCACTTAGTTCTCGAATTTTCCCCTCATACTCCTGGATTTTTTTTATCTCTCTTTCTCTCAGCTTCCTCTTTTTCCATAACTTTATCTTCTAGTTCACCTATTTTCTCCTCTGCCTCTTCAATCCAAGCCATCGTGGTTTCCATTTTGTTTTGCATTTCGTTTAAAGCGTTTTTCAGCTCCTTGTGACTGTTCCTTAGTCCCTTGATCTCTGTAGCAAGAGATTCTCTGCTGTCCTCTATACTGTTTTCCAGCCCAGCGATTAATTTTATAACTATTATTCTAAATTCACTTTCTGTTATATTATTTAAATCCTTTTTGATCAGTTCATTAGCTGTTGTTATTTCCTGGAGATTCTTCTGAGGGGAATTCTTCCGTTTGGTCATTTTGGATAGTCCCTGGAGTGGTGCGGACCTGCAGGGCACTTCCCCTGTGCTGTGGTGTATAACTGGAGTTGGGGGGCAGGGCCGCAGTCAGTCCTGATGTCTGCCCCCAGCCCCCCACTGGGGCCACAGTCAGACTGGTGTGTGCCTTCGCTTCCCCTCTCCTAGGGGCGGGATTCACTGTGAGGTGTGTGGCCCGTCTGGGCTACTTGCACACTGCCAGGCTTGTGGTGCTGGGGATCTGGTGTATTAGCTGGGGTGGGTAGGCAAGGTGCCTCGGGGCAGGAGGGGCAGGCTTAGCTCGCTTCTCCTTAGGTGATCCACTTCAGGAGGGGCCCTGTGGCAGCGGGAGGGAGTCAGATCTGCTGCAGGAGGTTTGGCTCCGCAGAAGCACAGAGTTGGGTGTTTGAGCGGAGCGAGGAAGTTCCCTGGCAGGAACTGGTTCCCTTTGGGATTTTGGCTGGGGGATGGGCAGGGGAGATGGCGCTGGCGAGCGCCTTTGTTCCCCACCAAACTGAGCTCTGTCGTCCGGGGGCTCAGCAGCTCTCCCTCCCTTTGTCCTCCAGCCTTCCCGCTTTCTGAGCAGAGCTGTTAACTTATGACCTCCCAGATGCTAAGTCGAGCCGCCCCTCCGCCCCGGCTCCCTCCTGCCAGTCCGTGGAGCGCGCACCGCCTCGCCGCCCTTCCTACCCTCTTCCGTGGGCCTCTCGTCTGCGCTTGGCTCCGGAGACTCCGTTCTGCTAATCCTCTGGCGGTTTTCTCGGTTATTTAGGCAGGTGTAGGTGGAATCTAAGTGATCAGCAGGACGTGCGGTGAGCCCAGCGTCGTCCTACGCCGCCATCTTCCTATCCAACCTATTTTTTATTTTTTTTAACGTTTATTTATTTTTGAGACAGAGAGAGACAGAGCATGAACGGGGGAGGGGCAGAGAGAGACAGAGCATGAACGGGGGAGGGGCAGAGAGAGGGGGAGACACAGAATCGGAAGTAGGCTCCAGGCTCTGAGCCATCAGCCCAGAGCCTGACGCGGGGGTCGAACTCACGGACCGCGAGATCGTGACCTGAGCTGAAGTCAGACGCTTAACTGACTGAGCCACCCAGGCGCCCCGAAAGTGGCATTTTTCGTCACAATATTAATATAAGAATATTACATGTGATATATTGTGGAAAAGTTTTTGTTTATTTTTAGAATATAGAGTTCTTAAAGAGGTTGTGCAAGCACTGGGGAGGTAAGTTTGGAAACAATACTATGAACCAAATTGTGGAGCCTCTTAATCATAGGCTTAGAAGTGTGGCATTTAGCACCAGGACAATTAGTACATACCAGAAGTTTTCTGAAAATGGCAAGCCAATAATAACCCATTGTCTTAAAAAGTTTATTCTGATAACAGTGTTTAGAGATGAGTTGTAGAGTAGGAAAATGTTAAACAAGTGATGTCAATAATTGTGGCCTGAGAGAAATGCAAGGTGACGGTAGAAAGTTTAAATTGTGTAATGCAATAGAATTGGAGGCAGGTTTCACCTGAGACTTGAAGATGAAGGATAAAGAAGACTTATTTCTAGGGTGCCTGGGTGCCTCAGTCAGTTAAGCGGCTGACTTTTGCTCAGGTTGACCTTGCAGTTGGTGAGTTCGAACCTGACTTTGGGCTCTGTGCTGACAACTCAGAGCCTGGAGCCTGCTTCAGATTCTGCCTCTCTTTGCCCCTGCCCGGCTTGTGCTTTCTCTCTGTCTCTCAAAAAATGAATCAACGTTAAAAAAAATGTTTAAAAAAAAAAAGAAGATGTATTTCCAAAGCTTTGTGCCTAGTGGATCAAAGAGAATTATAGTGCCACTGACAGATTAAATGAGGGATATAATTTTAGAGAAAAGATAAGAAGTCCAATTTTAGTCAGTTTGAATTTGATGAGGATGTCTTTTAGGTAAATGGTGATATTTGAGGTGTAAACCAGAAATTTGAGGTCTTTTGTTCCCATGTAGCCAAAGTAGTGAAATGAAGTTGTTCCTCTAATGGAGACAGTATAGGGTTAAGAATTTTGAGTCCAATGCAATACTCAGAAAGAGAGAAGAAAGAAGGAAACGAAGCCGGCAGAAGATGTGGTATCTATTAGAACACAGAATAAAAGAAATAATAGGAAATATAAATGGGAATTAAGAGCAGTTATCCTTAAAATTTAGGAGGGTCAGCAGCCCCTTAAGGAAACTGAAAGTCTCCCTCAAAAAGAAATATGTAAATGTTAATTCATGAAAAACATATATATAAATTGTATGAGCCTATCAATGTTTTCATTGGTGAAAGGTCATTGGATCACAGATTAAGATTTCCTACTTTGGAAAGGGCTAAGTGAAAGTGATAGAGTAAGATCTCCATAAATTAACAATGGGCCAAAAACAGGGCCAAGAGTAACAATGGGGAAAACATCACACCCATAAGAAACAGGTTGAAGCATGGAGTGGACATAAGGCAACAATTGAGGATCAGAAAAAACAACAGACTATAGAAATGGAATGACAGGGGTGCCTGGACACTTAGGTGGTTGAGCATCTGACTCTTGATTTTGGCTCAGTTCATGATTCCAGGGCCATGGGATGAGTCAAGCATTGGGCACCATGCTGAGTGTAGAACCTGCTTAAGATTCTCTCTCTCTCTCTCTCTCTCTCTCTCTCTCTCTCTCTTTCTGACTCCAACTTGCTCACTCTCTCTGTCTCTAAAATAAAATAAATAAAAATAAAATAAATGGAATGACATACATTTGAACAAATAAAATAAACAAGCATGTTAAAAAAAAATACCTCAAAAGAACATTCAGATCATGAAAAACAAAATGAAGTTAGTCAGGGATCCTGTAAGGAAGCTAGTTGATATAAGGCAAAGATTCACAAGTCTGAAAGAAACCAAATCTTGAGCTTTAGAAGAAGGTGTAACTCAGGGCCAAGTGTGCAGCCAAAAAAACAAAAAAACAAAAAAACAAAAAAACAAAACAGGTGCTACACTCCTAAAACAGATTGAGATGAAGTTTACTGGGGAGGAGAAGTCTTTAGATGAAGTGTTTTATACTGATAGAATCTGTGTGCTGACTTCCAGAGGTGAGGAAAAGTGGTTCTCCAGCAAAGAGGAAATTAAGCCAAATCAAAATTTTAATCCTCAAAGGCCCTGCACATACGTGAATTTAAAATGTAATTTTTTGTGGTTACATTTTGATTCTGGGAAAATAATACAAATGAGATTATTTCATTTCACATATAAAGATAAAAACAAAAAGTTGTAATGGGTTTCCTTTGGGATTACACAAAGTAGATCCAAAGGTGATTAGATAATTTCTTGAATGAATTTTATAATTTAGCTTTTAAGCTGTCTTTTATAGATTCCATAATATATAATGCATATATATTTAATGTATTTTATAATATATGCTTTTTAAAGGCAGGGATCATATAAATATTTTTTTAAATTATCCCTAGAAGAGTAATGTATATATAATAAAATGTATTCAGTAAATATTGAATAAGTAACCTAACTGAATATTAAAAGTAAATTATCATTTTAGTTATTCATGAATTATAATCTAGATTGTTATAATTTTGCACAGTGATGGTTTGAAATATTTTCAGAAACAAATTTTAATAAGTGGGATTTAAGAAGTAAAATCTATCATTAAAGCATACTTTCAAAATGAAAATTAAAAAAATAGTTTTATAAAACTTCAAAATATAAGGAAATCTTTGTTTAAATCAAGTCTTATAGCTAAACATGTTTAACATGCTATATTTGTGTTTCAATAAAATTTCATAGCCAAACATGGCTTCTATTAATTCTATTACAAGCAGAAAAAATATCATGTATTGTACATTATCAAAATATAACATGCTTAGAATTTTTGGTTGTTGATAAAATTACATTAAGTATTTTTAAAAATTTTCACATGTTTGTGTGTCTGTACTGATCTGAGATGAGAGGTAGTTTCTTATGGACATAGCATAATTATGCTACTGAAAGAAAGCAATTAGTCTCCAGAATTCCTGTGACTTTGGGATGTGAAAATCACATTGAATGTGCTCATGTGGGGAATATAATTATTTTCTTTACAGAGAATACTTTATGACTGAAAGGTATTCAGTCTCTTAAATTAGACTTTCTTTTAAAATTGCCCAGGCCACTTTAGGAAGGGCCTCTGTATTGGCCAGTAGCAATGTTTCAGTTAACATTCAGTAGTTTTTACTTTGCTTATACTTCACCACCCTCATTATTTGCCTAAGGTGATAAGAAAAAAATAACTAAAACAATGAATTAACTCTCGCTTTCCTGAAACCAGGCATTCGTAGCTTAAGCAGGCTACATTGTATGTGTATGTAATTGCCTGACACACTTCTTGTGTTAAAATTTTTCTGATGTCAGTTGCTATGGTGATTGCTTTTTTTTTTTAAGTGAATTGCAGATTAAATAGCTTCATAAAACATACATACATGGTTAGCACAGAAAATACAGGTGTCCTGCAGCTATATAGTAATTTAAACACCACTTTCTGAAACTTTTAAAAACTTCACTTCTGTAAAGCATATCTAATAATAAACCCATAGTTGCCCCCCTCTCCATCCCTCCTTTCTGTTAAGGTCAATGCATTACCCTCAGGGGTGAATCATCCTTGCCAGGTTCCAAAGGAAATTACAGTCAGAAAGCGAGAAAGGCTGCACAAGAGGAGTTGTCATGGGCTTCTTAGCCTCCGAGGGCTCCCTACTTTCCACTATTTCCCCAAGGCTGTACAAGAACAGTGTCCCTTCTATTCCCAGGTGCTACTTAGAAACACAGAAGCATTTCTATATTTCCTGGAATCGAACACTTGGACTGATTGATATGCAAAATGTGTGTGTTATTCTTGACTTACATATATACCACAATATTGCTCGAATCTTCATAAACAGTGTTAATTGTTACTCGGTGTCAAACAGTCCTGGACTGAGAATTTCAGAATTCTTGGGGAAAAATAGCTAATAATTTGTTATAACACTAATAGCGCTAAACTTTCTGGAAATTCAGGAACATCTTAATTGTATCAATCTTTCACATTAGAGATCCAAGAATTTGTGACAACTTTCTTGATGTCAATTTGTTCCTAAAGTGGAAAAACAAAGTGTATATATATTAGTTAGAAGGGCTGTATTTTTTAATCCTCTTTGTGACTATATAGTGATTTTTGAATCCTCTTGCCTCTTGTTTTTCATATCCCTTATCTATATTCAGCAACTCTCACATAAAGCATACACATTATTCATTCTTCTAGCCTAACTCAACACAATGTTACATTACTTAACCTAACTCTGTTTCATTTCTTAATATGTAGACATTCTTCTGCAGGAAATTACTTATCTGATTCTTCTACTGAGTGGTCTGCTGAGCTTCACTCTTCACATTTTTTAAGGTGAAAATGAGTACATTAAAATCCTGAGACATCAGCTGCTAAGAGCTGGCAATCTCACTCATATTGTTGCTCCTAAGTGTGCATCTAAAATCCTATAACTTCAACTTAACAAAAATGAATTAAACTAAAAATATCTACTAGTTGTTTCATTTTTATATGTAGTCAGTAACAGTCTTTACTATCTAATAACAACATCTACTATCTATATTTCATACCTCCCTGATTGTTCCACACTTTACCCCAAACTTATCTTGCGAGATCATTGTAAAGATTAAATGTGATTATATATGTGAGGAATATTCTGCAATCTGTAAATTACTTAAAATTGCTAACCACATGCTGTTGTGTGGTGCAGGTAAAATGCTAGAGAAATCAGGTGGGTGTGGAAATGTCATGCCCAGATCATTCTTAAAAGAACGTGCTGCCTGTATACAGCACTGTCTTGCCATTACCAATATCATTTCAATAATCAATGACCTATGACATTACATAGTTTAAAAGAAGTGGCTATTTGCACTTTCATATGCTAAAATATACAATTACCTTTCTCTTAAGGTAAGAACACTCATGTTCCATGAAAGGATGGTTGAAGTATGACTTATGAAATCTGACTTGTTCCGTAGTAAAAATTATTTCAATCTCATCACCTCACATATACTGCTGTAGTTAACACACTGATGAAGATGTCTAATTTTAAATGGATCTTTCTTAGCCCAATGATCTTTTTATGTGAATTCAGGTGTAGCAATCCTTTAAAAATATTTACATGTTGCAAGCATTTTGAGATCCCCAGATGCATGTAGCAAACCATACATCTGTGCTGCAAATTCATTTTGATTATAAACACAGCTTTATAGAAACTAAGAAAACGATTTCCTTAATGCCCACTCTTAATACAGATTTGACATATACCAATATTCCTGATGTTTAATCAGCTGTGAAAATGAAGCAGTAGCCATTTGGTGTTTTTCAAATATCTATGTCTGTATCTTTCTTTGAGAGAAGAATCATTTATGAGATGTAAGGGTTGTTCACATAACTTTACAAAAGAACAAAAAGGTATAATATTCATAATTCCCTTTTCCATTACTTCCTATTCCAGGATGAGCCATCAAAGCAAAAAGTTGACAGTTCAATGTTATTTTGCTTCCTATTTTTGTATGCCCTGCTAAAAACAAATGTCCTTAATTGACTTGTGATAGTAGCAAATCAATTCTAGAATGTCAAGAATGTCTGGGAACAGATGGCTGTGTGTATCCCATTCCTCGTAGGACCCACTCAGAGTTACAGCTGTCCAGGGTTACGTGTAATGTGTGCAGCCCTATTTTCTGTTATCTGGCTATTTTGATTATGAATGTGTGCAGATAACCCTTCTCCTTTGAGAATTCAGTCCCTTTTGCATGTCTTCTATTTTGAATGCACAGCGTATTCTATATTCATAGAATACTAATAGGTTTTATTTAAAAGGTGACCCCATGAAAGAATGCAAAATGTCTCAGCTGATAATTGCTCTCTTTTTGTCTATCTGATTTGTATCTGACATTAGAGTTGGAGATGGTAAAATAGTATATAGTGAATAAAAACCTCATACACTCCAAGCTGATTTTACTTTTTTGTTTTTCAAAATAACATATGAAACTTCTAGTGGTTCTTGAAGAATAAGAAAACAATTTTACATAAGCAATAAAAGTATAGTGAATACATGTCTTAGTGGCAATTCTTTTGAGAAACTATACATTACAAATGTAATTATATAAAAATATTGAGCTTTTTTCTCTTTTATAAATATGTAAATATGAGATCTATGAAATAAAAAAGATGAATTTCAAATATACTATTAACTAACATATAATACTGATGATAGAATGCTTAAAATTGGCCAAATTACACATAATTATAAAAATTATGTAGTTTTCTATATAAGATATGCTTGAATACACCTGTTGTATTGCAAAAATTATATGTATACAAAACTTCCATTGTAAGTATACAATATAAATCTATATGAAGTAGAACCATAGAGAAAATGCCCTGGGCCTTTTTCTCACATCTTTCGATTTTATTCACTTAAAGTTCATACACAGGTATCTCTGATTAAAATTAAAAAAAAAAACAAAAACTCCTAATTTGTATATTTGACCTATACTGAATTTTTACTCAGTACTAATCAACATATTTATCCTACTGAAATTTCATGAAATCAACCTCATTCTATTCCTTTATCTTGTTTATTCTTCTAGGAGTCTAAGAAGTATGTCAGTTAAAGAAAATACATCTTTATAAAGAAATTGTTATTTATGCTACATAGATTCTTCTTTAAAACAATATATTAGCCTTTTTTTCTTTTTGAAACTACAATTTTTTGAAGCAACAATTTACATAATTAACTTAGCATGCACTTGGCTTTTAGAATTTCAACCCAACAAAGTGGGATTTTATTTTCTGTCTCATTCCTAATAGCTTAGGCACTTGTGAAGCAAAAGCAGCTCAAGCTATGACTTTTGGGGGATACAGAACGATGAACTTAATTAGTAAATTCACTATGCCTAATAAGTAAACTTAAAGCTCCTACCACAATGGATACCTAATTGGCAACTATCAATTGGTCACACTAAAACAAGTTTTCTTAAAAATATGATTATTTTGACAAACATTTGAATTTAATGGGAAAAATTTTGGAGATGGAATATCAACTACGGTCTCCCTAGAATATACCATGAATTGTGTATATCTATAGGCAAACATAATATTTAGTATTTAATATTTCCTCTTGTCTAGATATGTGTCTACACATATAGTTTGAAAAGAAATGTGAGTTGGTCTAAATTCATGAACTGAATGGGGGCACACTTGCTCTGCTCAGTGGATGGGACTCTAATTGTGGGACTATTGTAGATTAGGGACACACACCTTTGGGAACATTAACTGTGCAACCAAATTGTGGTTGCCAGTTGAAATCTATGGCAACTGATACAGATGCTCACAGAAAGGGCTATTTACTGACGAGACCAACTGGCACGAACCCCCTGGATAGTGCTCACACTGCCTGGACTACCAGATCACCACATGTATTCACCACACTGGCCCTGGCAATATGCCCACAATCATAGACTAGGCATTAAACAAACATAAACAAAACAAAAAACTTCATTGTTTCTAATGCAGTGGGTATGATTGCATGTCAAATTTGTGATTTCTACCAGAAGCTGTAAGATGAGGGAGGCAACGTCTCATGGAACATGACCTTCTGCCCATTTTTGGCAGATTGACTATATCTGGTTATCGACAAGCATCAGTGCTATCTGTGGCGTTTCTAGTGTTGATTTTTCCCCCTGTTTTTCTGATCAGTTAATTCCAGCCATACTGATAGGGCCATTGCAATTACTATGTACATGTGTTCAGCTGTGTAGACCCATTGCAGCCTGTCAATCTGACTTTTGTGGCAGACGCTATTCAGTTAGCTGATAGTCTAACTCTACCTCTCTCACCTTCTCTTGGTCGATACACCTTATTAAGGCAGTTTGGACATTAAATGCAACTGTTCCCAGAAAGGTACCATCTCTTCTTGGCTACTTCTTAAGTACTGAGAGGGACAGTAGGACTGCAGGGGAGGCTAGACAGACTTCTTTTGAATACTCAAGATTCTAACCTGACCATTCCTGGTTTTCAGACTTCTTTCTCTCCCCTAGTTGAAATCCTCAGCAGGCTGGGCTGGTATACTCTCTGGATGTTAGGCAGACTAAAAAAAGTGTAAGGATTCAAACTTGATTCTGGTCTATGCACCTAAGTTCTTGTTGGATCAACATGACTTAAATCAAAAGGTTGAAGACCACTGCTTACTGATTGGCCCACTGGGTGGGTATACACTATCAACTATAACAATAGTAAAGTAGATGAGGTAGTGATAATATCTTCTACCCTTATTATGACTGGAGTATGCTCAGAAGAAGGTAGTTAAGTGAACCCTGAAATCAAGGGAGAATTTCTCCTTTCTCTGCACATCTGAATTTTAAACAGGGAATTTTAACAAAAAATACCTAAGGATAGCTGCTAATAGGTTTTTTCCTACTTTACACTCCTTTCATATCCATCCATGTTCAACTATCAATGCATATATTTGAATTTATTTTAGTAATCAATTCATCCTGATATTTCTAACCACGTTTAAGCAATTCTATGTCTCATGAGGATATAACTAATTCATAGAGATAGAATTCTAAACTGTAATTTCTTAGAACAATCTTAAATTCTTTAGTAAACCTTTGTTTTTCCATTTGAGGGTTTGAAAAGTCCTTGGTTAGATTTTGTAAATTCTATCTTCACCAAGTTTTTAACTCTAGAACTAATGGGACTGGTCATTTTCTCTACCCAAGATAGACATTAAGAGAGGGGGTGTGTAGAAAAGGGCAGCCAAGAAAAGATAAAACAGTTCGGAAGAGATGCAAGACAAGGGGCAGAGCAACAGGAAGTGGGAGTCAAAGTACAAGAGTCCAGGAGGGAGGCCATTTTATAGTTGGTTGGTTGGTGAGGAAAGGAGATAAATTTCATGGTTTTTATTATCTTTTTCTAAGCAAGTCTTAATGGAAATAATTTTAGACTTTTCATGTATTTTTGAGGCCTCTTCATATGAATCAAAAATTGCTGACCATTGAATACTTAAAATCTTCAAATCCTTTTATTCTAAGGTACCATACAGAGGGTTTATTGTATAACAAGTTTATTCATACACCAAGGATTCCAGAATGGCTATTGAAGTTCTAAACTGTTCTTGGTAAAATTCTGTAGAACTTCAAATATTTAGTGTGGTTGGTACCATAATGTTTGTACATGTAAGAAGATAGGTAACGATGTGGAGTCACATTAAATAGCAGGTGATTGCTCATATTCAAATGACAAGAATGAACAACAGGGAAATAATTAATCTATGATCCTACCTTATCCATAAGACTCCTGAGTAGTGCAGCAAATCAAATCAAAGATTATGCCAATGACACTTAAGACACAAAAAGAAAAGCTTATGTGGTGCTTCACTGCAAAGGGAGTAGAGCATTAGTTTGTCAGGAGCAGAACTTACTCAGGTGTTTAGTCACAGGGACTCTGAGGAGGAGAGCCATCAGGGACTACCTGGCATGATCTCTCCTCGTGGAGTGACCTGGGCAGAGCATCAGGGGCTCACTCCTGACTGAAGGGAGAACACCAAAATTTGTAGAAGGAAATCAAGTAGAGCGTTGCTAAGCATAGCTCTTTGTTTGGAAACCCTGGGCACGAGAAGACTCTGAAAGAATGTTTTGTTTGGCAGGGGGAGGTGGGGAGAGGGAGCTTTATTTAGAAGAGTGAGTTGAAAATACAGCTTTTCTGGAATAGAGAGTTAAAAATATATACTCATAAAAAGAAGAAATTTCTCAGGGTTTAGTAGCCACTAGTTGGGAAATATGGATTTATCAGTATGGATAGGGGGGAATATTTTGGGGGGATTAAGTTTTTCAGTCTCTTAAATATATGCATGTATAATAAAGGCATAAAAATTAGACCCAGTTTTAGGGAATTGGATTTAGTATAAATGAAAACATTTGTTATGTGCAAGGATGATTTAAAATAAATCATTATTTATTTTATTTATTTTTATTTTAACATTGAAATCTTTTTAGAAAATATCAGACTTGCATTTTCTTTCTTGATACTGATTTGTTGTTTTTTTTTTTTCTTTTAATTTTCTAGAACTCATTCTGTAATAGTAATGTTTTCTTAGGTCCCATGTTACATATATATACTTTTTCTGAATAATCCCAGCTACTTCCAACACTTCAACTATTACAATTTTTTTAAAAAATGTTTTTAATGTTTATTTATTTTTGAGAGAGAGACAGACAGACAGAGCATGAGCAGGGGAGGAACAGAAAGAGAGGGAGACATAGAATTCGAAGCAGGCTCAAGGCTCTGAGCTGTCAACACAGAGCCCGATGTGGGGCTTGAACCCACGAACTGTGAGATCATGACCTGAGCCAAAGTTGGATGCTCAGCCAACTGAGCCCCCAGGCGCCCCTCAACTATTACAATTTTTAAAGTCAAATCTAAGTCACTTTGAATTCTTCATGCCTAGAATATATTTGTTCTCTATGAGCAAAATCAGACTCATGCTTCAACTATTTTACTATAATTCTTTATAGTGTTAAGCATGCTAAATTATTCTAACCTGTTTATGTTAACTTCCACTTTACTGTCAGCTTTTTAGAATATCATTCATATTTTATCAGTCTAAGGGTTCCCAGTATATAGAATATGTCTTAAACATAGAACATACTAAAAAAATATTGGTTATTATTATCTTTTAAAACTTCAATTAAAGGTCATTTCCTCTATGAAATCTTCAACTTTATTGTTTTAGGAAGGATTCGGTTTGGTAACAATGCACAGAAAGGTAACTTGATATATAACTCAGATCAAAAGATACTGGACAAAAGACAGTACAGCAGGATGAATGAACTTCAAGTTGAAGTGGAATCAAGGGTTTGGATTTACCTGTGGCTCTACATTTCATAGCTCTTTGTTCCTGGCAACCTTTGTCTTTTGCATGGGACCTCTACATAGCTTGATATACAAAGTCTCACAACACCCACAACTTATACTTCCCAACTTCATACAAGTAAGGAATTCAAATTCATTCTCAGTGGTTACAAATTAAAAAAAAAAAAATTCTAAAGAAGCAAGTTAATTAGGCTATTTCCGTGAGGTGTCCACTTGAGCAGCTGCATTTTGCTGGTTGGGGTCTGCATGGAAACTCTCATTCAAGTCAGGAAGAAAAGGTCATTGGAAAAATGAATGGTGCTGTACTGGGAAGATAAAAAACAAACAAACAAACAAACAAACATATAGTGTTTCTGTCAGTTTCATTTCTTAAATATAATAGTTTCTTTCTGTGGGAGGTTATGTGGTGATTCCATTTTCTTTATTAAATTACTAAGTATCTTCATTGGAAGTTTTTCTTAAATGAATATCTTGCTTATGATTTTATACTGTATAGGGTCAAGTATATATGCCATGACACTGAATTTTTATTCATTATATTATATTCCTGAGAACTTCAAGGAATCTAATGAGTATGCAGGAAAGAGTTAACTCAGCAAGTCCAGGTTACCTCGGTCAGGCTTGTCTTCAGGAGGACAGCTTAAGCAGCTCTGAACTGTGGAATCTGAGTGTTCTGGGTTGCCAGTGGCCCTGGGCACCTGTGTCATGTTTGGCCACTGGGGTGCTGAAGGCTGACTAGTTGAATTCAGTCAAGCTGGTGCTGTATGCCTATGTGACTGATCTCCAGTATACCCAAACTAGGTGATCTACCCTGTTTGGCAATGCTTCAGGTGAGTTGTCAAGAGAATCAAGCACCTCTTCATTTAATCTTACTGGAAGGTAATAACCAGAAGCTTGTGAGTGATTTCTCTTGAACTTTGTCCATGTATCCTTTTGCTTTGCAAATTTTAATGATATCCTTTCTCTGTAATAAACCATAGCCACAGATATAAAAAATTTTCTGAGCTCTGTCAGTACCTCTAGAAAATCACTGGCTTTGAAGGTAATCTTTGGGAGCCACAATACAATTATAATCCTTTTTTTGCTTATTAATTAACCTATGCATGGCCTAATTTTGTTTGTTTCTTTTTATTTAGGTCCTCCATCAGTATTTTTAAAATTTTCTTTTACTGATACAATTTTAATTTTTTTAAATGTTTATTTATTTTTGAAAGAAACAGAGATAGAGTGAAAGCAGGGATGGGGCAGAGAGAGACACAGAATTTGGAAGCAGGCTTCAGACTCTGAGCTGTCAACACAGAGCCCAAAACGGGCACGAACTACAAGCCTTAAGATCATGACCTGAGGCAAAGTTGCACACTTAACTGACTGAACTATCCAGGTTCCCCTTACTGATAAAATTTTAAACTTAATAATTTCAGATTTATAGAAATGTTGCAAATATAATGCATATAATTCCTGTATACTTCTCATTCACTTTTCCCTTTTGCTAACACCAAAGCTCACCATGTATGAAACATCACGATACAAAACAAACATTGGTGCATTACTATTAATTAAACTGAACACTTTATTTAGAATTCATAAGTTTTCCCCCAATATCCTTTTCTGTTTCAGGATTTCATCCAGGGTACCACATTAGATTTAGCCATTATTCTATACAACTTCCTCTGATTTGTGAGTTTCTCAGATCTCCCTTATCTTTGATGTCCTTGTTTTGAGGATTGCAATTTAATTTTCCAATAACATTCTTCAATATTATGGACTGAATTGTGCCCTCCTCCGACCCAGATTCATATGTTGAACTTTAACCTCTAATGGGACTGTATATGTAGACAAGGCCTTGGATTATGTAATTAAAGTTAAATTAGGTCATAAAGGTAGAACCTTAATCCAATCAGACTGGTGTTCTTACAAGAGGATGTGTGGGCGCACAGAGGAAAGGCCATGAGAGGATATGGTGAGAAAGAGGCCATCTGCAAGCCAGGAGGAAAAGTTTCACCAGAAACCAACCCTGCAAGCACCTAAATATTGGACTTTCAGCCTCCATAAATATGAGAAGATAAATGTCTGTTGGGTAAGTCACTAAGCCTGTGATATTTTGTGATGGCAGCCTGAGCAGACTGACACGTTCAGTTTGGGTTTGCCTGTTGCTTTTCTTATGATTGGTTTGAGCACATTGGTTTGTGAGTGGAAAACCACAGAGGTAAGGAGCCATTTTAATCACATCATGTCCAAAGTTCATCCTGTCAACATGACCTTCTATTGATTATGTTAACTTTGATCACCTGGCTGAGGTAGTATTTGCCGGCTTTCTTCATTGTAAGTTTATTTCTTCCCCTCCTTCCTCTTCCATACTCTACTCTTTGACAACAAGTAATGAAACATCCTAATCCAAGATGGGAGGAGAGGTTAGGTCCCTTCCTGTAGAGAAAAGGAGCTACATAAATTATTGGGAATTCTTCTGTATAAGAGATACATCTATCTTTTCCCATTTATTTAATTAGTTAACTGTTTCTTTAGATCTGCATGGACTTATTTCTTCCTTTGTGCTATAATATGTTACTCCATTATTTATTTTGATAGTCAAATTTTAGCTTTGGCCATTGGAAGTACCCAAACTCCAGCACTCATCTCAAAATATAGGATCAATAATAATCTACATCTAACTTTGCAGTGCCTTCCACCAAGCCATCCTCCTGCCTTTCACCAATGGAAGCACCACCTTACACCCTGTTTTCACCATTCTTTAGTTTTTTTATATGTATTTTATTTGATCTGTATGTATTCTTAAAATAATTATTTCTTTTATTTATTTGAAAGATATACAATATGTGTAAACATTTGCTAGTATATCCCCTCTACTGTTATATTGCTTAGATTAAGTCATATTATTGCAAGTTACTATAGTTTCTGAATTTTGATTAATATTCTCTTATGTGAATATAATAATTCATAATTAAGTATATAATATATATTGAGGATCAGATTATATTTCCGTGAATCATTTAAGTCAAATGAAAACGTCTTCAGTGTATTAAGAATATCAAATGAAAAACACCTAGTGGAAACTATAGCTAAAACTTATATGAGATAAAACAGCATGTTTATTTTTTTTTAAATATTTATTTATTTTGAGAGAGAGAGAGAGAGAGAGAGTGAGAGAGAGAAAGAGAGGCAGAGATAGAGAGATAGAATCCCAAGCAGGCTCTATGCTGTTGGCACAGAGTCTGACATGGAGCTCAAACCCACAAATCGTTGGATCATGACCTGGGCCAAGACCAAGAGTCAGATGCTTAATCGACTGAGCCTCCCAGGCACCCCAACACATGTTTTAAACACAAAAGTCACTGTACTGTTAATATATTATTCCTTCAAAAGTAGTATCAGAGGACAAAATGGCTTTTTTAGTCTTTCAGTTATTTCTTAACCTTAACATACAGAATAAACATTTGTTTGGTTAATCTGTATTATCTTGTCTCCCTGTCAGTAGAATTGAAAGGCTTAATATTTAAGAAAAAAAAGAAAGGCTTAACATTTTGCTCTATGTCATGGAGTCATGGATTATTATTGTTTTTCTTTATTCTTTTCTTTAGAGAGTGAGAGCATGCAGGTGAGCAGCAGAGAGGGGCAGGGGGAGAGACAAAAGAATCTTATGCAGGCTCCATGTTCAGTGTGACGCCCAAGATGGGTCTTGATCCCACGCTCCTGGGATCATGACCTGAGCCTGAGCTGAAAGCAAGAGACAGACACTCAACCAACTGAGCCATCCAGGCTCCACTGTTATGGATTTTTTTAAAAATCTGTATTCATATTTAGTTTTCAAATTAGAGCCCAATAATTGTCTGCAAAATGGTCATGAAGCATGCCATGGCTAAAGCATACCAGTAATAGAGTTTAAGCTGTTTATTTTAAAATTTATTATATACAAGAAAAGGATGAAGAGTCTTCACTATGGATGTAGAGGTCATTGTCTTCTCTTTACCCTGTGGCTGCCTAACCAGCATATAGGCCTCTCACTCTCTCAATTTCATACACAGGCCCGTTCAAGAATGTGCATTGTAGCAGGGTGCAAAACTATCACTTCTGTGTGACTCTAGTGGACATCTTCTATAAGGATGGCCAGAAGACTCCATCACCCCCATACACATTATTACAGCTTTGTTCTCTGCTGCAGTCTAAAGAGGCTTATTTATTGGATACTCAGTACTCTTGCTATAATAAAACTATATGAATTAATTTAAGATAAATACCATCAACTAACTATTGACTTCCATGAGAAGTTTGAACGGTTGGAATTAGCTGATTTACAATATAAAAAGTTGATTGGTGTGACAAATTTGAATAGAAGCAAATGAGTAGGGAAAGGTGTGAAGTCAGGTTCCAACAGTTGACAATAAGATCGGGTAAGTAGAATGCCGTAACTCAAAGTTATATCATTAGATAATATACACTATTTCCTTCTTTGAAACTAATGAGGCAAGATGATTTAATGATACTATGCTACAAATTATTTTTTCCAGAGTATTAAATTAGTGGAGGCTATAGTCCAGAAACTGGTATATCACTTCAGAATAATAAAGGATTTATTTTTTAAACATACACGTATGCATTAGACCCTATTCAATAAATCATTTATGTACTACTAAGTGGACTTATTCTAGACGACAAAGAATAAGAGGTCTGATATGGGCATCAGACAACTCATCAGTATCTGTATGTGTGGGTGTGCATGCGAGAGCATGTGCTGTATGTGTTTGACAGGGAGGATATTGACATTTGTCAATAAAGTAATGTAATTAACACACAAAAATAGGCTCTTTTGTGGCAGCTGGGTGGCTCAGTCAGCTAAGTGTCTGACTCTTGATTTCAGCTCAGGTCACGATCTCATGGTTTGTGAGATCGAGCCCTATGCTGGGCTCTGAGATGACAGGGCGGAGCCTGCCTGGTATTCTCTCCCTCTCTCTCTGCCCCTCCCCCACTCACATGTGTGTGCTTGTTCTCTCTCTCTCTTTTTCTCTCTCTCTCTCTTAAAATAAATAAATAAATAAACATTAAAAAATAGGTTCTTTGGGGGGCCTGGGTGGCTCAGTCAGTTAAGTGTCTGACTCTTGATTTCAGCTCAGGTCATGATCTCAGGACTTTTGAGTTTGAGCCCTGCATCAGGCTCCATGCCAACTGTGCAGAGCCTGTTTGGGATTCTCTCTCGATTCTCTCACTGCTCCTCCCTTACTTGTGCTCTCTCTCAAAATAAATAAAAGTTAAAAAATTACAGGCTATTTTAATATAATCCTTTTTTTAATCCTAGCATTTCTATTAGGTGCTATTATACCCACTTAAAGATAAAGAAACTGAGACTTAGGTAGATGATTGTAAATTAGAAGATAGTAGAATAAAGATGTAAATTCAGGTTAATCATATTTCAAAGCCTGTACCATTCCTAGCATACCCTTTTTTTTTTAGTAGTTTTCTCATTTTTAAAATAAAATATTCTCTTCTGGATTAACAATGTTATAATTCTATGGATTCTGTGACTAGAATGAGAAAATATTTCATTGTAACAGATTATAATTAGGATGACCTCTTGAATTTTAAAAATCATACTTTGTACATTATCTTATTATATCAAATTAATTCCTTGGCAGAAATTAATATTTTTCATAGCAACTGAGTTTAAGCTGCCTTACAGTCATGTGATTAATACAGATCAAAACTCCAATGTTTTATCTACTTAAGTTTGTTTCCAAAGATGGATTTGAAGAGAAGTCCAAATAATTTCATCACAATTATTATTAATAATAAAACTTGCAGTTATCAAATTTTTACTATGCACCAGGCACTCTGCTCAATGTTTCACATGTATTATTCATTTAAATCTCAAAGAAAACCTATGAGGCAGATAAGGAGACTGAAACCTGGCAAATAGCTTACAAAGTAGTACAGAATGCTTAAGTATTAAGAAGCAAAGTTTGAACCCAGATCTTCCCTACTGGTTACTGACAAGTCGTACTGCAGATGCAATGAAAGGCTGACATTAGGAAAAATCTGGAAATTAGGATAATAAGGATAATAAGGAAAAATAAGATCCAGAGCCTGAATGAGGAAAAAAAAAGGAGGGGGGAAGGCAGGAAAGTGGTATTCCCAAGTTTCAAGTTAGAAAATACTACTGTATATAATGTGTGTTATATTGGATGAGAGAACACCTAACAACTAAGCAAAACCCTCTTACAGTGTTTAAACTGCAGCCTGTTTGGATAGAAAGGACATTCTAAGTAATCATTTTAATTTTATTCAAAATAAATATTTTCTACTTGCATAGATTTATTCCAGATATTCAGAGAGAAACAGAGGTGTATATTTCAGAAATTGTATTGGCAGAATGTTCAGACCTGAAAAGGTGACACATGCTCTGTATAAACTATAACGTGAGATATAATGTGATTCGGTGTAAAAAAGACCAGCGAGGACAACACAGTACAGAAAGCTTTATTATTATTCCATAAGTCAGGAGCCTTCTTGGATTTGGGCCATTAACCAGGGGAGCAACTTTGACAAGTAAAGATGGAATAGAGGACATTCTAAGAAGAGAGAACAGGACAAGGAGAACTGGAAAAAAGAATAATGTGCTTGTGGAAGAAACAAAAATGTTACTCCCCTGCTATTGTACGTGTGTGTGTGTGTGTGTGTGTGTGTGTGTGTGATTGCAAATGCACCACATGGAGAGTAGGACAAGATCATGGAGACACTGAGATTTTGTGTTGAAGAACTTATACTTTACCTCTGTACATCCTTGAAGAGCAAATAACTAACTCATTTTTTTCCTATCTCTCCTAATGAATGAATATTTCTTATTCTACATCACATTATTTCTTTCAGAGACTACAACACATTTATTAAATCTCTCTTTTCTTTCTCAGCTAAAAAATGGCAAGGTTTTTTTCTAAATTTTCCGTTTATGCTTTATTTTACAGTCCTTTATTTATACTTGCTACTCTTCACCAACTAGGCTATTCATACCTCACTTATATTGTGAACACTAAAACTCCTTTTAGCACCTCATACATGCTGTGTCCATTGTTGAGGAGAGAAGATGTGTTCTATTACTGCTTTTTACTTGGTCCTCAATAAAGTATAGCAACTTTTTTGTGATGATTTTATAAATAAGTAGAATTCCTACAATCTTATTCTTTCTTTCTCAAAGTTGAGGCAGAGTTGTAGTGAAATATTAAGCACCACTGAGTTAGATTTAAAGTCTTAGATTTTTATTTATAAGAATTGGGCCACCTCGATTAAAAATCATGGTATTACTAAAAAAAAAATGGATGTAATGTATAGCCTGTCACCCTTAACCAATGCTGAAGATTATAGTACTTTTGGCATGAGGTAGATCTATTTGTCATACTAATACAAGATGTTTTTACTGATACTGCCTAGCAGATACTAAATCATTCAGAAAAAAAATGTATTCTGGGCGAAAATTTGTCAATTAATATGACAATCTAATCAATACAAAATGACATGTAAATAAGCCAAGTAAGTAAGTTTCAAAGGAACTATTTTTTATCTGGATAAGAATTTGACACCAAAATTCTGTGGCTGTGTTGGTAAATCTGGCTTCAGACACCTGCAACTGATTCCACATGACCAAATATCAATTTTGTCCATCTTCAAAGGTGATCTCAACTCTAAATTATAAATAGCATACTAATTTGTTTGTTTTGTTTAAATCTCCATTAAATTTATGTCTCACTCCATTGGGGGCACACACAGTATAAAACCCACCGGAGATAGACACAACATATATTACCTATGTTTTGTGGAAAGCTTTTTCATGGGGTGACGGGGGTTGGGGATTGGATTGATTCAAAAGTCAGAAACAATTTTGCTCTTCCAGTCAGGTGTTGCAGAAATGGTCAGAGGTGAAATGTAGATGTTTTCTTTGTCTGACAGAGGGCCCAGAGGGCACTGTAACATATTTCAATGACTGAACAGAAACTTCTCAGCAAACTATTAAAAGGATTGAAGGTTCCAAGTAAAATCATTTTCCTCAAATTCCAAAATCAACTTGAAATTCCAGGCTCCAAATAACATCACTTAGTATTTTCATTGGTTGTACTTCTTAGTCAGGATCTCTTCCTTCCATTTAGCAGGATAGAATTTCCCCCTTCAGGTCATTTTAATTTCTCTATAATGAAGTAGCAATTCAAAACTCAAATATTCAAATGATTTCCCAAAGGCATTTTTGAAAACAAAACAAAACAAAACATTTGTTTGTTTTTGTAAGATTACTCAGTTTCCTTTGGCTGAACACATATCTATAATCATCCAAGAATTCCAATTCCAATCACCTTTAAGCTTTATGCTATTTTGTCAAAAGGAGAACAAGTCCCCTTCCTGCTTTTATTCATCCCATTTGGCAATATTCCACCTGAATGGATTAATAAGTAATGTACTGGGTCTTTTACTTGAATAGAAATCTTGGGGTGAAATATATTTTAGCAGTGTTTATCTAAATCATTTCCCTTAATGAAGAAGTTGCTATAATTTTTCTTAAAAAATGTGGCTGACATTTACTACCCAGATTACCATTTCTCATTGGTTACCAATTCACAAAGATGTTTTCATCAACTATTATCCAAATACTGGATGGAGATCATGACTACTGATAGTGGTGAAGCTGAACTAGTTAAGTTGCCCAGGCTGGTCCTCAGAAGATAATGATGATGGTTACTTGAGAACTTATTAAAAGCAGTATGAGCCATATGTGATCACATTTCTTTAATGCTACACTTGTTATGGCTTAGCATCTATTCATAAGTGCATCATTAGCATTCAGAAGAAATTATAAAAAGATAATGACTGGAAAATAACCTTTTTAATGACTGCTGTTATATTTTTAAAGAATGATTCATTGGCAATAAAGCTTTAAAAGTCTGCTGAATCGTATATCATAGTGAACATGTACTTCCATATTAGCCCGTTTCAAGAAAATGCTCCCAAGGAATGTGGACTTCACCTGACAAGGAACCCAAGCTCATTACCGCTAGAGTAATCAATAACCTCTGCTAATGTGTTCAGCTGGCGACACAGACCAGATCAATAAAACCTGCCACATGCTTTGTTTTAGGAAATGAAGCCTTTTAGTTCTTAATTAAGGGAGAGACCTCACATCCGTAATGATGTTTGCAATGAATATTACCACAGAGGACATGGAAATGAATCTGAATTTTTCATTAAAGAACTGCATAAGGAAAGAGAAAAAAAAAGTTAAAAATCAGGAGGGTTTGGGTATTGCTTCCTTAGTATTTTGTAATGTAAACCCATAGAAAATCATGTTCTGCTTGAAATGAGAAAATGGCAAAGATTCAGTTTCTGCACAGTAGCAGAAAGCAAAAATTATTTGCTCAGTAAATCTCCAAAGGGCAACCAAGCAAGGCAATACATTTTAAATAGAGACCAGAGATTCAGCTGTCTGGAGAGTTTACAAGCAGATATGATACAGAAAATTGGAGGAAATTACAATACTATGTACATATTGGCTAGACCTAGACCTAGAATTCAACATAATTCAATCTAATGCAGTATTTTATTTGTTTACTCTTAAAAAATCAGGACGTTTTCATAATATAATATTATCATTCAGAATCCTAGCAGTATAGAGCCCCCAAGCAATTTTATAGTGAGGGAACAATTTATAAAATGGTTAACTTTTACTCAATAAAAACAGTGAAATAATACTGGACTCAAAGCCTGACCCTGACAAACACCAACTTTTTGAAAGCTAGAAGACAAATTCTAGATGAGCAAAATTATTATGTCTTTTTTTCCTTCAAAATACTTTTACTACTAATACCTTTGGGTATAAAATCACAATGTTCTTAGAACAAACCTGTAAAAATAAGCCTGACTCATTTGTACAAATAAGGTGAAGAGTTAGAGAGCCCAAAGGTGCCTGGGTGGCTCAGTCAGTAAAGTGTCCAACTTTGGCTCAGGTCATG
>NC_064808.1:76231980-76257261 GCF_023721935.1 Panthera uncia
TATATATATATATACATATATATATGAGACAGCCCATCTCTGCTTAGTCAATATGTGATCATTTTCCCTTGATATTGCCATGTACTTTTTATTGATCGTGGCTGGGTATTACCTCCTTGGATGAGGATACTTTTATCTATTCATTTATTCAGAAGATGGAAAGTTCTAACTTAAGCCTTTGTTAACAATTAATATTAGCACATAGATGTGTTGAAAACAAATGTTATTTCTAAATGCTTTCTCACTAATTTTTGACATTTGCAATTTAAATAATGTTTTCTGCTCTAAGTTTAACTCTTGAACAGATTGAAATAACCTCTCATGTTTCCCAAATTTTATTTTTCTCCTTTGTTACATTTTGTCAAATTCTGCCTTTGAAAACTTCATCATTTTATCTACATAAAAGATAAGAACAGATGTTTCAAATGCTTTGTATAGCTTTCAAAATGTTTCAAAACCCTGACATATTCTGCACATGAACTCTTTTGCTTACACTGGTGTATTTTTAGACTTATTGGCCACATACCAGATATGCTGCCCAACTAGCCATATAATCATTAGGGATTCCATAGGAAGAGAACCCAGGATAAATGCAAGGAGAAACATTGTGGCCTATGAGAACTTCAAACCAACAGAATTTACAGAGCTGTATATATATATATATGAAAATATTGATAGTAAGAAATCCTACTAAGATGAATTATAAGTCCCATATTTCTTCATCTTTAATAATAATCTTAGTGTTGTATTTAATAATGTGTGTGTATGTGTGTGTAAATAAGGTAGGGAGTGGGGGAAGCAGAAAAAAAAGGAAGGAAGAAAAGGGAAGGGAGGAGATAGAGTGAAAGATTGGTAAGAATTTTAGTTAAAAAATGAGAATTTGGCAGAGTCTAGCTACATTAGAGGAAACTTGGCTTTTTTCAATTATTCTCTGTTTTTTGTTTGTGTTCTTTTATTTCAGTTAATAAACACTTGGTAATAGCCTTTTTATATATATCAACTCATTTAATTTCTAAAGTCAGTGTAGGAAGTATGTTTTATTATTATTGTCCCAATTTTGACAATATAATCCCTTGGAATTAAAATAAAAAATAATTGCCCAGGGCAACTAGAAAGTGGAAGGGCTGGATTTTGAATTTAAAACTCTGCAGGATATCCTCTCTCTTTGTTGTTGCCCAAAACTTTGTAGTTCCTTATGAATTGAAGGAATTGTAGCTCCTTATGAATTCCTTATAATTTAGTTCCTGAAAAAGTTTGGTTTTCTCCCTGATCTAAATCTAATTTAAGTTTTAAGATAGACATAATTTTGCCATTATTGGGAAAAATTAAATTATAATCATTCATAAGAGAACAGAATCTAGATTTAAACAGACATTGATCAAATATTTTTGTTCTATATTTGGCAAACCTTTTTTTTTTCTTTTTAATAGGTTTGTTTGAGGTACCCTTATTTGCTCATTTACCCTCACATGTGGTACTTTTTAAACTTATATTACTTTACCATAAGTCCACTTAAACAGGTCTGCACAAATTGCATAAGATTTTTATGCTATTGAAAAAATGAAAATAATGGTAGTAATTTAAATGATTTGCCATAAAACACATGGGATATGAAATGATAATTAGCTCACAGGTAGTGAATAAACTAAAAGGGGTTCATAACCAATAATACATTGATGAGAACATTGCAGATTAAGTCTTTAAATGTTTATTTTGAAAAATAATGCATGTGCTGAAGGAACGTAGGCTTATCTCTTGGTCTTCATATGACCTGTTTTCTTAGCTCTGCCCCTTGAACAAGGATCAGTGTTTTTATACCTTCCAAGTGGGAGAGATTTTCCCAAAGATTCAAGACAGAACATGGAGGTACCTGAGGAATGGGATTATGTTTTTCACTGTCAGAGTAAACATTGGGAGTAAACATAAACTAAAATTTCCACTGAAAAATAAACTTTTTTTTTCAGTAGATAACATACAACCCTATAATTGGTTACCTTAAAAGTTCTCTGAATAAATATATGTATATATATATCTGAATAAATATAAATAAATATATATATATATATATATATATTATAGCACTCTGAGGAAGTACAGTAAATTCTGAGTATTTATTTAATGAAAAATTATTTTTGTTAGAAGTGATTATATCACTTGTACTTTTTTTTAACCAAGCAACTAATTTTAGAAGCCCTCAACCACAGAATTTTTTTAATATGAAGGTTACTTTTACATCATAATTTACAAATCATTTGCCTGGAAAATCTTAAATAAGCAAATTGGATGATTACACTCATGCAAATATTGCAGTGGTACATGTACAAATTAATACTAGATTTATTTAACATGTTTTGTATTTATTAGAATCATATTACAGTATCATAAGATGAACCTGAAGAAACTTTAAAAGAGAAGGGAGATCATACAAGAAAAAATATTATTCACTTAGTGTCTACATTGTGCAAAGCATTTTGATTTCTTATTAATACGGTAAATAAAGTAATTAAATCTCCTTATTGGAGAGAGATACAGTTAACTGATGATTAGAAAAGATAACTTTCCCAAGGTTAAACAGAAGTAAATAACAGCTGGGGAGTGACAGAGGAGGAATCCCAACTAAGTGTGTTTAAATACAAAAGTCAGTTTCTTTTCACTAATAACTAGAACATGCAATCTCCCCAGAAGTCTGTTAAAGACACACCTTTCATTTTACAATGAGAAAGTGGAGGCATAAAATGTTAAGTTCCTGAATACAAGGCTTCACATAAGACATGTAGAGATACAGGGATGGGTCTAAGTTCTCTATACTCCGTCCAAAATTCATTTTGTTTTCAGTTCTGTATAACGTTTTTGTTTTTGCAGGATCTGTATGTTTTTACAGCATTATTTTCTTCCTTATAACGTTTAGGAAATGAAATGAAACTCATGAATATCTGAGAGCAACAGGAAGAAGTTTGCATTTTATAGCTCTTTCTCCCACTGGAATCTATAATTAGCAGCAGAGAACAAAAGATCATTAAGAAATCAAGCAGTGATATTTCGAATTAATATTTCCCTTCTTTCTCATAGCCAAAGAATTCTAAGTAGCTGGTACTTGAAGCCTATACTTTTTACACAAATTACATCCACTCTAATATGAAATATGTTTTTCAATTGAAGAGCAAAGAAAAGCCCCAGAAACAAAACCTAGTTACATTATAATCACTGATGGAATATATTTGATTGTTGTAATTTTCAAATGACCTGAAGGCAACTAGCCTGCTTTTAATATCTCTTGAAACTGGTATCATAGCACTAGACAATTGAATTTTTTTATGGTCCCATTATTTGTTAGCATTTCAGCAATCAATACCATCAGCCAATGTGCTGAGCTGGTGGCAAACTGGAGTCAATAATCTTGCCACATGCTTTTGTTTTAGGAAATGGATCCTTTTATCTCTTAATTAAAGGCTACTCTTTCATTCTTGTTTGAGTTTGTTAGATGGAAAGGAATATTCACAAGGAATAGAAAAGCAACTTTGAGGTTGATATGTAGTAACTAAATTGTACATAAATTCAAATATATAGATTATTAGAATATCCCAGTTCAAAAAAACCTCAAGCCAAAAAAAAAGTTTACAAGAAGTTAGCAAATTATTATTTGTGTCCGAGAGATTTTCTTTGATTTAACATTTTTAACTATCATTCACCATGTCATTTAAAATATAATTTATCTAATGAAAAATTACTTTTTGTCAAAAATTATAGGAAGCAAATCAATCTCAATGTATTTGTTTTCTCAAATTCTGCTCTCCTGATTGCTGTCATGCCTGTTACTAAATATTAAGTAATAAGTACATCAAATGAATAAAACCAGGACAACTAAATATGAGGACCTTTCAAGAATGAATTTAATTCTCATGAGTTTTTTTGTTTGTTTGTTTGTTTTTTTAACGGTGATCAACTGAGGTTCTAGCTTAATGCAAAGGAAGCATGTAATAGGTGATAGGAAAAGAAAGTAATAAATAACTTTGAATTCACTTACAGAAATGAGGAATTTAGCAGTTGTAGATGTGCGTGTGTGTGTATGTGAGCAAGAGAGGGAGAATTTATGTATCTGTATACATTAACCTGTATATATTAACGAGTTACGTTCCTTCTCCCTTTTATCTTGTTATTTTGTATAAATAGTTCGAGACATTCTTAAATTTACAGTTTAGTACATATATCCTATGATCACAAAAAGCCACCTGTGGATTTGATGGGGAAGCTTTCATACTACCTGGAGATCTTGGGCTATTGAAATGAATGCAATAACTGATGAGACTTTGGGGAGAAAGGAAGAGCAGTTATGCATTATTTAACACACATGCGCCATATGAGGCAGAGGAATCCTATTTTGTTTTGGAGTTAAGATTACTGTGGTAAAATGGATGCAGAAGAATTTTAAAATGTAAACTAAACAGGACAAATTTTTAATTTGTCTTTTTTCTTTCAGACCCATTCTTCACTTTTTCTTCATTCTCTATCTCAGAGAGGCTGGATGCTGCAGTCTGTATCTCCCAAGCTATTTCACCCTAGCTTGCCAAGCTGACTGTCTTCCAGCTTGATTTAGCCAATTGAATTCCTAGAGGGAGTTGCTATTTCAGGAAGCATCTCTATGTGCGGTTGCAGCTTCTTGAGATTCCAGATGCTGCTGGACACGCTTTCCATGTAGAGCTCTAGCTCCTACTAGACAGCAGAGCCTTACTTTCATGCCACAACCCGTTCTTGTTGTTTCTTCAGCCCGGAAATGGTAGTGGTGTCATTTCTAAATTCTGGATTGCCTAATTGGCTTATCTGTAATTTTGTTATCTGAGTAACTAACTTACTGAATCAAATTCCTAATTTTGCACAGTATATCTTCTAGTAACGAATTTTCTCAGTTTTTATTTTGTATAAGAAAGTTTTGGGACACCTGGATGGCTCAGTCAGTTGAGCATCCAATTTCGGCTCGGGTCATGATCTCACAATTTGTGAGTTCTAGCTCCACGTCAGGCTCTGTATTGACAGCTCAGAGCCTGGAGCCTGCTTCAGATTCTGTGTCTCCCTCTCTCTCTGACACCCCCCACTCCCTCCCTCTCTCTCAAAAATTAATAAATATTAAAAAATTTTTTAATTAAAAAAATCTGTGAAAAAAGTTTTTATTTTTCCCCTTACTGGTGAAAGTGAGTATAGGTGTCAGTCACTAATTTTGTAAAATTCTCAGACATTATTTATTTAATTTTTACCTCTTTTATCTATTTTTGTCCCTCTGGGAATCAAATTGTACATGTTTTAGATCATTTATTTTTTATTTTTTAAATCTTTTTTAATGTTTATCTATTTTTGTGTGTGTGAGAAAGAAACAGAGTGTTCGTGGACGAGGGGCAGAGAGAGAGGGAGACACAGAATCTGAAGCAGGTTCCAGGCTCTGAGCTGTCAGCACAGAGCCCAACGCAAGGCTTAAACTCACAGACTACGGGTCTAAAATTTAATGTTTATTTATTTTTGAGAGAGAGAGGTGGGTGGTGCAGAGAAAGAGGGAGATACAATTTGAAACATGCTCTAGGCTCTGAGCTGTCAGCACAGAGCCTGTTTTAGACCATTTAATAATGTCCTAATATTCTTAGATGTTTTGCTTATTTCACTGTTTATTCCCTTTTTATTTTATTTGGACTAATTTATATTGACCTATTATCATGTTAATAGCTCTTTTTATCATCTATGTCAAATCTATTGATGAAACCATTGAAAACCTTTTTGACTAAGTTGTTTTTTTTTTGTTTTTTTTTTTTTTTAATGTATAACATCCTAATTTGATTCTTTCTCATTGGATACATATCTTTGTTGAAATTACCCATCTGATCTCATATGCTGCCACCTTTTCCATTGGCAACTTTATCATATTAATCACCATTATTTAAAATTCCCTATCAGACATCTGCATCATCTTTTAGTTTCATTCTGACGATTGTCTTGTCTCTCAGAGGTATGTTATTTCTTGATTTTTCATATATTTCATAATATTTTATTGAACGATGGACAACTCATGTAGGTCAGTAGAAATTGAGGTACATAGGTTTTATGCCTGAAAAAATAGTTTTTATGTCAGGAAATAGGTAAATCTTTCCTTTCTGCTAGGCCATAAGTGAAAATTTAGCATTATTCTAGTTAGGATGTGAGCTAAGTCTGAATTTTTTTATTGTTCAGATAGCCCTCAGTGCATTGGAGTCTGAATATACCTGCTGTAATTACCTTGTCTCACACAGCCCCACAGCCTGTACTTGGGCTTCATCAACTAGTCAACTATTCTAGCTGAACTCTTTCATATCTTTTTTTTCTAAATGTTTATTTTGAGAGAGAGAAATTGTGTGTGTGAATAGGGGAGGGAGAGACAGAGAATCCCAAGCAGGCTCTGTCTGCACTGTCAGCACAGAACCTGACCTCAGGTTTGATCATAAAAACCATGAGATCATGACCTGAGCTGAAACCAAGAGTCAGACGCTTAACCGGCTGAGCTATTCAAGTGGCCCTGAACTCTTTCATATATTTTTGTGTCTATGGTAAGTGAATAGTCATGAGTTCTTGTACTGCTGAAGTCACCTGTCTTAGACTTTGGCCCAGATAAAGGCCATGTGACCTCAATTCTTTGGTCAGTTTAAATAAATCATAAAGGTGATGTTAGTCTTGATATTTTTTTTGCTTAAGTTTACTTAAGTTTTGGAGTAATCCTATTTCCTGTTCTCTGCATCCTAAAGCAGAAGTCAGAAGTAAAGTGATATCATTTTAATCCATTATACACATTTATTGGGCTCTGGTTGACTAAATATCACAAACTATGCTACTCTTTGAATACACAGAGGTTTTTTGAAGGTATAGGCTAGACCTCAAAAATATTTAGTCCCTTGGAGTTATCATGCTTAGGTGCCATTGTAATTACAGTTGCCATAGTAATGTCATTTTAGGAATCAATAAGTCTACAATAAAGGTGTGGATATTACTAATCATGGGTTACTTATGCCACAGTTAGGGGATAAAAGATAGATAAAAGGGGGTAATTTTGGCTATGTGATAAGATTATGTAGTGATCTAGAAAGCAAATGCCTGGCAAAAATATTCTTGGGGAAACATGAATGTTGACAATGGCATTTCTTCCACTTTTCTAAAGTTTAGTCAAATTTTGTGCAATGGAGCAAGTCTCACTTCAATAGACTTGTTAGAGTATACCAGCTCTCACTTATATCCCTCATTAATATGTTTATAGCATTTAATGTTTGTATGACCTAATTTAGTATTTCAGTATATTCTATCTTGTACTGTTTACTTTTTACATATCTTTTTTCCACCTAAATAAATAATAATGTTCAAAAAAGACAAAGACATACTATGCTTCTTTTTCATGTAGTGAATCTGTGGTCATGAGCAGAATTGGGACTTTATGATCACATAGAAAGGCTTGCATCTTGGTCTTCTTTTTGCTTTTATTACCTTGACTAAGTTACTTGTGGTCAATAAGCCTTAGATTCTTTAACCACCAAGTGACTGGCACTAAGGGTGCTGAATAAATTTGAACATTACTAAGCTTACAGTGGGACGAATAAGGAAAATACTTTTGAAATCTCCTTTCTGGAGATCAAATCATACAAAAACACCCAAAAGAAATATTTGGTAGGGATAATTCTGGTCTCAAACAAATCTACAGCCAAACTTTATTTATACATTCAAAATCCCTTCTTCAAACAACAGTGTCCTGTAAATATCTCAGTAAGAAGCACATTTAAAGTTTTGGAGTGGAAATATTCTACATAATTGTACTTCATTGATAACTTATAAGAAGAAAAAGAGAAGAACATCTAGTTTATTCAGCTGTTAATTGCTTCCTTTGAAGCTGCAAATTTATACATACAGAATTCATTTTTGCTTTGGCACTCATGATTTGACCATGTTCCAATAAAACTATCTTCATTTAAGAACTCTGAGTTAATGCCTTCTTAACTCAAATTGCCCTAGTTAAGGGAGCTATTGAATGGAATTAAAAAAGAAAGAAAGTCCTGGGGTGCCTGGGTGGCTCAGTCAGTTAAGTGTCCCACTCTTGGTTTCAGCTCAGGTGATGATCTCACGGTTTATGGGTTCAAGCCCTGCATCAGGTTCCTGCTGTCTGGGATTCTGTCTCTCCCTCTCTTTCTGCCCCTCCCTTACTCTCTCTCTCTCAAAAATAAATAAACTTAAAAAAATTTTAAAGTCCTTATATATATTCTAATGTATAATTTAAATACCCCACATTACAAAAATAGTTAACCAGTTTTCTTGGTTATGGCATATTTTTTCTTCCTCAATAAAAACTGCAATCCTGCCAACTTTGAAGCTATATAGCTTCAGCTATTTTTTTTTAATTATGCTAAAGAAAAGAAGAATTGTTTCTTTCTCCCAAATGAAGAAAAGTTATCTATTCACATTCTTAGGACTCAACACCATTTGAAGTGTATTTTTAAAGAAATAAAAGGTCTTTGAATGCAGACCAAATTCTGCCCGCAAGAAGTGATGAGGATAAAATTTATGAAATACTGATAAGGAACTAAATTTGCAGTATAATCCTTAATTTAACTACTGGATTCATGATTTTAAATGTGCTATTTTTAAATTACGTTCAATATTAATGTTAAAAAAAAAGATGTTACCCTACCTTTACTTCCTGTGCTTAAAAACATGTCTTGGGCTATTTTAGCATTATTTTATTTTAGCACAGCTCCTCTTGATCTAGCCAAACTTAGCTCCCATTGAGCCTATTTATATTCTGCACTCTAGCTAGATTGACCACCTCACTTTCCAGTCAAATTCTAACCTCCACTTTCTGAAGAGACAACCACTCTTCTAATTCCTAGCACAAAGCTTAATTTCCCCTGCTCTTAAGAAATATATAAATGCTGGGACGCCTGGATGGCTAAGTCAGTTGAGCATCTGACTTAGGCACAGGTCATGACCTCGCGGTTCATGGGTTTAAACACCATGTTGGGCTCTGTGCTGACAGCTCAGACCCTGGAGCCTGCTTCTAACTCTGTGCTTCCCACTCTCTCTGCCCCTCCCCGACACGTGTTCTGTCTCCCTCTCTCTCTCAAAAATAAATAAGTAAACATTTAAAAAAATTTTTTAAAGAATTATATAAATGGTATTATACAATATGTACATTTGTATGTCACCTTTTTTGTTTAGTTTTAATGCTAAGATTCACTTATATTTTTTAAAATCATTTTTTTGTTGTTTCTGAATAGCATTATACAACACAATGAGAATTTGTGCTCCCATTGATGGGTATTTGGATTTCTTTCATGAATAATGGTAATACAAGTCTTTCTCTGGACATATTTATATTCATTTCTCCTGGCTAAGCATGTCTAGGAATTACTGCAAGCAGTGTTTATGCAACATAAGTATACATTTACAGCCCCACCAGTAATGGATACTCTGCATCCTTACAGATATTTGGTGTTGTCAGTCTTTCTAATTGTACTAATTTTAGATGGTTTGAGATAGTATCAAAATGTGGTTTCCATGTGTATGTCCCTGATGAGTAATAACATTAGTAACATTTTATATGTGTTTGCCATTACTCTGTCTTTTGTGTGTGTGTGTGTGTGTGTGTGTGAGGTGGGTTTTGGTCCTTTGCACATTTTTATGGGGGTGTTTGCGTTTTTATGTTGGAAAGTTAGGATTGTTTTCTGGATGTAAATTACTTACCAAATATATGTTAGATATTTTTTGAGGGGAAATTTTTACTCTAAAAGTATATAGATTTTGTTTATGAAGATTTTTAAATGAGCTAGATTTGTTGCATATACACTAAGCTTACATTGTATGGTTTTGTTCAAATACACTTCATGTATGATCTATATTTTAAATTAAATAAGGAAATAAGCAGCTAATTGGGAGAATAAATATGAAATTAGGTTAAAATTCAATATACTGGGATGCCTGGTCAAGCGTCCAACTCAGCTCAGGTCATGATCTCACAGTTTGTGTGTTCGAGTACTGCGTCAGGCTCTGTGCTGACTGCTCAGAGCCTGGACCCTGCTTCGGATTCTGTGTCTCCCTCTCTCTCTGCCCCTCCCCCACTCATGCTGTTTCTCTGTCAAAAATGAATAAACATTAAAAAAGACTTTAAAACTCAATATACTAACATATCTAGACTTCCTAAATATATAATAGTTTATAATATATATTCAAGAAACCACTTTCTTGCTAATAGGAAAAGAAAGTACCATTTGGAGATAATTTCTATTTTGTATATCCATAGAAAATGTGTATGCTTTCTTATTATAAACAGCTATCCAGGGGCAGTTGGATGGCTCAGTCAGTTGAGCGTCTGGCATTTGATTTTGGCTCAGGTCATGATCTCAAGGTTCATGAGATACAGCTCTGTGCCCAGCTCTGAGCTGACAGCATGGAGTTTGCTTAGCATTCTCTCTCTCGCTCTCTCTCTGCCCATCCCCTGCTCTCTCCCTCTCTCTCTTTCTGTCAAAATAAATAAAAATGAAACCAGCTATATATGTCAGAATTAATCACTTTATGTTTAACTTATGGTCACTCTGAAAAATAAATCTTATATTAAAGTTCTTGGCATGACATTAATTATAATTTTCCTAATAACATGACTGTAATTTATGTATTAGATTTCAATTGCTTTTTTTTGCTATTATCAGTTTACTTTTATGGCAAATACTGTATTTTAACAAGGATGAGAATTACAATTTCAAGTTGTAAACTTTGACATCTTGTTACAAATTAATTACACAGTTTAAGAAAATTGATTGGATCTAAAAAAATGACAAAATTTATTTTGGTTTCTAGTTACAAATCACATAGTAACATATCTAGAAGAGTGACAGAGTCAACAAAACACTGTTTCAAAATAAAAGAGAAAGAAAGAAAGAAAGAAAGAAAGAAAGATGAAAGCAAAACAATACTAGAAAAGCTTTTTACTTATTTTATATTTTTCTTTGTAGACCCACTCTTCACAAGTATAAGATTTTCAAACATGAATTTAGTGTATCATATTTTGGAACAGTGCAGATAATAGTAAAAGGAAAGTCAGAAATCTGGGATATAGTTCCGTCCCTGGGCTAATAGTGATATTTTCTGGACAGTGTACATGACTTACAAAAGTCTTGATTTCTGTGTCGTAAATTAAGGCGGTAAGGTGAGCTTCATATTCCATAAAGAAATTTAAATGTTTTATAGTTTTCTAATGCATTCCCTCATAGGTAAATAAGATCATATTTTTTTAAATATTACTGAGCTGGCATTGAAAGCATTCAGGATTTCAAAGAATAGTTATTACTAGAAGTGTCATGTCTTGTTCCATAAGTATCCAAATACTTTCTACATCACATTACTAAGTGGAACTATTTAGATTTATTTAAATTTTTTGCATTGATAATAGAATTAATGGAGTTACATATACATTTAAAAACTATACAGTTATGAGTAACTTGTGGGTGTTATAAAGCAGGGATAATGAATGATTCCCCTTTCCTCTCCACTAGGTCTTAGATCTGAAGGAATGAAATTTCTCTTCTATCCTTTGATCTAATTCAAAAGATTGGGTTGTCAAATCATCCTCATACAAATCAGAGATCTTACCCAGTAACACACTTTACTAAGTGATTTCAAGGGTATAGGAAATTAGAGGCTCAGATCAACAGAAATATATCTGTGACATTGAGAAGGGTTTCCTAGGCTCTTTTTCCCATATATGGTATGCACCTCTGGCCCAGATAGATGAGGACTCTGCGTGAAGTTTGCAGATATTCTCACATAATGAAAAACATTTCACTTATAAATCGTCTCCATTTTTTTATTCTAAGGAGTTGTACAGCTTTGGTGACATTCTCCAGGCAGTCATGCCTCATAGACCCTAGACTCTGTTGATTACAGAGTATCTTTAACCAGTAGAGTCACTGAAGATATTTCAGAGGTGGACTCTCTCTCCTTTTTATGCAGAGGTCCAGCAGATAAAGAGAGTATGTTTCCTTGTCTTGTGTTCTTGCCCCAGGAGTATCTTTTTGGTTAAGAAAGTAAATGAACAGGGGTTCCTGAGTGGCTCAGTCAGTTAAGTATCCAACTCATGATTTCAGCTCAGTTCATAATCTCATAGATTCTTGAGATTGAGCCTTGCATTGGGCCCTGCACTGACAGCATAGAGCATGCTTGGGATTCTCTCTCTCCCTCTCTCTGTCCCTCCCTCACTTGCATGCTCTCTCTCTCTCTCAAAATAAATAAACATTAAAAAAAAGTGAATGAACAGCAAACCTGTTGCTTTAACTCATTTCTTCCTAAAAATTAAACTGTAAAGTCAGTTCACCATTTAGCAAGCAGAGACAGAAAAGGACACTGCAAAAGGAATATTACATAAGAAGAACAAGACTAAAATAAAGTTACTACTTCTATTCAAAAACGTTAATCAGAGTAGAGTTAGTAAGAAATAGAGCATAGGGAGTCAATAGCCAAAGAAGCAAATTAAATAAAAACAGTTTATGAGAGGGTGCTAGGAGAAGTTTATCCTATTGAGAAGACTGGGCTTTAGAACCTCCAACCTTGAAGGAGTCTTGAAACATTCAAATGATGATAAGCCCTATCTCTTCTTGTAATGACTTCTTGTTCTGTTCAACAAGATGCCATTTTGCTAAATTTATTCTCCATGTGGCTTGTCTACAGAGAGAACTGTTCACACATATTTAAAAATCTTGTACCTTTGAGAGTTCCATTTGTCACTGTGAATTAACACAATGTCAAGTCTTTGGTGAACTCTCTGTGCTTAAATAAGCATCTTTAAATCCTTGAGGATTTGGCTGAGAAATGGAACCTCAAATTTGATGAAATTGCCAAGGTAATCACATTTTATTGAAGCCTTTTTTATTGAAAGACCACTGAATATGCAGGTGACACCTTAATATCATCACCTTTTTTTTTTTTTAGTGGGTCTTCCTACATTTGTACTCATTTATTTCTTCTGTCTACTAATAAATTTATTGGATTCATGGAAGTTAAGATATTAGAGTCGATAGGGTTCTCAGAGGACCTGATCATCATGCACAGGATTCCCCTCCACAAGATATTCTATGGAAATTATATATTTTACATTTTATTTGGATGCTTTCCATGATGAGGTTTTCATAATCTTATAAGGAAAACCATTATATTAATTAGAAACTTGTTTCTCAAAGTCATCCTTTTATCACAGATCGTTTATATTACTTTAAAAATCTTTCATTCATCAATTAGATACATATTTATAAATACCTTATTCTGTGAAAAGCTATACAGAAATAAAACCCAACCTGAAGCATTATAATGTGATGGGAACTTTCACCACATATTAAAATGTTATGACTTTGGAACGTACTGTGTTGATCACAACATAAGAAAGTACATGGAAGGGGCATGTAACACAGTTTAGAGGCAAGGAGAAAGTTTAATAGAGGAGTTGATGAATTGAGAAAGAAGTAAAACAAACAAACAGAAAACAGTATGTTCTCATTCTGGCTCCTGGCTTTAAATAGCATCATTCTGATATCTCAAAAATTTATTGTCTTCAGACCAGACTTCTGCCCTAGGCTTCATCTATCAATTGCAAAAATAACTCGATTTGGATGTCTAATAGACATGTTAAATTTTGCTTGCACAAAACTGAGCTCATAACATTCTACACACACATATGGCTTTTCTACAATCTTCCCTGTTTCAGAAATGACAAGTCCATTACTTTAGGAGCTCAGGCTGACGACCAAAAATCATATTTTATGCTTTTTATTTTCTTGCAAACCCTTCCATAGGTAATCTGTTGATAAATCTTGCGAATTTTACCATTAAAATATATCTTGAATTTGACTCTCTCACATCAACTGCATTAACCAAGTCCTTCACGTAGTACAATTTCAGGGGCCACCGTTCACACTATTCAGTGTAATGGGTTTACTATAATAACCTCAATCTGAGTTCATATCTTCTTTTGTCACTATTACTACAAAAAACACTCATCACTGGCTTCTTGCTTACTCCTTTACCCTCCTACAGAGGATACCTAGAGAAGAAGTAGATAGGCTTTCCAATAGAAAGCTGGGAATTTTGCAACCTGTATATGCGGGTCTATATGTCTGCAAAGTGGACAACATGTAATGTATGACATTAGTTGAGGGGGATTATAGCTTCTTATATAAAATATGAAAAAAATAGCCATACAATAAATTAAATACAACTTTGAAGAGCACTTGTGTTTGATCAAACATGAGTTTTGAAAGGTATTTGGAGACTAAATTAAACTATAGTTTATAAACTTGTACAACATTCCACAAGTAAAGTTTTAAATGAAGTATCCTACCTTATTCCTTTAAATGTTAAAGCTTATCTGCATACTTAGTAATGACAAGTATGTTTTCTGATGACAATTATGCAATTAGTTCTGATTTTATGGCCACTCTGGCATTTCATAATAAGAGTGTAATTTTGCTAGAGAAGGGATGTACATATTATATTCACTATGGTAAGAGACCATATATGCAGTTTTTTTTTTAATTTTTAAAGAATACTATAAAAATAGAATTTGTCTTATACAATACTATATTAAGAAAGCTATATAACTGCAAATGAAAAAAATAAGTAGACACCTTAATCTAATAAACACAAGACTTAATTTCTTTTCTCAGAAGTACTCAAATTAGATTATCATCTCAACCTATTGTGTAATTTCTCTAATAATTTTATGTTCACAAGTGTATAACCAAAATTAACTAGTCTTCAGATTTTTATTGCTTCATATATTTTCTTAAGAAAAGTTGCTTTATTTATTTATTTATTTATTTTTTGGCATTCACTATGTTTCATGTCTTTTACTAAGTGCTTTCCATTCATTCATTTCCTCATTTAATCATGATAAAATCCTGTGGGGTAAACGCTATTAAAAGCCAGTCTACACATCCGGATGGCCAACAGGCACATGAAAAGATGCTCAACGTCGCTCCTTATCGGGGAAATACAAATCAAAACCACACTCAGATATCACCTCACCACAGTCAGAGTGGCCAAAATGAACAAATCAGGAGACTATAGATGCTGGAGAGGATGTGGAGAAACGGGAACTCTCTTGCACTGTTGGTGGGAATGCAAATTGGTGCAGCCACTCTGGAAAACAGTGTGGAGGTTCCTCAGAAAATTAAAAATAGACCTACCCTATGACCCAGCAATAGCACTGCTAGGAATTTATCCAAGGGATACAGGAGTACTGATGCATAGGGGCACTTGTACCCCAATGTTTATAGCAGCACTCTCAACAATAGCCAAATTGTGGAAAGAGCCTAAATGTCCATCAACTGACGAATGGATAAAGAAATTGTGGTTTATATACACAATGGAGTACTATAGGGCAATGAGAAAGAATGAAATATGGCCTTTTGTAGCAACGTGGATGGAACTGGAGAGTGTGATGCTAAGTGAAATAAGCCATACAGAGAAAGACAGAGACCATATGTTTTCACTCTTATGTGGATCCTGAGAAACTTAACAGAAACCCATGGGGGAGGGGAAGGAAAAAAGAAAAAAAAGGTTAGAGTGGGAGAGAGCCAAAGCATAAGAGACTTTAAAAACTGAGAACAAACTGAGGGTTGATGGGAGGTGGGAGGGAGGGGAGGGTGGGTGATGGGTATTGAGGAGGGCACCTTTTGGGATGAGCACTTGGTGTTGTATGGAAACCAATTTGACAATAAATTTCATATATTGCAAAAAAAAAGCCAGTCTACAGATGAAGAGAGTGAAGCTAAGTTAAATATTCAACTAAATATATACTATATTGTTTAAACAATCCTGCTTTCACTTGTCATGAAAGTTTTTCAAAAACTTTTTCCCTTTCATATTCCACCTAGAAATTTCCTTACCTAAACATTCACCTATAAATACTATATATATTTTCTTCAAAGTTTATTAAATGCATTTCCTTCTCCTCTTGTATCCTCAAGTCACCATGCATTTCACATTCTTTGATCTTAGTTTTCAGTCTTTACAGCACACTTTTATTAAATTTATATATATTTTTCATAACTTAGGGGTGTGCTCAGTGATCATGATTCTCTCTTTATTGACTTTGGCACAAAGAGTGTCTTATTAGAATGTCTTATTAGTGTCTTATTGGAGTCTGTCTTACCTACCACTAAAGAAACATTGAGAGCTTCCTAATGCCTTCTGGGTACTTAGTGGGTAGTAGGAAACTTTACAGTTGAGCCCATCATATGGTTTTGCCTCTCATATGATTTTTGCCTCTGTAAGTCCCCAGGGGATTTTTTGGAAGCAATACATAAACATTTTAAATATCAAATTTAATTGAAAAGAATATTGCCATTAAGCTGGTAAGAGTTTCTTAAGTTTCAAGGGGTTGATTCTGCCATAATTTTTTAGTTTTTTTTTTTTTCTTTCTTCCCTAAGCAATTTGAGAAACATGTAAGATGGAAGGAAAGGAAAACAATAGTGGAATGAAGACAAGAAAGGAAGGAAGGAAAATAGAAAAGGAAAGGAAGAAAGATAAAGCAACTTCTCTGTTATAAATGTATTAGTGCTACAATTTATGGCCTCTCAGGTATTCAATTCTATTCAATTAATTGCCTTCATGATTGTAATCCTCTAAACAGTTTAAAATGATGATTTAGAAACATTGTCATCTGGAGGTTGCAATAACAGCTTTATTCTATATAAAACCATGATAGATCAAGGCTGTGGATATATTTTAAGAGAATAAGCTTATTTTCAAAATGCATATGATTTTTGTCTTACAGTATCAAGAGAATAATCACAGCATTTTCTCTGGAAATTGTTAATTATTAGGTGAAATTTATGTCTTAATCTGAGTGTTTCATACTTTACCTCTCCAAGGCAATTATTCCCCCTTTTTTTTTTTTTTTACTTTGGCAAACAACCATCTAATAATTGACCTAAACAAACAAACAAACAAACAAAAATCACTCATGAAATAGAAACACAAAAAAATAATATGTACCACCTGATCCTTTGTTAGTAAGTTGACATGAGCATTAGAAACTCTATGGTTCTTACTGAAAAAAACAAAACAAAACAAAACAAAAGAGGTCAAAAGACAGCTCCTACAAAAATAGCAAATGCCTATGGAAGTTCATTGCTCAAGCTTTCAGTTTATAGGTTAATACATGCTATGGACATATATCTATCTATATGTCTGTATCTGTGTTATATACACGCTGACGTATGTTTTTGTTGACTTATAATTGAATCTGTCAGGAAAGGTGGAAAGGAGTGTTCTTTAATGGGTATAGAGTTCCAGATTTGCAAGATGAGAAGATTGTAATCTGTTTCACAACAATGCAAATATACTTAACACAACTGGAATGCACTGTTAAAAATGATTAAGGTGGTAAATTTTATGTTACAGTTTTTTTTTAACTTTGATTTGTGTTGTAAGTACTTAAGAAAATGAGTGAGAAAAATATTGGTGAGGCTCTGCTTGGCTTCATTTAGCTTATAATTTATTTGCAGTTATGGGTCAATGTCTAATTGACCAATGACTAATTATCCTAAATATCCTAAGTGCGCTGCACATAAAGTGCTTTAGAAAATTTAGAGACAGAAATCTTATCTTGGTAACAGAACATAAATGAGCATGTTTCCCTTCAATTGGAAATAGGGAAAAGTTCATGGGGAAATTCTTGGTTACACAACAATGAAGCTTCTGAATCAAAGTTATCCAGGATAGAGACGCTTGGGTGCCTCAGTCAGTTAAACCTCCAAGTCTCGGTTTCGTCTATGGTCATGATCCTGCGATTCCTAACTTTGAGCCCCACATGAGGCTCTGCACTGACAGTGCAGCTGCTCTATTCTCCTCTCTGACTCTCTCTCTCTCTCTCTCTCTCTCTCTCTCAAAAATAAATAAATAAATAAATAATCCAGGATATAGGTAGTAATAACTAATCCCTTTCAGAAGTTGTAACTAACTCTAGTTTGAACCAAACCTTGCCTTTTTCTTCTCAAAAAAAAAAATCCATTTACTGGGCTACCCATTTCTGGGACTATTTTACAATGGGTGATGATTAAACACAGAGTCTACAACATCCATGATATTCTCAAGTGTTTCTAAAGCTTCCGGCTATATTCACCAAACATTATTTATTTATTTATTTTTTTAATTTAATATAATGTATTGTCAAATTGGCTAACATACAGTGTGTAAAGTGTGCTCTTCATTTTTGCAGTAGATTCCCATGGTTCATTGCTTACATACAACACCCAGTGTTCATCTCAACAAGTGTCCTTCTCAATGCCCATCACCCATTCTTCCCCTCTCCCCCGCCAGCTCCATCCACCCACAGTTTGTTCTCTGTATTTAAGAGTGTCTTATGGTTTGCCTCCCTCCCTCTCTGTTTGCAACTAATTTTTATTATGGTCTTCTGTTAGTTTCTCAATATCCACATATGAGTAAAAACATATGATATCTGTCTTTCTCTGACTGACTTATTTCACTTTGCATGATACCCTCCAGTTCCACCCACATTGCTGCAAATGGCATGACTTCATTCTTTCTCATTGCCAAGTAGTATTCCATTGTATATATAAACCACATCTTCTTTATCCACTCATCAGTTGATGGACATTTAGGCTCTTTCCATAATTTGGCTCTTGTTGAAAGCACTGCTATAAACATTGGGGTACACGTGCCCCTATGAATCAGCCCTCCTGTATCCCTTGAATAAATTTCCAGTAGTGCTATTGCTGGGTCATAGGGTAATTCTATTTTTAATTGTTTGAGGAAACTCCACACTGCTTTCCAGAGCAGCTGCACCAATTTTAGCAAACATAACTCAATACATTGCTGGACCTAATGAAGAATAACAAAAGAAAAAAGGGGGGAAATTAAAAACTGATCATGTAGATGTAAGTAAGCAGTAAGAAAACTCAAAAGTCAGTGTTGCCCCACCTACAAACGTGAACATGTGATCCTGACAATAAGCCTGGATACCCAAGCAAATTAAGGAACTTGCACCTGAAATTCTCACATTAAGCCAAGGACCTTTTTTATGCAGGGGAGCATAATCCCAGATTAGTAGCACTCCCTGCACATTATGTGAAAAAGGCAATTCTTTTTCTGAGGAGGAATGCTACCTCAGTATAGGCCTTGTGATACTTCAGATTATGTTCAAGTAAAAAGGCACTCATAATAAAATAATTCCACGTGCACAAAGAAACCATTCACTATGAGAGTCCACAGAAACAATAAACAGATTTAAATCTCTAATGACTTCAGGTATTCAGTTATCAGGAAGAAGTTCTAAAATAATAAACAGGTGGGAAAAATTGATGCTTCTTTCCCCTCTCATCTCAGTTTGTCTTATTTTTATTCATATATTTAAAAAATAAAAAGCAAACAAACAATTTAGAAATCTTGTGGAAAATACATTTTGGAGACTATATAGGAAAATATTTAGTGTCTACCTTTATGGAAATGTGTCTATCTGGACTGTATAGCTTAATGCTTATTTTTACAGACACAGATTAATTCATATATTAACTATTTTTGTGGAAATTATTTTAAAGTGAACTATATATACCTCTTTCTTCATTATAATATTTTGGGTATTAGAAAATCTTTTGTATAAAAACTTTTTTTTTAATTTACTCAGCATACAGGATGGACTGAAAATTTAGCAAATGAAATACAGAATGTCAGGTAAATTTTAAATTTCAGATAAACTACTGATAATATTTTTAGTGTAAGCATACCCCAAAACAACATTTAACTAGGCATCCTGTATTTCATCTGGTAATCAAACATGTAAGTCCTGTGCTAGGTATTAGGGATACATTGAAAAATAAGATAAACAGGGTCTCTGTCTTCATGACCTTTATAATCAGTGGTGCCTTAAAAAAGTAAAAAGGAAATAATAAATATTTATAAATATATATTTTTTAATGAGATTCTCTATACCACATTTCAAGGACACTATCACGATTGAGATACACAGAGTTACACAATCTTCTGCAAAAAAAGACTCTAGTTTTTATTTGTTTCTGGCAATATTCTTTGAGTATTAAGCTAAAATGTAGAGCTGTCAGTGTACCTACACCCATTTTTCACATCTATCACAATCTACTTCCAAAAAGATGGTTGTTCCTTACATAGCTGATTTTGAAAGGTGAAGTGTTATTATTACACATATTCTTCTACTTAAAATAATCTTTATATCAAGGTTAATATGTGGGTTTTATTCAGTGATATGAGTGAAGTCAGAATTAGTGAATAAATATTAAAATGGGTTTTTGAAATTTAATTACGTTCCTTATTTGAAGAAAGTGTTTAAATATTCTATAGCAGCAGCCATAGAGTACACGCTAAATGAAAATAAATTCAAATGAAAGAAAAACTAAATAAATGTCTTGTTTAGAAATCATTTTCTCAAGTTGTTATGGAAATTATCTTTTCACTGTCTACGAAACAAATCATTAAACATTAATGCACAATCTCATTCAGAATTGGAGTTCTATATCTGAAATGTACTCTCAAAATCCCAAATACATAGAGAATTCAATCCTTTGCTGCTAGTGTTTGTAATTATGTCTCTTTCTTAATTTTAACAGAAGTCATTCCTATATATTTTCAGGAGGAAAATGCCTTCAAGAGTAATTTTAGAATGATGTCTTTTGCCATTTTGTTTAGACTAAATCATAGTCACAAACAAACAGCATTAAAAAAAATTCTCAATGTATTTTATCTTGTGGGTGTTTTATAAACAGGTATGTTGATGGCGGGCTTCTCTCAAAAATTTCAGGGCTAAACAGTATAAATTAGCATCTAGGAATTTTGCCATTGGCTTGATGGCATGAAGAAGGATACTGTAGAAGTTAGAGATACATCATAGATACAATAGTGTTGATGCTTGTTAATTACCCTGCATCTTTGCGGGGTAATGTATTGTCTTTCAACTATGGTGAGCAGGATGACTTCTCTGAGGTATGTGGAAGATGGATAAAAGTGAAACCCAAAGCACTCTGTTTACTTGAGACCCTGATTGTTGAACAAATATTTGCAGATAAAGCAGTTTACTTATTCCCTTCCTCTTCCTGATAAAGAAGGTATAGATCTTGGTCAGAAGTATACAATTGATAAGTTGGAAAAGTTTCAAGATAGGAAATGAGCTTCTCCCTTCTTGTTTTGCCTATTTACCTTCTCCAAAGACTAAAGGAGAAATTAGGAAGAAAAAAAAAATATTAGAAAGTAGTTTAAAAGGCACAGCTGTGTACACATATATATTCCCCTAGTAAGCATTAGAAAATGCATAAAGCTGAGAAGAGGGAAGGAAAATAAAGCAGCTAGGGAGAAAAAAATGCATAAGAAAGTGATAAGACAAAAAAGGCAGTTTGGTTGGAGTAGACTTTCATTTTAATTGGAATAGTACCAACTAGTTAAAACAAATAATAGTATAAACATGCTCTCTAAGAGAATGTATCTTATTTTCACAAAATAAAAGTGGCTTCACTGAACTGTGGTAAAAGGAGACACTTTAAATGGAATTTTTAAGAATAGAATGCTACTTGAACCTCAGAAGAAACCATGGAAACATGGACTACATTTTGGCATATATGCATCAGCCTACATGTCAATAGTATTTCAAGCACACTTCCTTTTTCCTAGAAACTGATTAGAATATACTTACATTTTCCATTATTCCTTTCACTTCCTATATTTCTCTACAAAACACTTTTTTATGGTTGCATCAGGTTGTGTTCATAGTCATACACTTATAGCAAGCTGTGAGCATTATCCTGAATATATGTTCTCTGCTGGATACCACTATCAGATTGTCTCTTAAAACTGGCTATGTTGGGTTTATGGAAATAAAATAGAAAGCAAAATTGTAAAGAGATTATGCAATGGTCAAAATGTCTGTGGTGCAAATAAAATACACACACACATATGTATGTGTGTATGTATGTATGAATATTATGTATATAAATATATATGCACATATACCTAAATAGGCAGACTGATTTCTAATCCAGAAAAAAAATTAAGGAAAGTGACAATAGCAATGATGTCTAATGATTGCTACATGCCAGACCATATTCTATTTGCTATATTCACATTGTTTAATTTAGTCCTCTCCAAAACCTTATGAGCTGGACACTGCTAATAACTCTTGTGAAACATGAAGAGAACCAACGTTTACTTGGGTTAGGGTAGCTTCTCCACAGTCCTATAGCTTGGAAGGAGTAGAGATAATAATTTGCTTTAAGACGATCTGATGCCACAATAAGTACTATTTTTTTCCTTTCAACAGCAAAGGAGAATAAATTAAAAGTAGGGAAAAGTGAAAGTAGAAATATAAGGAATAGATCTAAAGTAAAACCATAGGTTAAACTAAATTGTATCCCACAAAAATTTATCATTTTAAAATTAAAATGCCACAAATTATACTAGACCTTTAAAAAAAACCCTACAAACTCAGGGCAGTTATGTATTTTACAGATTCCAGGCTATTTTAAAAACGTCTCCTTGTGATGAGTACCGGGTATTATATGTGAGTGATGAATCACTAGCTTCTACACCTGAAACTAATGTTACACTGTATGTTAACTAACTTGAATTTGAATAAGAACTTGAAAAAGAAAAAAAAAATTAAAAAAATGAAAAGTCTCAGAATTAAAGTTACTCAATAATAAGACAATTAGAAATTTCACTTGAATATCTGCTTTAAAAGGATGGTACGCCAGGTCACACACAATGTTCTAAAACAAAACAAACTGTAAGTGAAAACACAACACAAATGCTTATCGGACCATACTGGTGGAGGTGGATTTAATAAGGGGATTTCTCATGGTAACCCTCCAAGCTAGATCATCATCGTCAACCCTTCTGATATGGGAACTACCTAGAAGAATGAATATGCTATGCTGTGTGTCATTCAAGCTCACTGAGTGACAAAGAGTGCACATTGCAATTCACTGTGGAGTACTTCCTGTAGAGGAAATGATTTTATCAAGATGCGCATTAGAAATGTCTTCATAAAAAAGGGGGGGTGGGGGGGGCTAGTGTTCTTTAATGAAAACTAAGGAGCCTCCAGTGGATTTCAGAAATTGTAGAAAGTTGTGCTAACTGCTCTCAGAGATGGACCAAAGGATTCTTTCTAGCAGTTGTTAGGAAAAAAACAAACAAAAATACAAGAAGGCTAATGCCATACTTTCACAAAGCCTATGTACAAAAATTGTTGCACTTTATCATTGAAAAGTGTCCTCGTATCTTCTTCAAAACTGTTAACCTTTGATTTATAACTCCTTCTTAAATATTTGATTTGTCTAATTCCTCCAGAACAAAGCACAGTCCAAACAGCAAATTTCAAAGAGAACAAAGGAATAGATAGTAATAACATAAGTGATTAACTCCCAACAAAAGGCTAGAGAAAAGACAGAACTATTACAGAATAATAAATAAAGTGCTCATATTTATAAAAATTCTAGACAACAGAAAACATGCAATATACAATACAATATATTAAAGTTAAAAATTATATCAAAATAGTGTGTACACAAAAAAAGAACTACAGAAAGGTATAAAATGAAAGTAAAGCTTTTATTCCTTTATCAGCAATACCCATCTCCTCCTCCAGAAATAACTACAGCTTTGTTGTCTTTTGCTGGTCATCACATATCACTATAATATGTAAATATTTTATAACTTTACTATATAACTTTAAATAATATGCCTGTTTCTTAATTCATCTTTTTCAGACTATGAATCTGATCACTCCTTGCTATGAAAATGAGGACATCGCTTATCCTTCCTTTATGTTCTGGCTTTTTAGTCTCCCAAGTTTTGTTAATTATTTCAATATTTTACGTAATCAAAATTTCTACTATTTACATTTTATTCATCAATGCTAATTAAGACCCCTATCGGTTATGTTTGAATCTCTAAAGTGTATGGGCCATCTGAACCTTCCTGATCTGCTTACTGAAATGCAGGTTCTAGGTTTACCTCAGGGATCCAATTAAGCAGATCTGAAATGCGGAATAGGGATATTCATTTGTAAGTATTTCCTCAGGTAGTTCTTATAAAGTAAAACCAGAAAAAAAAAGTATCAAATATGATTCTATAAATGTTCTCATTGTAGTACCAATAGAAAAATAAAATCGCATGCTATAAAATCAGTAACCCAAAAGAGAATCTTGTTTTATCAAGATCTAATGCTCCCACTTTTAATTCCTTTCTGGCTTCCTTCAATTTTTGATCTTACTCAGCTATTTGAGATTTGTGTCAAATGTGTCCAACTTTACCCTCTTTCTGAGAACACTTTTTTAATAAGCCCATGAGTATTAAATTTGAGACTTTTTTTAAAAAAAATTATGTTCATTATTTTTGAGAAAGAGACAGAGAGAGCATGAGTTGGGGAGGGACAAAGACAGGGAGACACAAAATCTGAAGTGAGGCGGTCTTTATTTTGCTCTTTTACTTTAAGAATAACTTGAGCATTGAATAACATATCATAATTGTAAAGACATTAATTCATGTTGTCCTACTCTCCATGATTCTAATGGGACAAATACTACCACTCTGATGGTTGTTTCTTTTTAGGTCTCCTAAAGTTCTTCTGTATGTTTGTCCCTTTGGAAGCTATCAAGGTATTTATGCTTAAATTGTGAAACTCTCAGGGTGCCTGGGAGGCTCATTCAGTTGTCTGACTTCAGCTCAGGTCATGATCTCACAGCTTGTGAGTTGGATCCCTGCATTGGGATCTGTGCTGACAGCTCGGAGCCTGGAGCCTGCTTCAGATTCTGTGTCTCCCTGTCTCTCTGCCCCTCCCCTGCTCACACTCTGTCTCTCTCTCTCTCTCAAAAAATAAATAAACATTAAAAAAATTAAGTTGTGAAACTCTCTAGGTATGAAATCTTTTCAAGGAATGGGATGGGCTTTTCTAATGGAATAATTTCTGATAGATATCACCATTTGCAAGTCCATCAAAGGCATGCAAGTTATTGTGGTCTCTGTGAGATGCATATGAATGCAAAACCAACTCTTTTTCTATAATTAGCTTTCATAACTTGACATTTGAAAACTTCATCTTTTAGAAATATTATTTAAAATATACTAGGATTTTCAAAAAAATTGAGTTCTGATACCTTTTTTTAAGATCTAATTAACCTGGTTGCTTTACCATTCTATGATTTAGTTTCCTCAGCACAATGATTAAACTTATCTCAGGGTTTTCTTTGTGATATTATCAA
>NC_064808.1:76262261-76444238 GCF_023721935.1 Panthera uncia
AGAGAGAGAGAGACAGAGCATGAACGGGGGAGGGTCACAGAGAGAGGGAGACACAGAATCTGAAACAGGCTCCAGGCTCTGAGCTGTCAGCACAGAGCCCAACGCGGGGCTTGAACCCATGGACCGTGAATGACCTGAGCCGAAGTCGGACGCTTAACCGACCAAGCCACCCAGGCGCCCCTGGTCTAGCTTTCTAACTAAAGAACTTATTTATTGTATATTAAAATATTTTTAGAAAATTTATTTAAGTATGTTCACTTTGTTTCAATGCAAGAATTATACTATTTTGGAGATACATTTTCCTAATAAATAATGATAATATGTGCCATGATTTTCAGGTCTGGCTTTTAAAATATACTCATTTAACATCACTTTGATAGATGCTTGAAGGGAAGATGATAGCTCTGAATATTCCGTGGATGATAAACTTTGATCAGATTCCTTCTTGTTAGTCTAAGTGGTTGCATTTGGGTCTCACAAAAATTTTCATGCATATCAGATAGCCAGACAATTGCTTCACCCATTAAGATATTGTGTTTTCCCTTCCTTAACTTAATTTCTTGTAACAAGACTATTTGTCAGGGTATTGAAAGTTTTTATAACAAGGAGAAATACATGCTCTATTACTTCTTTACAAAGTCATTTACATATAAATGAGCTCCTCCTCTTATCCCTGTCTATTGTCTTCATTCTGCAAACATTTGCATATTTGAACAACTCTTTCAGACCACATATTAAGTTCAAGAATGCAAAGAATTGGCAATATTGCATTTTGGGAAACAGTGATGCAATGCCATTACTTATATTTACTCACTTCCCATTAATCTCTTCAGAATGGGAGACACCTGCCAGAAAAAAAAATCTGAAATTAGAGAAATAAAATTTATTTGGCACATAAGAGTAAGAAGGGCCTCAAGAACTTATACCATACAGATAAAATTTCTATGTATTGATTATTAACTCATGCACTGGGAGTTTGAAAAAGCCCATTTCATTCTCTAGTTTTTAATCAAATTAATTGATAATAGTTCAGCCCTTTACTTTCTTCAGTGGTTCAGATTTTACCTTTGTTCACTGATAATTACTCTTGTAAAAATAGCACAACTACAACTTTTCATCAATTGTATTTTTGGATATTTATATCCAAAATATATATATATTTACCCAAAATATATATATATTTGGTATATATATATATTTGGGTAAATATATATATATATATATATATATATATATACAAAAAAAAAAGTATGATTTTACTTTGACCACCACAGTGATTCCAAATACCCTGCACTAGATAGGCATCACAAAAAATTAAAGTCAGTTAAAAATTTGTTACCAAAAAGTTTGATTTATTCAATTATTTTACTTTTATCTTTTTTATGCATTTATACAATTATTTTCGTTATGATGTAGTTTCTCGCTTAAGATTTTCTGTGTATATATATATATATAGTTATAAAGATTAACAAATACAGGGGCACCTGGGTGGCTCAGTCGGTTAAGCATCCGACTTTGGCTCAGGTCATGATCTCGTGGTCCGTGGGTTTGAGACCCGCATAGGGCTCTGTGCTGACAGCTCAGAGCCTGGAGCCTGTTTCGGATTCTGTGTCTCCCTCTTTCTCTGACCCTCCCCTGTTCATGCTCTCTCTCTCTGTGTCTCAAAAATAAATAAAATGTTAAAAAAATTTTTTTTCTAAAATAAAGATTAACAAATACAAATTGCAAGATGTAAGAAAATACAAAGGACATAAAAGGAATTAAGTTCTATCCTTTATAATCAGCTCCCAACCCCAATTCTCTATCAACTAGTTAGGGATTTTTCACCAATTTGATAGTCCTACAGCAAAAGCATAAACAAATGCCACCGTAATTCACAGAGGGGACACAATTTCTTCATATAACATCCAACCCTAAATCAGCACAAATAACACCACACATACACACACACACACACACACACACACACACACATATATATACACACACACACGGAAACAATCTCTTCTGAGGTGAGTTTTCTCATTTTTGTCTCTAATCCCAATCAGCCATGATCACAAATAAATGTCTTTAATATTTCTTTGGCTTTAGTATCTTAAATTTTTTCTAAGAAGAGTAATCTACAGTATCATTCATAAAACATGCATGAATAAATTTCCACATCTTCCAGCTTAGGATAAGCACCCACTTTTTGGTTCAGTCTGTTCCCCTTTAGTCTGTTCATTAGTTCTTTCAGGGATGACTGATAACATTGCTTCTTTGCAATTAATATCCTGATATTTTCTTCTAGCTCTTGTCATTCCCAGATAGGTAAAATATCCTAGATGTTTGTTTGGGTTTTTCTTTTAATGAAAGAATAAAAATCTGTTCCCTGATCACACCAGTGACTGAAATGATGCCCCTCTTACCCTAGGTTACTGCTTATCCAAGTGTGTGTGCAGTATGTATGGAGAACGGAAATAGAGGAAAGAGATGGTTGGTAAACAGAGCTTGTCCTAAAAGTTCAGGATGTTTGCCCTTTCTCCCCCTTTCCCATTACATTAAAAATGAAACATGATTTGGACAAAACTGAGGTAACTTTCTAACTTTCAGAGAATAGAGGGATTATAAACCAACACATATTTCCCAGAAAACTGGCCGCTGTATAAAAAGCCACAATCATGTTTTAAAGAAGTAATATATCACAGTCAAGTAATTGGAAATTCAAAGACTCATAAATAAAGGTGCTCTTTGTTACATTCTCACTCATATGCCTATCAATTGATCTTGATTAGATAAACTGTGGTATAGCTTTACAAAAGATTCAGTCAATAAAATCGTGCTTATAAATAAATCCAATAAGAGAGATATTTATATTGCAAACTGGCATCAGCTAATTTAATCCTAGACAAGTATAAGTTATTTTGGCATTTAAAAAAAAAATTTTTAATGTTTCTTTATTTTTGAGACAGAGAGAGAAACAGAGCATGAGTGGGGAAGGGGCAGAGAGAGGTGGAGACCCAGAATCCAAAGCAGGCTCCAGGCTCCGAGCTGTCAGCACAGAGCCCCACACAGGGCCCAAACTCGCAAACCGTGAGGTCATGACCTGAGCCGAAGTTGGACACTTAACAACCTGAGCCACCAGGCGCCCTATATTTTGGCATTTTTAGTAGCCCTGGGTAAGGGGTAGCTGCTATTCCAGAATTATTCCACTAAAAATTATAATGAAAGGAAGTCTCTGACCCTTTCTGCCATACATGCTAACTTATTTTAAGCAAGTATTTAATTAAGAGTAACACAAAATGGTTTATAAGCTCTCTGTCCTTTACAAGAGTTCTCTAAACATCCTCTGTTAAAGATTCACCGCAGACACCTGGGTGGCCCAGTCAGTTGAGCAACTGACTCTTGATTTTGACTCTTGTGAAATCGAGACCTGCCTTGGGTTTACAGCTGAGCATGGAGCCTGCTTAAGATTCTCTCTCTCTCTCTCTCTCTCTCTCTCTCTCTGCCTCTTTACCCTACTTGCAGTCTCTCTCTAAAATTAAAAATTAAAAGCAAATGTTCACCTGAGGCAAATGGGGCCATATTCTAACCACAATATTCATTTAACCACCTATTAGGATCATGTAACTCGGCATGCCCAGAAAAAGGAGCAGTATATTGGCCATGTCAAGGTGCTTCCTTAATTTCTGTGCCATGCTAATGCATACATGAGGAAGTGTCTCTACAAGATTCTAGATATTACTTTCTATTTTCAATACCATTCCTAACATTCATTTTGCTAATTAATTTCACCTTGAAACCCCAGTTCTAGCATACATTTTATTAAGCAGCTGATGCAGATGGGGCATAGAGATAGCTAGATCATTCATTGTAGCAGCTTCTGTAGTGTGGTATTGCTGATAAATGCCAACTATTCCTGGAGTGTGAATTACTGATTTAGGAATTAACAGCCCCTAGAGCATAGATAATATAATCACAGATAATATAGTCATTGTCTATAGTGAAAAATTTCAAAGTCAACTTCACACATCTAAACATATATAACTTTGCATTTAAAAGCCTAACAAAATAGGGGTGCCTGGGTGGCTCAATCGTTAAGTGCCCGACTTAGCTCAGGTCATGATCTCATGGTTTACAGGTTGGAGCCCTGTGTGGGGTTCCATGCTGCAACATGGATCCTGCTTAGGATTCTCTCTCTCTCCTCCTCTCTCTTTGCCCCTACCCTGCTCACGCTCTGTCTCTCCCTCTCTCAAAAATAAACACTAAAAAAATTTAAAAGCCTAACAAAAAATTATATATATATACATATGTATACATTATGATTTAGTGTGTATTAAATGTATAAACACAAAACACTACTGGAAAATGCACCAAAAATGTTAATAATGTTCTATTATAAATTGTTTTTATTTTCTCCCTTACATATATGTGTTTTATTTTCTAAAAAATTCCCTTAACAAATACTATAGAATAAATAGAGGAACAAGAAAATTATATAATTTAAACCAAAAATGCATGGATTAGTGGAGGAGTGTCTCATGAGCTGCATTCTAGGCCCTTGAAAATCTCCAACTTGATTGTGTTTAACAAAACTACCACAGATTGGGGGGCTTAAACAATGAAAATTTATTTTTCACTGTTCTGGAGGCTAGGAAGTCCAAGATCAAGGTGCCAACATAACCAGTGTCTGGTGAAGGCCCTCTTTCTGATTTGCGAATGGGCACTTTCTTATTACATAATTATGTGTCACAGAGAAAGGAAACAAGCATTAGAGTGTCTGTTCTTATAAGGACACAAAGACCATTCATGAGGGCTCCATCCTTATGACTTAATTATTTCCCAAAGGCCCTACCTCTTTGGGAGTTAGCATTTTAAAATATTAATTTGAGGAGGGCATAAACATTCATTCATACATATACTTAGGAGTCAGGTCAGTATAATTCCATTCAAATTGTATTCCTTAAATTTCTACATAGGTGACTCTCAAGAATTTTGTAAAGTATTTGTCTTTTGCTTTTTTGTTTGTTTATTTTAAGGAGAATATGATACTGTAAGGGCAAATACAAATTAGACCTAGGAGACTTAATTCTCTCTGTTGAAAATAAAGAAACTTTTCTGCTCTCCCTTTACTTTGACAATTTCCTTTTCAAAAATTTGTAAGTTATTCTCTGTAACTTTGAAATATAGGTAAAGCCTCTGAAAAGGATTTTGCCAGTTTTATGAGCAGGAGTGTATTTCTGCAGGACCTGGGTACCATTGTTTTGGAAAGTAAACATCTAAGAAAGATAATAACTCCATTTCTCAGCCTCTGTAGAAGGGTAGGAGCCTAACTTCAGCAGGCTTTTGTTTACATGTTGCAAAACTACTTCCTGTCATAAATAAATATATCAGAAGTTTATTTTTCTTTTGTATAAAACCAATTAAACTAGCATAGAAGGTCAACTCAATTACCAAGTCCTTTCAAGTCCTTTTAAGAGAGAGAGTTATTATTTATCTTGAGAACCTTCAAAATTTATGAACTGGGTTGTATCTGCTTGCCTATATAAAAGGATGAGGTTTCTTTCTGTCTTTGCAATCTTTTAGTTTAATGTTTATTCAATAATATTTTTACCCCCTTCTACCTTTGTAGAGATGTCTGGGTTGCATATTTCCCCAACAATACATACCTTCAAAATATTTTCTAAATTCACTTTAAAATCTGTCATTTATAAATAACCATCATTTCTTCTAACAAGTCACCAGCCACAGAGGTATTTGGCAGATCTATTTTTTCTTCTTATTTTTGAGAGGTTTATTTTTTACCTCTGTGTGTATATATTTACTTACAAGATTAACAAATACAAATTTTAGGATACAAAAAAATACAAAGGATGGAATAAAGGAGTTAAGCTCTACTTTTTTCCCTTTGGCATCTCCATTGCCTTAAAGTAACCATGGCAACCAGCTGACATTTCTCTCTATGCCATACTCCATGTTCCTATAATCTCTCTCTCTCTCTCTCTCTCTCACACACACACACAGAAATCTTTGTGAGTGGAATAATACTAGACTAAGTACAGATGATCTTAGAATACCACAAGTGAAAGCTTAATTAGACATTGTAAGTTTCCAAGGTCCTCCATCTCTATTTCCAGATGTGGGACTTTTGATAGCATCAAAGAAAAATTGCACCAGATTGAATTAAATATGATAGAGTTAAACAGGAAGGAAGATTTTATTCAAGACCATTACATTAGCAATTAAAACTACTACAATAGGGGAGAGAGACTGAACTCAACTCCCAACTCCATTGAAACAAAAGGCAAAAGAATTTTATTTTAATTTTTTTTAACGTTTATTTATTTTTGAGACAGAGAGAGACAGAGCATGAACAGGGAGGGGTAGAGAGAGAGGGAGACACAGAATCTGAAACAGGCTCCAGGCTCTGAGCTGTCAGCACAGAGCCCGACGCGGGGCTCGAACTCACCGACCGTGAGATCATGACCCGAGCCGAAGTCGGACGCTTAAGCCACGGAGCCACCCAGGGGCCCCGGCAGAAGAATTTTAAAGTGCTAGGATGAATTAGTGGAATGGTACTGGAGGACATTAGGAGAGAGGTTGGTCAATACGATTAGGCCACGTATATTCACTAATTGGTATTTATCAAAGTTAGGCATTTATCCTCTCATAGAACATAATATATAGAGACCCTATATATTTTTGAATTTTGATTACTATATTTTAGAATATGTCTCCTAAGTCATTGAGAACGATAGAAATGGATTGTAAACTGGCAAGAAGTTGAGTAATTATTTACATTCAAAGTGGCAGAGAAAGAATTTATAATTGCGAGTTTTTGAAAGGTAATGTTCTAAGTAAAGGAGGGGTCAGTGACCTATAGAAGGGAAGACACATGTATAAAATTTAGTTAAGCTGAGGGGAATATTGATACCATCTTGATCAATAGTAAGCTGGCTACAGTTAGGAAACGATCTTGTAGAAAAATTTATAAAGTTCAAGCAGGTATCATGTAGCAAATGTCACTACCCATTTATCTCCTTCTGCAATGTACATGATATAATACAAGACTGCAAACCCATATCCTAAAGCTGAGGTGATCAACAGATGGTCATACAGCATAAGAAATCAAGAGAATTCTGTATGTAAGCTTTTGCAAGATAATATCAATTTATATCCTAAACTAGGCCATGAAATAGTCTACATCAAATCCATATCTTTATTTAAACAGTACACATTAGTAAAGATAAATTATAAGGATTATGTTTACTATTTTAAATAATGGAACACTTGATTTCTCCATGTGATCAGTTTATTATCTTATGGTCTCAATAACTGGAATGGAATACTTTTGTAGCCATCGTTTGAGGAATTGAAACACAAGCTGAAATCTTAGTAAATATTGATAGAACTTAGCTCAGTCAGCAAAATCTAATGATCTAATAAATTCCATTTCTTTGGACAGTTTTTAATGGAACTAGTTTAGCCATGTTTCATGTTTTCCAGCTTCCTTCAGCCTTTAATCTCTTTCTAGTTAATTAATTAGATTTAAATATTTTTCTAATTAATTTAAATATTAAGAACTTCATCCATTGACAGTTTTATAAACTTGTGAAATGTTTAGAACACTTCTAATTGTATGCATATAGAAAAATTTCAATCATTTATTATTTGAAAATAAAAGTGAGCAATTACACCTGTTATCATTTCTCTCATACCGGGTCATTGTCAAACACATAAATAACATAGATTATAAGAATCCATTATATTACCAAGTACTGTACATTATTATGATGACGATAATACTTTTTCTTTTAACTTCTATTTCGCTTTGTTCTGTTTGTACAATACACAGAATGCTGCTCAGCTTGTGGTCTACAGCCGGCAATTAACACCACTTAGCAGCTGTTAAAATGGGTAATCGCCGGTTGTTATCTTCATGTGGTTTAATTCAAATGCCAGTTGCTCTCCAAACTCTGATCATAAACCTACCACATCGTTTACAATTTGCAGACATTTGAAGTAAAATGGTATTTGTTTTGGTGGTGTTTGTGATTAAAAGAAACTTTCAATGATTAAAAGAAATTTGGATGATGATGAAATCTAAGGAAACGACTTCCAGGGATTCTATATTACTGCGGTGGTACAGTTAGATCAAGTAGAGTCATGATGTCCACTATGGTAGCAACTTTGAACGCTTGAAATGAGGCTGTTGCAAATGTAGATGTGCTGTAGATGTAAAATACACTCCATATTTCAAATACATTTCACTAAGAAAAAAATGTAAGATAACTCACTAATAATATTTAACATTAATTGTATGTTAAAATGATAACATTTTATATATACTACATTAAATACAATATAGCACTAAATTAATTTCATCTGTTTCTTTTATGCTTTATAACGTGGCTGTTAGAACATTTAAAATTATATATGTGACTCACATTATATGTGTATTGCTTAACACCAGACAATGTCCTAAGGTTCCAGGAAGAAATAAAACAACCATCTTGCCATTCTAATTATAAGATCTCTGTTTTGCATTGGAAAGCATAAAAAATGAAAAATAATAAATCGATATATCTCAACAAAGGACTTTAGAAAAATGATATATTATCATTTTTAATGGGAATTAAATTTCCTCAAATCTTTAAAAAAATTCAGTTAAAATACAATTTTAAAGCCAACAAAACTTCAAAACTGTAATGGGCAAATAAATCTGAAAAATGTCTCTAAGAGAAGTAAAGCAGGCTGTAATTAATCAATTATTAAGTAAATGGAAGGAAACAGCATGCATTTTTAAAGTTAGTTTTAATAAAATACACTTAATTGTGTGCACTTTGGAGCCTTCACCAGGCAGTGGGAAACAACAGTTCCATCTGTGTGCAATTTCAAATGAATAAAAATTCTCCCCCCTCCCTGCTTTGGCTCCATGGTTAATGAGAAAATGGAATGTGTTTTGGTCTAAATAGCTTTGTTTGAATATCACACTATTGATTTCCTTATGACTCACTCTTCATTTAGTTTCTTGAGAGACAAGAGATGTTATTGAATGAGACATAAAGCTGAAGGCCTGACCATTTGTGGTCGTTAAGCATCCCAGGGCACATTTTGCTAGAGAGCAGAATGGGTAGCCTACACCATGGCCTAGTTCCAATCCAACTAAGGATAGTCTAGCAACCTAAATTCTCTATGTACTTACAACAAGGAACAGTTTCTTCTCAACATTTATGCCACAAACTACAAAGTTTGGCGCTTTTCTTATTTTTAAGTTTATTTATTTATTTTGAGAGACAGCGCAAGTGAGGGAGAGACAGGAGGGAGAGAGATAAAATCCCAAACAGGCTCCACAGTATCAGTGAAGAAAGTTTAGCTATTTTCTATTTTTTTTTAATTTTCTTAATATTTATTTATTTTGTGAGAGAGAGGCAGAGACAGAGCATGAGCGGGGGAGGGGGAGAAAGAGGGAGGCACAGAATCTGAAGCAGACTCCAAGCTCTGAGCTGTCAGCACAGAGCCCAATGTGGGGCTCAAACTCACAAACCACAAGACCATGACCTGAGGTGAAGTCTGACACTCAACCAAGCTACCCAGGTGCCCCTTGGCTATTTTCTATTAAAAATTGCCAACTTTCACTCCACAAGTACCTATGTTTGAGTAAATTGAATATGTATTTTAAAATATGAAATGTTGGGGCACCTGGGTGGCTCAGTCGGTTGAGCGTCCGACTTCGGTTCAGGTCATGATCTCACAGCTTGTGAGTTCGAGCCCCGCGTGTGGCTCTGTACTGACAGCTCAGAGCCTGGAGCCTGTTTCAGATTCTGTGTCTCCCTCTCTCTCTGCCCCTAACCCACTTGCATCCTGTCTCTGTCAAAAATAAATAAACATTAAAAAAAATTAAAAAAAAATAAAATATGAAATGTTGTCTTATAGGACCATAGATATTCTGTAGTAAATTAAGAGAGTTTTATTATATAGTGTAATGCTATATCAGACATACAATAGATTTTTTTTTAGAAATGTGGTAGTATGTATATTATAGTCTATACAATTTATTAAATAAAAAAAGCAGTTTATTTCTGCAAACATGTATTGGGTGCCTATTACATAAATGTTTTATACCAAAGGGTAGAGATACAGGAATTAAATATGGTCACTATCTTCAAGGAGCTAAAGATAAGACAGAAAAGGAAAGAGACATTTGCAATATTAAATGATAAAAGTTACCAAAGTTATAAATGAAGAAAATAAAAAGGCAGTTCCCTAACCCACACGGGATAGTTGCAAGAAGAGAAGTCATTATAAAATGGAAATATATTTGACAGGTTTTTTTTTTTTTGCTTATTTATAAAAAAAGAAGAAAATGAATAGCAATTAAACATAGTAGGGAGTGGAAAAAGATGAACACAGAGGAAATAACACTGGCAGTCACAGAGGTTTGACTTGGAATGGGACATCCATGAAGCCCAGCAGAGTCTGAGAAGAAAGTTGACAAGCAACGAGAATTATTAAAGAGGCTTAAGTAGGGGACATGTTTTGATAGCATGTTACATTTTTAGTGTAAATAGATTACTGACAATTATGGAGGAAGAGTTTTGAAAACAAGCAAAGACTTCTGAAAGTGAAGAGATTGAGCTGGAAGTGAGGAGACCAAGGCGAGAAGTAGAGCATGCTGGTAGGGTTGTTACTTCTCTTGGAACATAACCTCAGACAAAACTGAGAAACAAAAGCCTGATAACTGTTCACTTTTAACACACTCTAATAGATAATTTTACCCAGGGCTAAACTAGAAATTTCAGAAAAAGCTAAGCACTGAAGAAATTCCATTGTCCCCTTTTTTCTCCTTTAATTCAAAAGAGGGACAGTGTTAAAAATAAAACAAAAAAATGCATGTACACTAAAATTAAAATACTTTCTAAATTATGTGACTACATATTTCTGTATATGTTCAGCAATTTCATTTTGTTTTCAATTTAGTGTTCCTTCATCGACATGTTTTGTCTACTTATTGAATAATTCAAAACTGCTTACAGCATTGCTGATATTAAAAAAAAAAAAAACAAAAACACCTTCCCAAAAGAGCCTATTAAATTTTTTCATCTTTGGGGCACCTGGATGGCTCAGGTGGTTGAGGGATAGTCTTGATTTCAGCTCAGGTCATGACCCCAGGGTCATTGGTTCGAGCCCCACGTTGGGCTCTGTGCTGAGCAGGGAGCCTGCATAAGATTTTCTCTCTCCCTCTGTCCCTCTCTCCTTCTCATGCTCTCTCTAAACAAAACAAAACAAAACACAAAACATCTTGTGTATTTTAATATCTACTATACTGAATAATTCAGAATGGGCCAGTTGGAACCAGGTCTTTAATTAATGGTTAAGAACAACTGCATAATTTAAGGGCGAGAAACAACAAACTGAGAAGCCTCCATCTAAACACAAATTCAAATGAAATTGGGATCAGCAACAATCAATATTCTTGTATTATAAATTTACTTTGCCATGGAACCAAGTACACAGCTCACCAATTGAAGCAGATATTGATAATCTTTCTACAAAAGTAAAATTTTTCCAGAAAAAAAGGATAATATATATTTGTGGAAACTCATAAAAAAGTTGTATTACTCATACAAAAAGTTGTATTTGTTAGGATTTCCATTAACACATACCACAGGTTGGGTGACTTAAACAACAGAAATTTATTTTCTCAAAATTCTAGAAGATTGATGTCCAAGATCAAGATGTTGCCAGAGTTGGTTTCTTCTGAAGTCTCTCTCCACAGCTTGTAATACTCTCCCTGTATCTTCACACTGTCTTTCCTCTGTGTGTCTCTGTGCTCTAATCTCCTCTTTTTGTAAGGACACCATTTTGGAGTAAGCCTTATCCATATGGCCTCGTTTTATCATAATTAACTTTTTAAAGGCCCTATCTCCAGATATAGCCACATTATTGGTAATAGGGGTTAGGACTTCAATATGTAAATAATGGAGGGGAACACAATTTAGTCCATAATAATTTCCAAATGCAAAATGTATTTAAAAATTGAATTTAAATCTTATAAGACTAAATATTAAGAAGGGTGGCATAAAACACGACTGAGGAAGCAATAGCTTCTAAATCCATCTATGTAATGTGTCTAAAGAGGCACATCTGAGAGAAATCTATGCAAACTGTTTTTGAAATAGGAAGGAAAGATTTTCACATGATTGATAAATTGGAAGGTATTCAAAAAATACAATAGCATGAAAATTAATTTAAAAAAAACATGGGAGAAGGAAATCAAGAGAAGTAAATCTATAAGAAAGTATTCTCACTTGTGACATGAGATCAAGCCAGGAAATTACAGGATTTGGAGGCAGAGAGGCAGGTAGGAACAAAGATAGGGGCTTGAGAGCTGAGATCTCGTAATTTATTTGTGATGCATTGAAATGACAAGGCAGACACACAGGAAGATAAATGATTGTTCATTGTGGGATTTTAAAAAGTCTGAATTAAATATAGGGCTCAATTCAGCTAAATTTTCTCCACTACATAACAAGGATCTCCTTTCCTCCAATTTCTAATAACATGTTCCTTATTTCCTCCTAAGACTTCATCAGAAGAAACTTCAAAATTCATATTTCTACCATTCTGGTTACAATAATATATATATTCTCTAAGATTACACACACACACACACACACACACACACACACACATATATATATATTCTCTAAGATATTGATCCTTACTTCCTCCTGAGTCCTCAATAGGAGTCCTTAACATCCATATTAACATCCAGTACTAACAGTACTTTCATGGCAATGGAAATCTAAGCATTTTTCTTTTTCTTTTCTTTTCTCTTTTCTTTTCTTTCTTTTCTTTTCTTTTTTCTTTCCTTTCCTTTCCTTTTTTTTTTTTTTTCTTTTCTAGAGAGAGAGAGTGTGAAGTAGGGGCAGAAGGAGAGAGATTCTTAAGCGGGTACCAAGCCCAGGGTGAAGCTGGCATTGGGGCTCAATTTCATGACTATGAAATCATGACCAGAGCTGAAATCCAGAGTTGGTTGCTTAACTGACTAAACCACCCAGGCACCTCTAATCTAGGCTTTTTATATCATGATTCCTAAACGTCTTCCAGGTCTCCTTATTATCCAATTATAAGCCACTTTCATATTTTTAGATATTTTCTATAGCAGCATAACATTTCCCAGTACCAAAGTATTTACTGAAAGAAATCGTTTTTTGTGATTGTGGGGGCTGGCTTGGCAGACCAAAATCCATAGACATGCCAAAATGATGAAAGGCAGAATAGACCAGTTAGGCACAAGCTGAAGCTGCATCCACTGGCAGATTTTTTCCCCCCTAGAAGGTTCAATTTTGATTGTTGACTGAATCAAGATCACCCAGATTATCTAGGATAATCTTACAACAAAACACCCCCAAGATAACCCTGGACAGGGGCAACTTCACAAGGTGGAAATTTTAGATAATGCTCATTTTACCCCAGGCAAACAAGATAAAAAATACTCATGTTATCATCCCATCTCCACCAGCAACGTCAATGATGATCCTAGACTCCATTCTTTCTGGGCTATAAGAAGTCACTCCTTCCAGCAGGTCCCCAGGCAGATTTTAGAGAAGACAAAGTAGAAAGCTGGAGCGTCCATCCAAGTCTAGTGGTAACAAGGACCCGTCCCTCACAGAGTTAGAGGAGAACTGTAGACATCCATCCACTGTAAGTTACCACTGGGTGAAACTTTTCCCTCATGGCCTGCATCAGAGGAGGCTAAATGGGAAGCTGAAACTTTCACTACAACGTCATGGCAATGAGTACTCTCTCTTCCTATTGTGTCAGTGGTGACCATCTAGGAAGCAATAACCAGGAGTCTCCTCCTTGAGAAGCTAGTATCAGGGAAGCATCAATGAAGGCATGGTGGAAAGCCTGAAATCCAAACTCTACCCATCCCTTGAAGTAACCCTCCTCCATGAATGGTTTCAAAGGGGTCTAGTGAGGAGCCTGAACTAGAAGTAATATGGCAGTACTTCCTACCTCTTCCTTCTCTGGCACAACATCAGAGAAGACCTACCAAAAAAGAAAATTAAATAAGATCCAATGTGTTTTAATACTATACTTGTAATGTCTAGGAAACAATGAAAAGTCATTTGTTCTACCAAACAGGTTCTAAACCTGAACGTAAAAAAGATAATCAACAGATGCCAAAACTGAGATGAGACAGATTTTGGAATTGTGATAAGGACTTTATTTATTTAAAAAAAATTTAATGTTTATTTATTTTTGAGAGAGAGAGAGACAGAGCGTGAGTGGGGGAGGGGCAGAAAGAGAGGGAGACACAGAATCCTAAGCAGGCTCCAGGCTCTGAGCCCGACACAGGGCTCGAACTCATGAACCGTAAGATCATGACCTGAGCTGAAGTTGGACACTCAACCAACTGAGCCATCCAGGTGCCCCAATTATGATAAGGGTTTTAAAGCAGCTAGCATAAAAAAGATTCCACAATCAATTACAAACATGTTTGACACAAATGGAACAAAAAAGAAGACTCAGCAAAACAAACAAACAAACAAACAAACAAAAAACCCTAGAAGATGTAAAAAAGAAACAAATGGAAATTTTAAAACTGAAAAATAAACTTAAGAAATTTTAAAAACTGAAAAAAAAAATTTAAAAAATACCTGAAATAAAAATATATTGAATAGGCTTAACACAACAGAAAGATAAACATTCAGTGAACTGTGTAAAATGACAGTGTGGGAATTTCTAGCACTCCTCCTCCTATCAGAAACCTCAATTTGACTATTTGTGCACACAAAAAACTTTTACAAAAGCTATGGATTCCAGGTGAGGAATATAGCACCTGGGTGAAACACACAAATAAGAAAAAATGTACTGAGAAGGGTAGGAAAAATATATACACAAATGATAAAGAAAATGAATCAAAGCATACCACTATAGAAAAATATCAGTTCACAAAGAGAAGCAAAAGAGGAAGGAAGGAACAAAGGAAGTACAAAACTCCAGAAAACAGTTAATAAGATGGTCCCCATCACTTATTACTCTAAATGCAAATGGATTAAATTCTCCAATCAAAAGTTCTAAAAGTGGCTAATGGATCAAAGATCAAGACCAAACTGTATGCTGCCTGCTGTTCAGCTGTAAGGACACGCATAAGTTCAAAGTGAAAAGAAGGGAAAAGATATTCCTTGAAAATGAAAACCAAAAGAGAAACCGAGTATCTATATTTGTATTAGACAAAATAGATTTTAAGTTAAAAACTATAAGGAGAGATAAAGAATGTCATTACATAATGCTAAAGAGTTCAATTCATCAAGAGGATATAACAACTGAAATATATATGCATATAACAGTGAAGTGCCTAAATATATTAAGCAAATACTCACAGAACTCATAGTAGAGACTTCAGTGGCACACTTTTAACAACAGATAGATCATCCAGACAGAAAATCAGTAAGGAGACACTAAACTTGAATTATATCTTAGACAAAGTGGACCTAACAGAACGGTTCACCCAACAGCAGCAGAATACCCATTCTTCTCCAGCACACATGGAATATTCTCCAGAATACAACATGTGATAGGTCACAAAAGAAGGTTTAGCAAATTAAAGAAGATTAAAATAATTCCAAGTATCTTTTTTTTTTTAATTTTTTTGAGAGAGAGAGGGAGGGAGTTCAGCTCCACACTCAGCACAGAGCCTGATGTGGGGCTCAATCTCATGACTGTGAGATGATAATTGAGCTGTAATCAGGAGTCACATGCTTAACCAAGTGTGCCACCAGGCACTCCAAAGTGTCTTCTTCAATGACAGTGGTATGAAACTAGAAAATAATAACAAAAGAAAAACTGAAAAATTCCCAATATGTGGAAATTAAACAACACACTCCAATAAAGGCCTACATTAACAAAATAAGAAAGATTACAAGTAAACACCTAACTTTACACCTTAAGGAACTTAAAAAAAAGGAACAAACTGGCCCAAAGTTTGTAGAAGGAAAGAAGTAACAAAGATCGAAGCAGTAATAAATGAAATTGAGACCGGGATAAAAAGAGAAAAAGATCAATGAATATAAAAGCTGTTTTTTTGAAAAGATAAGCAAAATTGACAAATCTTTGCCTGAAAGAAAAAAAGAGGGAAGACTAAAATAATAAATAAAATGAGGACTGAAAGAGGACAAACTACATCTGTTACCACAGAAATATAAAGAATCATGAGATTACTATGAATGATTTTGTGCCAATAAATTGTACAATCTAGAAGAAATGGATAAATTCCTAGAAACACACAGCTACCAAGACTGAATTATGAAGAAACAAACAAAATAAATTAAAAAGACCAATAACGAATAAGGAAATTAAAATAGTAATCAAAATCTCCCACCAAAGAAAAGGTCAGGAATAGATAGGTGAATTCTACTAAATATTAAAAAAAAAAAAAAAAAAAAGAAAGAATTAGCACTAATCCTCAAACCGTTCCAAAACGTTAATGAAGAGGAAATACTTCCAAATTTATTTTTAAGACTAGCATTGTAACCAAAGCCAGATGAACTGCAAGAAAAGAAAACTATTGTACAATACCTTTGATAAATATAGATACAAAAGTTCTCAACAAAATTCTAGCTACCAAATAAAAAAGAAAAATAAAAAGATCATATGCCATGATCAAGCAGAATTTGTTCCTAGATGCATGGGTAGTTCTGTATGCACATAAAAATAAATATTTTACATCACATTAATATATTAAAAACCAAAACTCAAGTGATCATCTCATTAGATCCAGAAAAGCATTTAACAAAATTCAACACCCTATAATAATAGGAATTATCAACAAATTTAGTATAGAAGGCATGTGTCTTAGCATAATAAATGCCATAGATAACAAACACACAGTTAGCATTTTACTCAATATTGAATGCTTGAAAGTTTCAGAGACAAGACAAGCATGCCCATTCTCACCACTTCTATTTAACATAGTTCTAGAAGTCATAGTCATAGAAATTAGGTAAGAAAAAGAAATAATAGGCATACAAAGCCGAAAAAAAAAGTAATATTGTCTGTTTGAAGATAATATTCTCTTATATAAAAAATCTAAAGACCACTGAAAATCTGTTAGAACTTAACAAATTCAGTAATGTTGCAGGATACAAAAACAGCATACAGAAATCAGTTGCAGGAGTGCCTGGGTGGCTCAGTAGGTTGAGCGTCTTGACTTCAGCTCAGGTCACGATCTCATGGTTCATGGGTTTGAGCCTCGCATAGGGTTCTGTGCTGACAGCTCAGAGCCTGCAGCCTGCTTTGGATTCTGTCTCCCACTCTCTCTGCCCCTCCCCTGCTCATGCTCTGTCTCTCTCTCTCTCAAAAATAAATAAACATTCAAAAAAATTTTTTTTAAAAATCAGTTGCATTCTATATATTAACAATGAACTATCTGAAAAAGTGATAAAGAAAATAACCCCATTTACAATAACATCAAAAGTAGTAAAATACTTCAGAATAAATTTAACGAAGGAGATAAAAGATCTGTATACTGAAAATTACTAAACATTGATCAAAGTAACTTAAAAAGTTGTTTAATGTTTAGTTTTGAGAGAGAGAGAGAGAGAGACAAAGCATGGGCAGGAGAGGGGCAGAGAGAGAGGGAGACACAGAATCCGAAGTAGGTTCCAGGTTCTGGGCAGTCAGCACAGAGCCCAATGTTGGCTTGAACCCACGAATCATGAGATCATGAACTGAGCCAAAATCAGACGCTTAACTGACTCAACTACCCAGGCAGCCAATGCATTGATGAAAGCAATTTTAGAAGACACAATAAATGGGAAGACATCACATGTTCATGGGTCAGAAGAATTGATATTGTTAAAATGTCCATACCACCAAAGTCATCTATAGATTTAATGCAATCCCTATCAAAATTCCAATGACGTTTTTCACAGAAATAAAAAAAACTTAAAATTCATATGAAACCACAAAAGACCCCAAATAGCCAATGCAGTACTGAGAAAGAACAAAGTTGAAGGCACCACAATTACTGATTTTAAACTTTATTACAAAGCTATATAATCAAAATAGCATGATACCGGCATAAAAAGAGATGCATAAACTAATGGAACACTATCAAGAGCTACAACACCCACACATAAGATAACTAGCATTTGACAAGAAATCCAAGAAAAGTCATTGGGAAAAGAATAGATAATTCAAAAAATAAGTGGTGCTGGGGAAACTGTATATCCGCATGCCAAGGAATGAAATTGGGCCCCTATCTTACACCACTCACCAAAATTAATTCAAAACGGATTAAAGATTTAAATTTAAAACTCTAAGCTATAAAACTACCAGAAGAAAGCATAGAAAAAGTTCCTTGACTTTTTGTTAATGATTGTCTTGTTAATGATTTTTGGATGTGACACCAAAATGCAAGCGATAAAAGTAAAAATAAACAAGCGGGCAGCATCAAATTTAAAATCATATGCCTCGCAAAAGAAACAATCAGCGAAGTAAAAAGGCAACCTACAGAATCAGAGAAAATATTTGCAAACGCTTTATCATATTAAGAGTTAATATTCAAGATATATAAGGGACTTCTATAACTCAGTAGCAAAAAACCTACAATCTGATTAAAAATAGGCAAAGGACTTTATTTTTTCAAAGAAGATACACAAAAGACCATTAGGGACATGAAAAGATGCTCAGTATCATAAATCATTGGGGAAATGCAAGTGAAACCACAATGAGATATCACTTCACATCTGTTAGATGGCTATTTTCAAAAAGACAACAGGTAGCAAGTATTGGAGAGAAAAAGGAAAACTTTGTACACTGTTAGTGAGAATGAAAATTGGTATAGCCACTGTTGAAAACACTTAAAATTAAAAATAGGACTACCATATCATCTAGGAAGTGCCCTTCTGGATATATATCTGAAGGAAATAAAATCTGTATCTCTCTAAGAGATATTTGCACTCCAACCTTAATTGCAGCATTAGTTACAATAGTTGAGACATGGAAATTAGTTACATGTTCATTGACATATTAATGGATAAAGAATATCTATCTATCTATATCTATCTATCTATCTATCTATCTACCAAGAATATTATTTGGCCATAAAAAAGAAGGAAAGCCTGTCATTTGTGACAGTATGGACGGACTTTGAGACCATAACACTAAGTAAAATAAGTCAGACAAAGAAAGATATATATTGTATGTGGAATGTCTAAAAAAGTATTTCACAGAAACAGAATAGAATAGTAGGCTGGGGAGTAGGGGAAATGGGGACATGTACAAACGCTACAGACTTCTAGCTATAAGATAATAGTTTCCATGAATCTAATGTAAGAACCGTAACTAATAATACTGTCTTACCTACTTGAAAATTAAAAGAGTAAACCTTCAAATTTATTACCACCAAAAAATTGTGTATATTTGCATCATATATATGTTTGTATAAGAGTTTTATAAATATGTAATTATGTATAGTTATGTATAGGGCATGGAGGTGTTAACTAACATTATGGTGGTAATTATTCTGCATTATATACATGTATCACATCGTCTTTTTGTACATGTTAAACTTACATAGGTTATATGTCAATAATATCTTAATAAAACTGGAAAAAGAGAAATTCTTCTCTAAGAAGAAAAAAGTCAGCAAAATGTTAATCAAAACAACAAAGAGGGGAGCCTGAGCCTGAGTGGCTCAGTCGGTTAAGCGTCTGACTTCGGCTCAGGTCATGATCTCACAGTTCATGAGTTCATGCCCTGCATAAGGCTCTGTGCTGACAACTCAGAGCCTGGAGCCTGCTTCAGATTCTGTGTCTCCCTCTGTCTGCCCCTCCCCCAGCTTGCACTCTGTCTCTCTCATTGTCTCAAAAATAAATAAACATTTAAAAACATTAAAAACAAAACAAACAAATAAAAAAAACAACAAAGAGAAAATAGGCCAGAAAAAAAAAATGGCCAGCATATCAGTGACCCATGGAACTATTACAAAAGACCTAACATTCATGTTCTTGGAGTCCTAGAAAGAGATAAATAAGTGAGGCTGCAAAAAGTTCAAAGAATGGATGACTGATAATTTCCCAAATTTGACTTCAGATACAAGAAGAGAATAAATTCTAAACAAGATAAGTCCAAAATTAACTCACAAAGACACATCAAATCCAAACATCTGAAAACTAAATACAAACAAAAATCTTGAAAGCAGTGAGAGATAAATGATATAAAGGAAAAACAATTAAAATGAGTGGATTTGTCATCTGAGGTCATGGAGTCCAGAACAAAGTGGTACAACATTTTTCAAATTCTTTAAAATAAAATAAACAAAATTTTTCAAATTCTGTCAACACTGAATTCTATATCAAGAAAAATGTAAAGGAAATAAAGACATTCCCTCACAAAGGAAACTAAAAGTATTTGTCCCAAGTCAATATACTCTAGAACAGTATCCAAAGGAAATTCTTTAAGTAGAAAGGCATGGTAAAATATTGAATCTAAGAACATCCGAATGGAAGAAAAAACAATAAAAAGAGAAAGAGGTTTTCTTTCTCCTTTTGAATTTTCTAAACTATGTTTAATGGTTGAAATAAAAGTATATTTTCAGATGTGTTTCTCAATATATATAGAAGAAATATTTAAGACAATGATTCACTATAGAGGATTAAGAGACTGGACGTAATGAAAGATTTCTATACTAGATACAACTATTAAAATGTTTCACTCAGTAGACCCTGATAAGTTATTTGTGTATTTCAAAACCTTGGAGAAACTACTAAAATATTATGTAAGAAGTACACCAAAAAATAGTAGAAGTCAAAATAGTATTCTAAAACAAAATGTTTATGTAGCACACAGAAAAGAAGGAAAAAAAAAAAAACAGAGTAATGAAAAACAAAAAATAAATAAATAAATAAAATGTCAAACTTAGGCCTTAATAAATCATTACTTATATCTAATATAAAATAGAATAAACACACCAATTAAAAGACAGATATTGGTAAATGAATTGAAGAACATGGCCCAACCATACGCAGGGGCATTATGTTGAATGAAAAAGTTAATCCCAAATGTCCTATAAGTGATTCCATTTATGCAACATTCTCAAAAATGACAAAGTTATGGAGATAGAAAACAAATTAGTGGTTAACTGCACTTAGGGGATTGGAGTGCCCATAAAGTAGTAGCACAAGGGAGCTCTTTGTGGTGATAGAATAGTTCTGTATCTTGGTTCTGGTGATAGTTACTTAAATTTATGTATGTGATACATTGGCACAAGACTGTACACACACTTTGTACCAACGTTCCTGGTTTGGATACTGTACTATAGTTATATAAGATATAGTCCCTGGGGGAAACTGGGTGAGGAGTGCATGAAATTTTTCATTGGAACAAAAGGGACCAGAGCTTAAAGAAAATTAACACTTTATTTTTTCAAAAAAAAAAAAAAGAGGAAAACATAACAGTATCCATCTTTATATGTCATTTTAATTGTAATTCTGTTCTTGGAGAAGACATCTTGACCTCTAATTTGTAACTCCTCTTACTTTCCTATACCCCTTACACACCAACTCAATAATGTATTAACCATATCATCATGCTATACTATTGTGAAATGTCCAATAATACAGAAGTAACTTTGTAGAATCATAGTGCTTAAAGTTATGTCCTCTCTGCCTTTATATACATACAATAAATCACCTTTGTCAAATTAGTATCAATTCCTTAAAAGATTTCCAGTCATTACTTTTTTGTATAATTTCCTAGTATTTAAGGTCTTTTAATCTGATCAAATTCTTCTACAGTTTTATTTATATGTGTGACAGGAAGTGGAACTATTTATGTCTTACTTCTACCATGGTACCAATACAATAGATATAAGATACTGGAATAAGTATAAGATAGAGATTCCCTGTATGCAGTTTTTTCCAAAAGAAATCTTGAAGAATCTGTTTTATGAATCTGTATTTCCCAGGACTTCAGGCAGACAAAGGAACGATAAAGAAAAGTATAAAGATATTTCTTTGGAGAAGTTGATGCAGTGGACCACAGCTGCCTCCTTTTGGGTTCAGAAGTTTGGGGAAATACCTTCTTCATCCTAATTCCAAAGAAAGTGACCATCACTAGTGAGCATCATCACACATTGATATGTCTCTGCAGATAAGGGATACTCTGGACTGTAGTCTCACTCTCAGTTGCAAAATCCAGAGAAAGAGTAATAGTCTCACTAGTTGACTTGCTGTCTAAGCCAGGAGACAGCTTTGTTTCCTCCTTAATTCTTGATAGGATAAGTTTGCTCTCCCAAAGTTTCTCAAGCCAAGGACATATGAATATATTTTGTGAACAGAAAAGGGAAAGAGAGCCAGAGTGGGGTTCTTTCCCCTGCATAATAGGCTTTTTTAGAGAGCTACAAGACCCAGCAGTAGGAATCGAGGTTAATAATGAATATCAAGAAGTTAAAGAAAGAGCTATGTTGACTACCCACATCAGACATTCATTATCTTGTATCAAGGAAACTCAAAAAAAACATATTCAGTTATGGAAATGTCTGAGGAACCCATGGACATGGCCAGAAAATAAAATGTCACCTTTGTCTTCCATGCTCACAGAGTACAAAGCGAGTCTACATAGGAAACTTAATATATTTTAAAAGAATGGTGTGAGACCAAAGCCAAGGTATGTTTTTATTACATCACCAGCAGGGATTGTTTAACATACCAAAGATTAGACAGATAGATGAACAGATTGATAAGTTTTTCAAATAAATATTATTTGTAGGGCAAATAATCTTACTTTGAAAATTATTTTTCAAAACATCTGATTTCTAAATTCCCCAAATGCTTCTATTGAGGCCATTTAATTAACCAATGCAGGGATTTACAAGAGGATTTTTGAAGAAGAGAATCCCACAATGATAACAGTGAGGTCAAGAAGAATTAAGAGAGAAGATATTTAGCCTCGGGATTGTGGCCACCAAAAAAAAAAAAAAAAAAAAAGAAGGGGGTAAATGGAGTTGTTGTTCCAGTTGAGTGGGCACAACAAAAGCCAAATTGAATGTAGAATGTAAATTTAGAGGATAACGTAGAAAGCCGGTATATGAGGCATACTTGAAGAACTAGGACTTCACCTATATTCTTATACTTTACATTCCCTTTCCAAAATTACAAGTGTAATATCCCAACTAAGAAGAATTTTTAAAGCAACATAAAGGATGTTCAAATAAATGTCAATATATTTTTACTCCACATAAAGTATCTTTAGATTTTTAAAAACCATTCAAACAATTTTGTCTAGAAAAAATAAATTGGTATCCTGGTTGCAGAAGACAAAAATATAAAGGGGCACACTTTAAAGCCTTTGACATGTATATCTTCCTTATAGGAACATATGCTCAATACTAAAATAATAGAGAAGACAGACATCCACATCTCAACTATTGAAAAATGTAACATTTGAACTTATTTCCAATATTTTTTACAGTTGTTTTCCTTTCTGCTAAACTTGTATTAAACTTGTATGAATTTTGGTTTAAAGATATTTTAAACTTGGCAAGAAAATAAAGATAATTTTCCTAATTTATTTGCTTCTTTCTGCAACTTGTGCTGTTGTATAGACCTACACATATCCCTCTCTTGTCTATTCATTGAGTGCTCAGCCATATCTTTATTGCCTAATGTTTTTGCTATTAAAAAAGAATTTGGACTGCCTTCCCCTTAGGCAAAAATCTGCCTGTCCCATTCACTCCAGGCTAATTTTCTCAAAATCTCAATCACTCATATTGAGAAAATCTACCAGATGTTGGGGGGGGGGGGGAAGCAAAGATTCACATAGTAGGTGCATCTCCTGCCTGATGGCTTAAGGAAACACAATAAATCATGTGCTATCTAAATATTGATTATCATCATTTATTTATCACAACAAACTATTGATGCAACAAACTGCTAATAAACAAAGAGAATTAGTGTAGAACCTAAACACACAACAGAGACAGTTGTCTTAAGTTCCTCTGTAAGTGAAGATAGATACATAGGACAGAGTGTTGGTCAAATTGTTTCTAAATCTTGTAAGTAAAAACAAAATTGGACTACTTGATAGTCTATGCCATATCCTAGTAATAATAAGTCATCTGTAATTCTGTTTCATTATACTTATATCTTCTTTTGTAATTTCCATCTATTATCTTCTGTCAAAAAATAATGTGTTCTATTTGGCAAAGTTTGCTCATTTCTATCAAAAATTTCCTTGGGTTTTAAGCAATCAGGCTATTTTTAATTTTAAAAAGATAATATAATAATAATATTAAAGATGATTCCTAAGAAAAAGTAATCATCAATCATCTCTAATTAATTTTATTACTACTTTAGAGCCTTCACAAGTTGTGTAGCTGTTTTCACACAAATGCAACCTTTGTGCTCCTATAGCTATGCATTTTGTTCTTTGTAATTGATTTTACATTTAAAATATAAAAACAAATATAGCCTAGTTCTTTGTTATTAAATATTTACTAGCTCAATAATATTTCATCTAGTTGATATATCATAATATTTTAACTATTCCAATTCCTTGCTTTAGAAATAAACAACTTAAAAATTAAATGCTAAAATATAGCAATTGATAACTTGAAAACTGTGTATATTACTAGCATTATAGAACCCAAACAATTGGTAAGTCATGATGAATATCACATTTCTTCTCTAAACACCTTGTGTATATCAGGATAATAGGAGCTATATATCCCAGTAGTTACCTAGAGTTTTTGACTAAAACTTTCTACATCAAGGATTAGCAAATTATTGTTCTTAGGAAAGAAGTCTATTTGAGTAAATCAATTTTCATTGGAATACAGCCATACCCATTCATTTACATAATGTTCATGGCCACTTTTGCACTATAGTGACAGAGTTGAATAGTTGGGACAGAGACACTACGGCCCTCAAAACCCGAAGTTTATACTATCTGGTCAAAATTTCTGCATCAAAAGTTAGGAGTAATCTCTAACACATTGCTCTATGTTCATAGAATACTATCAAAAGGACACGTTTTAGTAAATTAGCTTTGAGTAAGAGAAAAAGAGAATGTTTGGACCAGAACAGATCTTTCTGCTCCTCCCCTCCATGTATTATTCATCCTGATGATAGAGTGACTTTTGTAGCACACACAATACTGTCACTCCAGTGCTGAAAAACTAGTTACACACAGCTTTCAGATAGTATTAATTCCTTAGCATGTTTACAGATGAAATGTGAAAAAATATTCTGATGTCATCATAAAAGTTTCATTCACAGTAGACATATAAAAATTTCTATGACTGTCAATCAGTAGTTTCATGTTATTATTTTATGTTTTATTCATAGCTTCTGATGTGTCTAGTTTTTCTTACATGAAATGTTTTTGTTCAGAATTTATTATTTTATATCTGTTAATCCCCTAGCTGAACGTTTGAATATTGGCAGTGCTTTATATTTGCATAGTCACAGGTATTACAATAAAAATTCATGGAAGCCTTTTTAAACAAAACCTCAATATAATTCTTCAAACATTGTATTAAACTGAAATATGCCTGCTTTGGGTAAAATCCAGAATCATAAAATTACCACTCAGTAACATTACTCTGGTTCTAAAATCAAGTTTTTATTGAAGTACAGACTGTAATCAAAACAAAAATTAAGTGCTATTTTGTGATTGATCTGCTTCAAAATGTGAACAATCACCTTCAAAATGCTGAAACCAGAACTTAGATTTGCTTGTTCCAAAATTCAGCTGCTTAGAATTTTCATATTTAAAACAGGATGCATGTATTCTCTGGTTTCTGACTCCTACTCATGATATCAGGCACATATCTAGAGCATCTGGTTAATACACAATGAATATTAATACCAGGCATGACTTCTATGTATATAAAAAGAAAGTTAGTTTTGAGACCTAGACTTTGGCTAGAAAGTTCAGTTGTAAATCTGGATATAAGCCCAGAATGAATTAAATTAAATATACCTGTACCCTTTTATCTAATGAAAATTCAAAATAAACAGCTAAATCTTGGACTCTATCTAAGGTATTTGCCAGTAGAATCAGAGACATCCTTGTTTATGCCACAATTCTAACTTATAACTCATTACTATAGAAAAGACCATTCAAAACGGCACAGTGAGGATTCAGTGTGGGCTTTAATCATTATCATCATTATAATTAAAAAATATGCTTTGCCCAGGAGATGTAGAACAACAAGCAGAATTGTTTGAGAATTATTCTGGAAGTTATCTCTGAGATGCCCAAACACATTCAGAGAAGACTATCCCTTCTAGCAACAGGAAATGCTATATTCAAGCTCAGCTTCCTTTCAAACTGGGGGATCCCCATTCCCTACCCACATGCCCATCTTAACAAGAAATTGCCAAGTGCTGTGGACCCTAAGGCCTCTATATCCTTTTCAGCTGGAGTTTCTAGATACCTTCTATAAAAAAGAAGCCTATAAAATACAGACTGACACCAAACTCTATATATTACACTATTGACAAATCTGTACCATCATGTTGGACCTACAAAAAAGAAGAAAAAAAAGGGGCAAAGTTGCTCCATAGGAATGCAGACCCACACTGCTGGCCCAGCAACACCCTTATCCAGCCTGCTTTGCTATGGACTAATGGGAGAGTCTGGACCTGTGATTTTGGATTTCATCATGCTCGCTCTGCCACTGATGATTTTCTATTTCCCAGGTAAACCTATTTTGATGCTGTGAGGTGCTGTGAAATTCATCCCAAACAAGAAGAGACACATTTTGGCAATAAAAGCTAAGTATTGTTCGCAAATTTATGCTTATGAATATCTATGAAATAATGAAGTTGTCATATAATTTATGTGTGTGTGGTGGGGGAGGTGGTTTGGGTATCTATGTAAGTGTGAATGGTGAGTCTGAAAAAAAGAAATCAACTTAATAGCTTGCTTTTAAGAGGAAGTGACTAAGATTTCCTCAAATCAAGAAAGAGCAGTTGCTCCAAAGACCTTGATCTGAATTATCACGCCAGCTGGTCTAAAAGTCTTAGCCATAGTAAAGTTAAATTGCAGGAACATGAAGGTCAAAGAGATTTTAAATACTTACATGGCAAATGGCTTTGACAATACTGACCTATATTATTCCTCATAGAAAGTTACCATCTAGTTTATTCTCATTTGAATTTTTATTATATAAGAACATTTCAGGGGTATTAATCCAGTATCACTGCTACTGCTTCTTTTGCCAGATTGAGATAACTAATCAGGACATTTTTTTTTTAAATAAGGATAATGCAAATTCAATGGCAAGAACAGAACTAGCCAAATAAAGTTCAGATATTAGGTTATTATTTTCTTAGCAGGGCAGTTTCCCACCAAGATGGGCCATAAGGCTGGCTTTACAAAAAATAACAGGGATTTCCTGCCTAGAGAAGTATACATGTCATACTGAGCCCATAGGCAGTTTAAATTACAAGCACAACATGAACAAGCATAGCCAGGAGCATAAAATCAAATCTATGTACATAAGAGTTGCTCCAGGCACAAAATCCCAGAGGGTAGTAGAGGAAGAGGAATTCAAAGATAAGAAAGTAACATGTTGCAGAGATCAAAGAAGGATGTGAGTCAAGGTCAGCCAGTAAGTAAGGACACTACACATGCAGCATCAACTTAAAAACCAACAACAACAACAACAAAAAACCATGAACCTTGAAGCTGACCTTTTTGCTAATGAAGAAGTCAATTTCAAGGTGTAGACTTTGGCATGGGGCAAGTAAATCATGTTAGAATGAAACTAAGTAAGGTAATTCCTGCAGACAGCAGTCAAAGGTTAGGGCAGCTCCTAATTTAAGTTACTCCATGGAATACCAAGAGAAATTCATTACTCCCAATGTGATGCTGCCTTTCTAATTGCTTTTTGAAGACCAATGGAGGCTCAATCCACAGGTTCAAAGAAAATTGTCTTTCCCCTTTTCTTGGCTCAGATTTCTTCTATCTTGGCTTTGCTATCTTATATATCCATTCTATGCAAATGCAAGAATGCACTATTATATCAAATCCAGCAATCATATAGAAAAGGAAATGCTTTTTTCCCTCAGTCTTTTGATCATTCCAACAAATTTTCCCTGGAGGATGCAGATTAGCCCAGCTTTGGTTATATGTCCATTCCTGTGGAAGAGAAGCCCAGTCTATGTGGTAAACATTTCCATGAAGTGGAGGAGGAGACCTAGTGGAAAGAAAAAATGTTGTTCTGAACAAAGAAACTAATGACTATGAAATTTCACCAAGTGGCATATGTTATTAAAATTTTAATAAGATCTTAGCTTTTCCAAATTCTAAACAACTGGTGATGCGACAACATTTAAACAATTTTGGGTTGTATTAAAATATACTGTAGGGTCACATCTTTGTCTTGTCTATAATCTCATGAATAGAAATCTCTATTTATCTAGCTGTAGACTAACCACAAGTGCTTTAGAAAGAATGACTGATTAAAACAATCACAGAATTTACAGAAGCAAAGTAGTTCAAGAGATCATCTGGATAAGCCCTTTGTATTTCAAATGATAAAATAACCATAGAATGTGATGTATTTTTTTAAATTTGTTTTTAAGTTTATTTATTTTTGAGAGACCCAGAGAGCACATGCGTGAGTGGGGGAGGAGCAGCGAGAGAGGGAGACACAAAATCTGAAGCAGGCTCCAGGCTCTGAGGTGTAAGCACAGGGCCCAACATTGGGCTCAAACTCATGAACCATGAGCCAAAGCTACAAAGGGGCCCCTGCTTCCCTTCTGAGCTCCAAATCTCCCACAGGAATCTCTCCTGTAGACTGCCTGAGCTGGAAAACACAGGGAAGATAATTTGGGGAAGTAAAGTTCAACCTAGCCAAGTCGAAACATAACAGATTCATCACAAATGTACTTGTTCTCCAATTATTAAAGGAAATAGTAATTATGCTCAAAGGTAATACTATGAGCAAAACATCAGTGCATGTTTGATGAATCAGCAGGAACTTAATCTAGCCTTAGTGTCTAGGATATTTTATCAACAGAAATCATAATTCTGAATTATCATTTGAAAACTTTCAGTTAAATTTTGAAAGCAATTATACTGCAAATTTAAAAAACTAACAAAAACACTGCAGGTAAAACAAATAGATCTGTAGTATTTAGCTCACCAACAACATTTTGCAATTTCTGTAGTAGAATATAGGCATCTTGAGTGCCATATGTCAATCATATTTGAAACTCCTGCAATTCCTTACATAGAGACTTTTCTTACAGAGCAAAATGAATTCATATACTTCTGAATAAATAAGTTGGGATGGGGGTTGCTTAGACATCGGAACAATGGTCTAAATATGCCCTGATAACATGATGCAGCCTATGCTATACCAGTGTTTCTCTGATAAGCCTTTTTTTTTCTATAAATAATTCAGAAAAATATCAGTACATTAATTGCTAAATGAAGATTAAATCAGGAATAAACTACACTCTTTAAATAGTTACTCATTCCTTAAAGGGATGAAAAAAAATTATGAGGGAAAAGGGAAATGGTAAATCTAAAGCTATAGGAATTCAGTACTCAGGTCTTAGTAAGCAGACATATTCTTTTATGAATTATTTATAAACTAATTAAAATAGCATAAATCACATATTTCTGATGGATGCAGATGGGACTCTGTATTGACAGTCCACCAGGAAGGACAGTTTTGATATGACCTTAAAGTGTTCAGTAATTGCTATTTAGTAGAGCAGTTGAGAATTGTAATATAGCCTATTTTGTAGCCCAGAATGAACCAGCACCATGTCGATTAGCATATGTTAAAGCCATCTCCTTTTTATTCTCTTGCTGGTGTAGCAGCTGTGCTAAGGAACTGATTTCTCATTGGACTTTTGAAAAGTGGAAAACCATAAAAATAAAGTAGACATACTGAAAAACTGTTCTTCAGAATGTAGGAAATACACACATGTGCAGGTGTATAATGTACATGGATAGGTATATGTATATGTAGTTTTGTTGGTGGGTTATTTTTAAAAAAAAACTACTTAGGCTACTGAAATCTGCATGTAGATTTGTTTTCATGCTTGGGCAGACACATAAAACACAAGTGTTACTCAGCACTAGTGCAAGCTATTTGAGATAAAAAGCCCTGTCTGTGCTTAGCATGGGAGAGGAAAAAAGAAAGAAAATGCATGCATAACCAACCTTGTTGTTGGAAGGGTTGTGACACAGCGGATAGTATAAGAACCAAAAGGTCAAAGTGGAAAATGAGTCAAGCAAAGAGTTAGAAAAAGCCGTTAAATGACAAAGAAAAGCAGAGAAGTAGGACGTCTTTCAGGGATCAGATAACGACCAGTGAAAGCATTGTCTATTTTCAATGGGATTTAGAAATACTGTTAAGAGTCTCTGCATGTACGGGCACCTGGGTGGCTTGGTTGGTTAAGCATCAGACTTTGGCTCAGGTCATGAGGTTCAGAGGCTAGTGAGTTTGAGCCCCACATAGGGTGAGTGGAGTCCCTCATAGGGTAAGTTCCAGCCCCACTTCTCTCTCTCCCTCTCTGCCCCTCCTGGGATTCTCTTGCTCTTCCTCTCTCTCTCTCTCTGCCCTCTCGCTCACTTGTGCCCTGTCTCTCTCTCAAAAAAAAAAAAAAAAAATCTCTGCGGGTAACAAAATACTTGATAACAGAATAAAATAAAATAGAGGCTAGATACTTTGAACTTCTTGCATGTCTACTTTTATATCTACAGTGAAGTACTAGTTTTCTAAAGCTGTTGTAACTAATTACTACAAAGCTGGTGTCTTGAAACGACAGAAATGTATTCTTTCACACCTTTCACACATTTTTTCACACATTTCAGGCCAGAAATCCAAAATCAAGATGCTGGCAGGTTTGGTTCCTTCTGAAGGCTTTATGGAAACTCTCTTTTGCTTCCCTCCTACATTTGATGATTGCTAGCAGTCCTTGGCATCTCTTGGCCTATAGACTCTCTCTGTATTTGTCATGTTATTCTTTTTGTCTGAGTCCTTTTATGTCTCTTATAAGGAAGGACATTTCCATTGGGTTTAGGACCCACTATAATCTAGTATGATCATATCTCAGTTCTTAGTTACATCTGCAAAGACTCTATCTCCAAATATGGTTACATTCTCTGATTCAGGGTGCATATGAATTTTGGGGAAACACTACACAGCTTACTACTATGATTTCCTTCAAAGTCTAGAAATATATTCAGTTATTTCCTGAGATTTATTAGAGAAAAAAAACCCTATTTTTCCATATTTAATAATTAAGAGTTATATAATGGAAACTTAAATTATTATTTTTAATCCAGTGACATCAAAATGGTCATGTAACATTACATTAATACTATACATTAATACTATATTAATACTACATTAATACTATAAAGCATTGTATGTAGTTGACCCAATTTAGAAACACTAGATATATTTGCAAAATCTATGATTTTTTATTCTGTTTTTTTTTTTTTTAATGTTTGTTTATTTTTGAGAGAGAGAGAGAGAGAGAGAGAGAGACAAAGTGTGACCTGGGGAAAGACAGAGAGAGAGGGAAACAGAACCCGAAGCTGGCTCCAGGCTCTGAGCTGTCAGCATAGAGTCCTACACAGGGCTCAAACCCAAAACCACGCGTTCATGACCTGAGCTGAAGTCGGACACTTAACCGACTGATCCACCCAGGAGCCACTATGATTTTTTATTCTTAATGAAAAAAAAAAAAAAAAAGATTACTAAATCCTGGGTAGGGGGGCAGTTAGTCTTCCTATTAGAACAACTGAAGTTGTTGGCAGTCTTTATGTTAGTACAATGCCTTAAAGCACTGCTTTAACAACCTCTCCAGGTGATCCTGGTACTTACTAAAGTTTGAGAAGCACTACTTTAGAGCTAACAAGTGATCTCTTGCATTACACATTTATGTCTTGAGGCAAGCCGATAATTTAGGCATTGATGTTTTTCCTTCTTTAAAGGTCTAGAGCACAAGGTTCAAGGTGAACTGACTCTTGTTAGAGTGAATCACTGAGTTGATGACAGAGTTGGACCAAAACCTTACTCATGTCACTTAATAAAATATTCACTGTCTCATGAACAAAAACAAGTAACATGTAGTCCGCCAACTTCACCTTTACAGGTACAGCAGTAAAAGCCGATATCCAGTCCCAGACATCAACATCATCAGCTGCCAGTCATTCTGGTTCTCTATGCTCTGTCTTGCAGCTATGTGCTCTAGTGAGTTTGGGCATTTGGAGAACTCCTTATGTTGAAGTTGTGGCCTGACCTCCACAGGTGTATCACTGTCCCTTCTGTAGGGAAATTCTCAGTAAAAAGGGAAGTAGCAGGGGAATTTAGATTTGGATATTTAGATTTATGGCCCTTGCCAGAATATTTCTCTCTCCTATAAAAATGCATGCTTTACATTCACCGGTTAGCCACACATGGGGGAAAGTTATTCTTAAGTGTAGCAAACAAACATTGAAATAACAGTCAACCTTTCAAATATTGCTCTTTGCTAATCAGCAGGAACTGTGAACTAAAACTCATGGAATAAACAGAATCTTAATTGCTCCTTTTCATCTTGCCTGCCAAGTTTCATTTCTCATCTAGAAAATGTAAAAGGAAATCGTGAGTTGAAAATAAGATGACTAATGTGTGGATCAGATTATATAGACCCAGAAAATAGAATATATCACTATGTAAAAGAGAATAGTCAGATCTCTTCCAGCCCATTCTTAACTCAATATTTGACCTTTTTATCAATTGGGAATCTTCATTTTCATTAAAGTGGTATAATAATGTTGTTGTCTTTCTTATGTATATATTAGAACTCACAGAATATATATGAACTTTTAGCATTCTGTAGAAAATATATGGCCTCATGTTTTTATTTCAAGAAAAATTGCAAATTACATTTCCTTCATAGAAAGGATCTGTAAATCACCATATTGTTAAAGGTCTGTGAAGGGACTATTTCACTACCTTGTTCAGGGGAAGTAATCTAAAGAGAACTAACAATGCTTTAAATTGCATTGTCCCTAAGACCAACTGCATAGGTCTAATAAGTTATGCAAAACCTGTAGACTCTGAACAATGTAATCATTTATGAAGTCTTGCAGGGGTGACATTAAATTAACAACATTTAGAAATCAGCAATAGTGCACAGAGGATTAGAGAACACCCTTGATTTTTTTTTTTTTTTTCTTCATGGTTGGTCAACTGCTTGGAGTACGTGAAGTTTTAAAATGTCACATTATAAAAAAGAATGCCAGTAAAGCAGATCCCAAAAAAAGTGGTTCTTCTAGTAACACTGAATGTTGCATATAGCTCTCAATACTTGCATTATCCTAGGTTAAAATAGCAGCTTCATATTACAAGGCATAAGGTACCTTCTTAAATATAAATAATTTTGGAGGTGCCTGAGTGGTTCAGTTGGTTGAGCATCTGACTTCAGCTCAGGTCATGATCTCACGGTTTGTGAGTTCAAGACCCACATGGGGCTGGCCACTGTTAGCTCAGAGCCTGCTTCAGATCCTCTGATCCCCTCTCTCTTCCTCTATATCACTCATTCTCTCTCTCTCAAAAATAAGCATTAAAAAATTATTTTTGCTTAACCTTAATTTGGTGTTATCAGAGTGTAATAACACAGCACCTTGATGTTACAGGATTTCAAGAAGATAACTTTAAGAACTTTAGAGTTTATCTCAGAATGTCTGTGTTATTCAAAATGTTACTCAGCTGGTACTTGTTCATAAGCATCTCAAGAGTTTCCTGGGTGTCTGAAGCCAGGACAGGGAGGACTGAAGAGTCAGGTCACTCCAGGTTGGTGGGTGGCAGCAAGACAAATGGATCTCTGAAACCTCCTGCTGAACCTTAAAAGTTTATAAAGAAGCCCTAACTGGGCTTAGTATGTATATTGCACAGGTGTTCTCAACACCACATCACTATCTCAAGGCCACATCCTTGGAGCAGCTTCTGGGAGTGGGAGAGGAAAGCAGAACCCACATTAAAGGACAGAGGAGAGGGTGAAGGGCCTCTGAGTGCCCAGGATCAACTCACAGGTCAATTGGTGGTCACATCTTTTCAATGATCTTCCCCAACAATTGACCTCATGTAGCTATTTGAATTAAATTAAAATCAATTTACATTAAATAAAATTAAATATTCAGTTCTTCAGTTGCAATAGTCACTTTTTAAGTCCTCAATAGCACAGACAATAGTTCCATTATCCCAGTAAGTTCTATATGACAGTGCTGGTATAGGTTCTCAGAATTTGGAAACAAGTGTTTGTTGTTATGCATAGGTGTGGCATCTATTTTGCAATTTAATGTTTTATTTATTTTTGAGAAAAGAGAGCACAAGTGGGAGCAGGGGGAGGGAAGGAAAGAGACAGGAACAGAAGATCCAAAGTGGGCTCTGCACTGACAGCAGTGAGCCCGATGTGGAGCTTGAACTCACAAACTGAGATCAAGACCTGAGCCAAAGTCAGATGCACCAAATGAGCCACCCGAGCACCCCCACTTTGCATTTTAGATAATTTTTTTAAGAGGCAATGTGAAGCAGGCACCTGGGTGGCTTCATCTGACTTCAGCGCAGGTCATGATTCTCACAGTTCATGAGTTCAAGCCCTGCGTCGTGCTCTGTGCTGACAGCTCGGAGCCTGGAGCCTGCTTCAGATTCTGTGTCTCCCTCTCTCTCTCTGCCCCTCCCCAGCTTGCACTCTCTCTCTCTCTCAAAAATAAATAAACATTAAAAAATTAAAGGAAAAAAAAGAGGCAATGTGAAGAGTGGATTGGTGGATAGAGAGACTAGAGGCAGGGAGACTGAGTGTTCCTAAACCCGGATTCCTGTCTCCCACTGCTGGAAGACTTTCTTGACTTCTGTAGTCCTCAAATAGTTTTGCCTTCTTTGTGCACCTGTGGTATTTTGCATTTTCCAAACACAATATTCCCGTCTACATGTTCTTGTAATGTGACATTAACGTTCTTCCATTGTGTGGTGACGTCCATAATTTCTACCCAGGCAGCTGATTACAGTAATAGTGGCACTGCATGACAGGGTTATAAAAGGCAATACAGCTTTCACAGGGCTCTCACTGGTGACATGTATCGCCATGTACTCACAGTCTTGAAACTGTAAGATGTCTGCCCTTGCTTAAGTGGCCATGCTGGAGGATCCTATGGAGAGACCACTTAGACATGAAGATGACCGAGCAGCTCCAATTGTTCCCAGTCCCCAGCTGTTTGAGTGCTCCTAGACCAGACAACTTCAAAAGATTCCAGCCCCTAGCTAGGGCTAAATAAAGCCAAAAGCCCTACCATCAACAATCCCTGCTCAGCAAAATAAATGTTTTAAGCCACTGGGTTTTGGAGTGCTTTGTTATCCAGCCGTAGTTAACTACAACAGTGCTCCTACTATATTGTGCTATTAATAACTAATTAGGCTTTATTTGATCACTGTAATCAGTCTCCATTATAATTATTTCTTTATATAGCCAGCTCTCATATGTTCATTTCTTAAAATCAGGAATTAATTTGTATCTCTAATACCCTGATAAATACCTAGTATTCAGTAAAGGATAATTGCTGGAAGCCGAGCTATCCCAACCTGAGTGGCAGGGCCCGGGCTGTGGACGGATTGGTGACTGCAGGGCGGCCCACAGACAGTGAAGCTTCTTGTACTCCCGCTTTTAGGTAATTTGGCCTTAAAAGTACCTGGGGTATTGTCTGTTGGGGAATTGCCCACGGCAGGCCCCCTGGGAAAAGAACCATTAGGGAAGAAGATAAGGCTCCACAAGAAATTGTGCGGCCTTACGTTTAGCCCTTGCCATCCCCTATGGAGACTCCTCTACTTGCAGGAAGGATAGCCTCGTGCATTTGCCAGCAAAGGTGGCCAACGAAGGAGAGACATATGGATCTGAAAGCCCCACTCTGGTAACTAAGGAGCGTATCTATGGACACAGGTCACTCTGACCTCTAGGCCCACTTGGCTCCCAGGAGGCATTCCAGATGATGATTGAACCTAGTCAGTTAAAGTACAGAATGGTTCATTGGTTCCTAGGTGCATTGTCTCTCTGAGAATGTATAAGGCATGGGTTTCTAAGGCCCTCTTGGCCCCCTTCCTGGCACCTCGGACCCAGGCGAACACTTTTGTTCTTCAAAACCACGAATGGTTCAGGGAAACAACTAAGAGATCATGTCTCTGTAACTGTTCCACTTGAGGTGTTGAGAGATAAATGATTTTTTGTGAAAACAGCAAAGCAAATACTTTATAAATTATAGATAAACATAGATACATAATAAAAACAATAAAAGAAATTAATCAATAAGCAAAGGGCAGGAGGGAACATTATGATAAAACAATCATGTTATTCCTTATTGGGTGATTATACAAAGGAACAATTTTAGAGTTGGGTAATGTTAGAAAAACATAGATGACGTATGTTACAAGGAAATCACTAGTGTATATAATGCCACGTTTACTGCAATAAATCGGCCAGTTCAACACACTGCTGTTGTCTGTGTCCATTTTTATTTTAGTTTTAGTTTTTTATTTTAGTTTTTTATTTTCCGGTTTTTTATTTTAGTTTTATTTTATTTTCACCGACGCCGTTCTTCCTTCGGGAACCCTGGTTGCTGGAGCTGGTCTCTGGCAGATAATGAAGAGAGTCCTTATGAAGACAGAGTCAATATGAGGTAGTTTGGTCTTGGATATCATTATGTGGTATTAAGAAAAAAGATAGAAAGGAGCAAGCTATAAAATAATTTATCTACCAAGGTGTTTGTATCCTTAAGGATGATAGAAGAACCCTGTAAGAGCTGAAATTATTATTATTTTTTGTTAGTCTTTCATAAGCCTCATCTTATATTTAGGTTTTTATGTTTCTAATACATAAGATAATTAACCTATTACAAGATGAACATATAGATGTCACTGATTTTGTCATTAAGAAGCATACAATAGGAGGGGAAGAAAGGACATATACCATGATTATTAAATAAGTTGGGCTAAGTTGGGTACAAAGCAGAAGCTAATGGAATTTTTATAGTTCTGAGATTCATTCTGTAATTCAACTGGATGATGATTCAGTGATTAATACATGAATCCATCCCACTAATAACATTCCTTTTCTTGTCTGATTTAAAGCCTCTACTGTCTTCCAACTAGGGTCACAGTCATATTGGAAATTATTAACAGAATAATGCTGCCTCTGGTTCAGGAAGTGGCACTCAGGAAAAAAGAACAATTCTTAATTGACTCTAAACTTATGATTTCATGTTGGTGCCTTCTGAATACACTAGATGTCTAAATGCTTGCTTTTTTACCTATTGCATGTTTCAGACTTTCCTGAGAGATCTCTTTGACCTGAAGAATGTGACACACATTGTGGTTGGCCTCTGTTCTTGTCCTATTTTGGATGAGTCAGGGTCTGCATCCAGGAGTAACCCTTAATCTCTCCTTACTTAGTGTGATTGTTAATTTTGTCAATTTGATTGGGAGTAGGGTGACCAGATACTTGGTCAAACATCATTCTGAGTGGTTCTATGAGGGTAATTTTACATGAGATTAATATTTGAATCAGTAAGTTCAGTAAAGCATATTGCCCTCCCTAATGTGAGTGGGGCTCCTCCAATCATTTGAAGGACTGAATATAACAAAAGTCTTCTCCTTAATTAAGAAATAATTATTCCTACTTGTTGGAGCTTGAGCTAAGACTTTTACTTTTTTCTGCCTTCAAACTTCTGAAACATCTGTTTTCCTAGGTCTCACACCTGTCAGCCTTTAGACCGGAATCACACAATCAGCATTCCTGGTTCTCAGACCTTTGAACTCAGACTGTAACTACACTCTAGGACTTCTGGGTCTCTAGCTTTTAGTGTACATCACCCTGAGGATCTTGGAAGTTGCTCAGAGTCCATAATAATATGAGTCATATGAGTCAATTCCTTATAGTAAATTATATATATATATATATATATATATATATATATATATATATATATATCAACATTGATATAGATATCTACCCATATCTCTATTTATCTATCTTTCTATCTACCATCTATCAATCTATTATGTATTATCTATGTGTGCATTTTATTATTATCCACATAGATATATACTCTCTCTTGGTTACATTTCCTCTAGAATACCCTGGGGATGCCTTACTCCTTAAAGGAAGATTTTCTGAGTGGGATCCTTTTGAAGCCTACTCAGTCTGGCTATCTTCTGAACTCCCAGTTGATTCATGAGAAAGCATTAATTACTATCAACAGTGGAAAATGCAACTCCTTTGAGCTATAGCCTTCTTTATTCATCTTTTCTGGAGGATAGCTACAGACAGCTTCTCTCCTTCATATTTCATTAGTGTGGAGTTAGAACCAAATGTTTAGGAACCAACAAATCAGTCTACATATGTCAGTGTTTTTCAAGAGTTCTCTACTATTCTAGTCACTTGTCTGCACCAGAAACAGCAGAATTCTATAGTTCATTAAACATAAATCCAGGAGTGAGATCTGGTAAGGATTTCCCTACATTTTATGCTACCCATATAGGTCAGGGAGAGATTGTGAATGGATCCTTAACAACTCTCCAAGTTCTCTGATCAGTCTTGTTGAGATTATTGATGGGCAGAAAGCGGATAGACAAGTTTTGGGATAACTTCATAGAAAATTACTTATAGATGATCCAGTATCTTTATTTAGTTGTTTGTTCAACTATAGAGCTTTAGCTGAGTTTGGATAACAGGAAGACAGTGAAATTTAACATCCCCTTACCTAAATAGAGGTATAAAATTGAAGATACAAACCAGTAATTATTCTTTGAAGCAGATATAAATATTTATAAGAATTCACAAGTAAAAAAGATAACTCACATCTTAGAAAAATGGGAGAAATTTGATGGCCTTTAACCTAGGAAAAAATAATAAATGAAATTTTCAAATGCAGTTATGAAACATAATTATTTCAGAATGAGGGATCGCATGAACAAGGGCCCAAAGTTAGAGAAGAGTAAATGGTATTAAGAGAATTGCTCATCCTTCTTCTCAACAGGGAGTATGTGTAAATGGATAGAAAATTTAAAGAATGGAAAAACTAAGTTGGATTAATTATCATTGCATAATGTCCTACTGAGGTGGGGAAGAAGTTTGGACTTTCAGTGTGTGTGTGTGTGTGTGTGTGTGTGTGCCCACGTATAAAATAAAAATCTAATCCAATTAAGATTTGGAAAGATGAACAATACCATAATAAAAATTAATTGAAGGAGAATGATGTGACAGGAAATGGAGAATTAAGAGTATCTGAAAGACTAACTTGGATTAGTGTTCACTAACTGTCCATAATGAATATATCATTTAGTCTGTTAAAAAATGGTTAAGTAGTAATTAAAAAGACTATTCCAATTTTACCAAAACAACGTGTTCTAAAAAGTAATTTGTAAGTTATTTTTTTGAAAATCAATTTGTAAATTAGCTACTTTTCCAATAGAAACAATGTATTGATGAATGATAGAAGCCCAGAAATGCCTCTCTCTTCCCCAACCTCCCCCTACAAAGTAAAATTAAAAGATAAATTTTATTTAACAAGGGATACTCAAGATGAAACACATGTCAACACATGTATTTCTATTAATATCCATGTGCAATTGTTGGAAGTTACTCACGTCTCTTCCTCATCACTGCCCTCATACACCATTTAGGAAATTGTGGCATGATGCAAGACAATAAACTTCCTAGATACCTTTTATGTGTGGAAGTGTATTAGTGAATAAGGAAAACTTAAACCACATAGCTATTTTGAGTAAGAAGTGATTTAATGTGAGTAAATAGAAAATTAAGTAATCAATAAGAAGGTTGAGAGAGCAAAGGAAAGCGAAGCAGTTTTCAGAAAGGAAACCTCATAATGAAGAAAGCTCAGGGGTGCCGCCAAATGATCTTACCTGCCTGCAGCTCAAAGGAGATGATTTTAAGTTGTTGTGGAGCTGCTCAAAAACAATGATTCAGCTACCTACCCACAGTAACTGCCAGGAAATAATGTTTTCCCCAGTTCTCTCTGCTTGGGCTGCTATAACAAAATGCTAAAGTTTAGGTGATTTAAGTGACAGGTTTCCCACAGTTTGGAAAGCTGGGAAGTCTGAGATCAAGGTGCTGGCTGATTCAGCTCCTGGTGAGAACCTCTTATGGCCTGCAGACAGCTACCGGTTTTCTGTGTCTTCACATGGGAGAGAGAAAGGAAGAGGGAGACAGAAATCAATCCTTTTTTCTTCTTATAAGGCTGGTAATCCCATAATGAGGATCCTACCCTCATGACCTCTTCTAACTCTAGTAGCCCTCAAACGTTTCCTCTCCAAATACCATCACATTTGGAATTAGGGCTTCAACATAAGAATGGGGGGAGGTTTACAGAAACATATAGTCTATAACATTGCCTTTTGAATTTTGAATGTGTCCCTCATCAGTGAATTCTAACCAGATTTTCTGCTGATAAGGAAGTCTGAAAAATTCTTCTATCACGCTCCTACTTCTGAGGTATGAAGAAATGCTTAGGTCTGGGATGGTACTGAGGTTCAACTAATGGTATGTGATACAGTCTACTGCTTTGAGTAATCCATATCCATGTATTTTATTTTACCCATATATAAATATACAAACACAGACCAGTAAAAACAACAATGCAGGGATGCCTGATTTTACCACGTGAATTCCACATTGTTCTGGAGGTTTTTGCCATGTCAAAATGGCAAGATAAAAATAAAGGGTATGCAGAGTGCAAAGGATATGAATCCCAAGTAATTGTTTTTATTTGCATGTGGCATAATTATCTTAGAAGAAAATCCTCAGGAATTTATAAAATAACTTCTACAATCAATAAATGAATATAGCAAGGTCATGTGATACATGTTAACATAAAAATAATATTTACATTTGTATACTAGCAGTAAGCAATTAAGAGATAAGTTTTTTTTTTAAAAAGTGATTCAAATAACATTTTTAGAAATCATAAAATACTTACAAATAAATTTAACAAAGCAAGTTTCAGATCTTATCACTGAAAACTGCAGAGTATTACTGAGAGAAATGTAAAAATACTTGAAGAAATGGAGGTATATATTATGTTTATGGATTAGAAGGACTCAATATTATAAAGATGTCACTTATTTTTAAATTGATGTGGAGAGTCAGTGCAATCTCAACCAAAATTCCAGTGTAATTTATTCTTAAATAGAACCTAACAAATTGATTCTAAAGTTTATATTGAAATGTAAATGACTAAGAATAACCAAAGTGATTTTAAAGAGGAAGAACGTAGTAGGAGAACTTAAATGACTGGATTTGAATAATTATTTTAAAACTGGAACAACCATGAAAGGTAACAGCAAAAAGATAAACATGTTCATTACTGAAACAGGACAGAATCCAGAAAAACGCCTACACATATTTAGTAAAAATAATTGACAAAGCTTTCAAAAGAATTCTATGAGGAAAGATTTTTCTCCCCACAAAATTGTTAGAAACATGCATATGCTAAATATGTATATGGAAATAAACATGGCGTTCAAACTATACCCCACACCATAAACACAATATAACTCAAAATAGAGCAGATACATAAAGATAAAGGGTAAAACTATTAAACTTCTAAAAGGAAGCATGAAAATATCTCAGCACTCTTGGAATAGGCAAATATTTTGTGTCCTATGGGCACAAAAAGCAGGATGCATAAAAGAGAAAAATGATAAATTGACTTCATAAAAGTTATAAAATATTATTGTTTAAAAGACGCTATTAAGAAAACAAACATGGAAGCCTCTCAAAGTGAGGAAACGTTCACATATGTATATATATGATAAAGAAGTAGTAGCTTGAAAACATGAAGAATACCAACAACTAAATAAGAGCAAAAACACTCCAATACCAAAAGGGACATAAGTTTTGAAAAAAGGTTTTCTATAAATGATATAGAAATGGCTATTAGCACATGAAAACACATGGATATCTTTAGTTATTAGAAGAATAGGAATTAAAGTCATAAAACCAAAATGATATACAACTTCACATGCATTAAAAATGCACGAAAAGAAAAAAAAGAACAAAGAAAAAGGCGAAAAAAGAAAAAGAGAGAAGGAAGAAAATGAAAAAAAAACTACCCAGCTATACCAATTGTTGATGTGGACAGGGAACACCTTGAGCACTCATGCAATGATGGTAGGTATATAAAGTGCTAATCACTTTGAAAAACTGGTTGACAATTGCTTCAGAAGTTTACCATAAATCTACCATATAATAGAGATATTTACCCCTGGGTACTTACCAAGAGAAATCAAAACATGTCTGTCTAAAAAATCACTGAAAATGTTGATAACAACGTTATTCAAAATAGCTAAAAAATAGGAACCAACTCAAATGTCCATCAACAGATCACTAGATAAACAAATTTTGATATATCTAGAAAATTGAATCCTACTTAGAATCAAAACTACAAATTGCTGATACAGTAACATGGATAAATCTTGAACTTACACTGAGGAAAAATAAAAAGCTAGGCAAACAAATTATATATGAAATGTTTACATCTATATAAGATTCCAGAAAATGCAAACTAAAGCATATCAATAAACAATAGATCAATGGTTGTCTCAGGCTGTGGGCAGAGGAAGAGATGGACTGCAAATGGAAATGAAAAGCATTTTGGTTGTGATTAAACTTTTAAAAATATTGGTTAGAGGGTTCATGACTATAGTTTCATGGGTGTATACAGCTGTCAAAATGGATGGAATTGTACATTTAAAAAAATGGATACAGTTTGCTTTACATACATTATTATTCAAAGTTAATCTTTGAGAAAGGATTAAAAAGCAGCATTGTATTTTTCCTTAACATAATTCTACTGCCCTTTGAACAAACAAGCATGCCTGTATTTTCTCCCTTAAAAGAGGAACTGCAAAGGTCCATAAGTCATATATATTTAAATGATATTCATTCCTTCTCTAGATTAGTCACAATTCCACTTGAGATCCTTGAACCAAAGTATGGGCATAACCAATACTAGAACAACTTATATAAAATAGTAAGGAAAGAAGATGAGGGGGAAATTGGTTGATATATCAAAATACAATAATAAATCAAGGAAGAAAAATGTGTAGTTATTATAGCAATCATGTCTGCATCTGGATATAGGACTGTAGTTAGGGTTAGGGTTAGTTGCTTTCACTACCCAACCCAATATCCCCTGTGCTGTCAGCTAGTTTTCTGCTGGTTGGGGTACTTTTCTTAGTGCAGTGATCCTATCTTTTAGTCTGAAAAGATCTGAAGGTCTGGGCCATTACCAATCCTGCCTTATTAGGTTGTTATAGGATATCTTTTGGAACTTATCCTAGCGGGCCCCCTGGGTGGCTCAGCCTGTGCTGATAGCTCCCAGCCTGGAGCCCACTTTGGATTCTATGTCTCCCTCTCTCTGCCCCTCACCCTCTTGAGCTTTGTCCCTCTCTCAAAAGTAAATAAACATTAAAAAAACAGAAAACAAAAATTTATCCTGGAATAGCAGAGTTTTAAGTCGGTGCTCTGAGAATTCTCTAAACCTAGGCTGAATCCTCTCTATTCCAGAGATTAAACATCAACTCTATTTTCGCTCTATAATCAAGTTCAATCACTCAAGTCAATAAAGTAACACTTTTCTTTACATATTGTTTAAAGGGTAAGATAAACCGAAAGAGTTCAGATGGCAGAATTAGCTTGCAGTCCATGGGAACCTTATTCTACTAGAAACTGACACCTATTAACTAGAACATCTTCATAGCATTATCAGTCAAAAACACAGAGGAAGAAGTGAAGAAAGTGATGAAATTTTTTTTGGGTGACAGTGGGGTTCATGGGGTCTGTAGCCAATGACCAAGAAAGAATTCTTGAAAATGTCTTTGGTGCAAAAAAGGTGATTTTATTAAAGCACAGGGACAGAACCTGTGGGCAGAAAGAGCTGCTCCAAGACCATGAGGAGAGACTGGTTATATTCTATAGAGTTGGGGGAGGTAAAGTCTAGGGGAAGTTTCCAATGAAATTTTTCATATGCTAAAGACGTACAGGATCCTGGAGGCCTAGCTATTGTCAAGCTGAGGCTGTTTTTCCCTCTAGCAAAACAGTAGCATTAAGACCAGTAAGAAGTTCCTGGAGAAACTTTGCTCTACCTGCCTCAAGTATTTGTCGGGTTATAAGGAAATTTAGTTCTATCTGCCATTTCCTTCTGCCTTTGCTTCCCACATCAGTATGGAGGGGAGATGGAGACTCAGGCCATGCAGGACTATGATCTCTGTTAGTTAGCCATTTGTTTCCCCCCTTTCCTTTGTACTTGGACAGCCAGGAGTGCGGAGAAATATCACACATAGGTGGGGGTAGGGGTGGCCTGTCAGCTTGCCTATGCTCCCTCATCAGAAAGTATAAGAGTAATTAAAATAATTAAAAGATTTAATCAAGAAAGAAGAGAGAATTAAGGAATTTGAGAAGACAAAACAAAACCACAACAATAAGAAGACAGGAGTATTTGACATGCCAAAATCAATCCAGAAATGTATTTCAAGAAGGGACAAGGGTTAAACGTGTTGAATGGTGCTCACAGATCTCTTCATATGAAAAGAGAGAACTAAAAATTTCAATGGTCAGCAAAAAGAACCCTGGTGACTTTGCCATGTGGAAAGTGAGTGACAGGTATGAAGAGGACTGAGACTAAAATGAAGTTGAAAGCAAAAGGGAGATGGGATACGGAGAAAGCAAGTGGAGATTCTTTTAGGAAATGATTTTGTGGAAAGGAATAGGGAAATAGCTGAAAAACTTTGGAGAAAGGAAGGGATTTTAAAATGGTAGATAAATGTCTGTATGCAGCTGGTTATGATACACTGGAGAGGAAGAAACAGATGATTAGGACAGAACAGAAATAAAATTCTGCATAATTAAATTTTTTTTCTTTAAGCCTCTATATATGCAGGCATACAGAGCAGTTAACCAGTCATCTGAGCTGCCTCTTTCCTCTTTTCCATTCCTGTATCATCAATGATCAGATTAAACTGCTAAAAATTTGTTGTGTTGGCCTCATCGAGTCCACCAGCTCTGTTGCATTTATGGCCTAAGTGAGGCATCAATGACATTGTCTTCTTAATTTGTCTTTCTGCTACATCATTATTAGTGTATACAAATGCAACAGATTTCTTTATATTAATTTTGTATCCTGTGACTTTACTGAAATCATTTATCAGTTCTAGTAATTTTTTGGTAGAGTCTTTAGTGTTTTCTATACATGGTGTCATGTCATCTGCAAATAGTGACAATTTTAGTTCTTCCTTACCAATTTGCATGCCTTTTATTTCCTTTTCTTCATGCAATCATAGGTGCCATAATTGAATCTCTTACGCACCTTCTTGTTAGCTTAATGTTTTCATTTGAATCTGAAATGCAGGAGAATAGGAGCTTTATAAAAAATATATATAACTTTTAAATTACTGTGGAACTTTAAATAGGTTATCAGCTCTGCATATGCTCAGAAATTGGCTTTATTTATATTAGGCACTGAGAAGGACCTAAGGATTTGAGGAATCCCAGATCAATCAGCAAAAATTTCATAAGGGCAGAGTTACAGAAAAAAAATGATGAAAGAAACTGAATTATTTGATCACCTTTTAAATTCTACATTCTTGGGGCGCCTGGGTGGCTCGGTCGGTTAAGCGTCCAACTTCGGCTCAGGTCATGATCTCGCAGTCCGTGAGTTCGAGCCCCGCGTCGGGCTCTGTGCTGACAGCTCAGAGCCTGGAGCCTGTTTCAGATTCTGTGTCTCCCTCTCTCTGACCCTCCCCCGTTCATGCTCTGTCTCTCTCTGTCTCAAAAATAAATACACGTTAAAAAAAAAAATTAAAAAAAATAAAAATAAATAAATTCTACATTCTTAACATATACTACATTTTTTTAAATGTAAAAGTCCTATCCTTTAAACTAATTTTTGCATATGAAATTTTACTATCAGATGCTCTTGGTATCTTGTCCCATATCCTCTCATTCTTACCACTTAAGTATTTAGCAACTTAATTTCTAACTTGTAGCATTTGTCTAAAGACTTTGTCTTGATTGCTAAACACTGCTTTGCCACATACTCAGAACATCAATTATAATCTCTCCAATGGTTTTAAGCTTTGGTTAACAAAATTCCTAAAGACAATTGTCTGCAAGCATCCCTGCTTTCTGCAGAAGAAATCCTCTCTAAGGAAAAAAGCACCCAGACTGCTTTATTAACACCACTGTGTCAACCTTCAACCAATATCTGAGGAAAGTTGTTGTATAAATTCCTCATTTCCCTCATGTTAGAGGTGAGATAAATCTCAGCCAAGTGTTTTCTGCTTTAGTGACTGAGGTTTCCCAACGCAATTAAGCTCCAGGTGTCCACAGTGGTAGCTGGCTTGGTAACACACATTTAATGGCCACCTTTTCTTTCTTGTCTCATTTTCCACTCCCCTCTCTGAGTTTTCCTTCATGTACCAAGTAAAGCCATTTTACTTAAATCTTCACTTCTGAAGATATCCAAAGGAAACCACTGATTTTATCACCTAACAATTTATTTCTTACAGTTTTTATACCAATGCTACATAAGAAGAAATTTAAATATAATTACTCTACTCACTTCCACAACAACAAAAGGAAGGAGAGAGCGAGTAAAGACTAAAGACAAGTATAGTTTCTCTTCTTTATTAGCCCAAAGACATTGCCATAGCTGTCAAATACAAGCAGATGAGAAGTCAGAGCAAAACATTCTATTAAGCTGCTTCATTTGGTGTTATTGGAGCATTTTAATTCCTCACTGATTTTTTTTTCCTGTGACATACGGGCTGCCAACTAGGAATGTAGACTTTCATACGAGCTATCAGATAAGTCACCTAGGATAGGACTCTGTTCTTTTCTTCCATCTCACTATGAAGCCTCTACATCTATTTTTCCTGAGCTCTAGGCTCCAGGGTTTGACATGGATTCTCAGTATTTTATATATACCTTTCTCAAGGAAACTATATCCCCATGGACCCAACTATCTCATTATTTTAATGTAAAATTCACTGCATTTTATTCATCATCGGTCTTGGATGTTTACACAAGTGAGCCTATATTTGTTGATTAAGGTTGAGAAATCACTAAACTGCTCCTGCTTTGTATATGTACACACACACACACACACACACACACACACACACATTGTAAGATACACACAAGAACACATCAGCTTTTATAAACAGCCTAAGTTAATGACGTTCCTTGTCATGTATAAACCACTATGTCATTGCTTTTCTAACTGTGGAGGGATCCACAGGGTCATGCTGGGCTGCATGTTATATACCACATTCAATCAGAGACAGTAGGCAACAGGGGGTAAGGACTCAAGCTCAACTTTGAGACAAAAATAGGTAATATGCTTTTGTTCTGCCTGTTATTAGCTGTGTTTTTTTGGGCAAGTTATTTAACATATTTGTTTTCTAGTTCCTTCATTAGTAAAACAAAAGTATTAATTTGGGTGCAATGACAATGAAATTAAACACCACGATAAAATACTTAGCACAGTGGCCAGTATTGACATTGCCCAACAAGGGCACGTTTTCTGTAATACTATTAGTACTACTAATGATAAAATGATAACACTTTTTTTTTTTTTTTTGGTTAAAAGTTAAAGCATGTGTGATGACTAAATACACTTACTTTTCCACTTGAATCCCATGATAGCAAGCGCATACTTTTCCAAAATTTACTGAATGTTGAAATACACAGTGCACTCACTGTGGGGGGAAAAGATCTCGTGTTCAGTCAGCTTAGCTTCCCTGGTCTCATCTATATGAAAATGTTGTATAGCAATTAATCCAGCCAAGCTTTCAATTAACTTCTATAAAGATCCCAAATAATGCATTTTTCCTCATGTTTGAATGGTCTTGCATATGTTTTCTAATTTAAGTATGGGCTGCAAATGTTCAAAACAATAGAGTCTTTGCCATTATTTTGATAACATATACAATAAGCCTTCCTACAAAAAGCCTCCCTCCTCTGCTTTTGCAGCAAGCATCAACTCTGGAAAATACTTTTTTAAAAAAACATTAATTTGATGCTTTCTAGACACAGTAAGCACAGAAAATGAAAATCCTTTTAATTATTTCTACCCTCAATGCCCAAACACAATAAAAATGTAGTGGCAGAGGGAATCAAGCACCAGAAAAATGATTACTTGAACACAACATTGACTTTTATTTGCTTATTCCCAAATCGTCTGTATTGAGCAAAAAAATCAATAGCATAAAGCATTCAGTGGAACCTTTCATAAAAGACACACATGTATGGGGGATTGTTGGTCTCATTAATAAGTGACAACCATACGTATTTTTATGTTGTAGCTACCTTTGTGAGATCTTGCTCTCAGAATATGTGTGTTGAATTGCTTGTATAGTAAAGATTTACTCATACATCAAGGAACTCAAATGTGGTCCATTAGATTTATAGTAAACTTGTGATGATTCCTTAAGTATTTGTCAACATTCTTTAAAATTCAGCCCTTCTTAATATTTTATTTTTAATGATATGTGAATTCCAGCAACTCTTACTGCCTCTCATCATAATAATGAGAAAAAAAATTACTTCATTTGAGTATACTGTTATGAACCAGGAACCATACTGTGGAATTACAAGTTACAAAAATGGTAAATTTGCTAGATGACTATTTGGTGTTAGATTGACAAGAAAAATGTATATTATTCAGAATATTTGAAAATAAGTTCTTTACTCTTAAAAAACTATCACTTAACTTTGCCTCCTGCTCTGCATACTAACTTATTTAAAACTTCTATTCACAGAAAAATTTCTGGAAAAGTGATCCATATTTATTGTTTCAACTTTTCCATGTCTTATCCCTCAGTCCTTACCATTTATTTCCTCCTATTTTATTGATGCTGCCGTAATGATACCACTAATCACTGCTGGATTGTAAATCCAGTAGAAAAATTTCAGTTCTTGTGTTATTTGACCTCTGCACAGTATTGACACTAGGAATTATTTTATTCTTGCAGTGGTCTCCTTCCCTGACTTTTGTGATCTGATCTACCTGGCAATCTTTTTAATCTTTATATCATGTTTTGTTCATTTCTGTTCTTGGCTTCTATTGTCTTATTAGATCACTGGATCTCAAGTCCTACTATATGTTGGATTACCTTTAATGCTGTTAAAAAAACCCAAAAAACAAAAAACAGCAGATTCTTGAATCCCACCACCAAAATAGCTCTGAGAAATATTTCAGGAAGCTGAATCTTAAAAAAAAAAATGCTCAGCTGATTCTGATGTTTTGCTTTAATTGTTAGGATCACTTGAGAGTCTCTCAGTGCTCTTATTTCGCTAATTGTATTGGTGATACTGTCTGCTCCCAGATAGTTACCATATATTTTTTTGATGCTTTTCAATTCTATTGTATCCCAAACTTCAGACTGAAATTTCCAACTGTGAATAGGCATCTTTATGTGCCTATCTTACAGGTACCTCAATAAACATGTGCAAAAGTGCATATATTTTTTTCTCCCCATATCTGTTATTCCCCTTGTGGCACTTATTTTCATTGACTGCACCATTACTCATCATTTGAGCAAAATCTCTTAGTGATAATCCTAGTTTCTTCATTATTTCCCAAACCCCACATTTCATCCATACTCACTCCTTTCACCAATTACCTAGTTCTTATTAAATCTTTGTTGAGATAGCAGGAAAAATTAAAATAGAGTTACAAAATGACATGTACCTGTCTCAAATCTGGGTTAGAATTCTGATTTTTTTTTTTAATTGAAAGACTCACTCACTCTGTAAACTTTGTTTCATTCATTCAATAATCAGAATATTATCTTTCTACCTTCAAGCTAAATTAATATTTTATTTAATAGAATATCATAATTTTTAAACTCTTAAGATATTTTGTTTTTAATATTCTTTATGTGAAATAGGGTCTATGAAAGGATTAACCATGTCTCTCTTTGAATAAGGAAGGTAGGAATTATCTTGGACATCATGTTATATTATTAGAAATTTTAAATAATTTTTATGAATAACAATATGTCAAAATAACTTATTTTTCTTACAGAGTCAATTGCAAAAATATTTCTCAAAATTGTGCAAATATATTTTTTTTCTGTGCTGATATTTTGATCCTGATGATGACATTTATCATAAAATTTAAATAAAATGTATAAAAAATTTGGCTACTTTTCTGAGAATCTATTATATTATTGAGTGCATAAACCTAGTTAACTTTTACAATAAATATTTAACAACCAAATAAAGGAAACAATAAATTTTTCCATGTATAAACATGTGAATTGCAATGGAGTAGAAAAATTCAGTATGGCGATAATCACATATATTATATTCAATATATTTAATAATTTTTCCCTCATTGATATCATAACATTGCCTCCTATTCCTTTTTGTAGAGAATTAATAATTTGTTGACGTTGAGTTGAACAAGGGTGTTCAAGGAGGATTATTTATACCAAACTACATGTTTTGAAAAAATGTCATTATAAAGAACATTTTTTTCCTTTATTTGAAAGTATAGAATCATGGTCAACAACAATTGTTGTTTCCTATAGCCAACTGTTTGTTTCATACCTTGATCAAGTGTATAATATATGGAAGTATTTTCCTATGTTTATCAAAATTACATTCTGCATTATTCCACTGCTAGAAAAATAAAATGGTATGGAATCATTTTAGTGTAAATGGAGAAGCCACTATGTCATCTGCTGCACATGTCTGAAATGAATATGAGACTGGCATGCTGCCATCCTCTTGCGTCTCAACATTCTCCGTCCACCTGCCAGAAATAGTCAATTTGTGTTTTGGTTTTTAAATTTGTTTGCTTATTTATTTATTTTTGAGAGACAGACAGAGAGAGCACGAGGGGGAGAAGCAGAGAAAGAGGGTGAGAGAGAATCCCAAGCAGGGTGTCAGCACAGAGCCCCAGTGTGGGGCTTGAACTCATGAACCATGAAATCATGCCTTGAGCAGAAACCAGGAGTTGGATGCTTAACTGACGAAGCCCTCCAGGTGCTCCTATGTTTTGATATTTAAAACTTTATCAGTAAATTTTATTAACATTTACTATTTAGTTACCTGAAATATGTATTTCAGTTTGATTTGTGGATGAAATGAATATAAATATGTTTCTTCTATTAGTGCTAAATTAAGACACTAAAAAAGCTTGCGTGTTTACCTTGATAAAAACATTTAAGGTCAGACTTTACAACCTACAAATGTAAAGTTAAGTCGGTTCAACCAGCATTTCCTTCTACTTTTTTTTTTTTCTTCTCTTTTCTCTTATCACATGTGCTTTTCTTATTACAAACTTGACTCTGGCTTTTTGGCTTTGATACTCATGATTTAGCCTTAGCCTAAATCAGTATCTTTGCTTATGGAATTGAGTCTTCAGGTTACTCCATACTTCTCTGCTTGTACAACTTTGGTTTCTGATATCATTTGCTCTTTTTATCTCAGACTGAGATCTGTAGATACATTCTTTAAGTCCAATGAACTGTTCCTGTATATATGTGTCTGTGTGTGTGCATGTATGTACAATTTTGTATTTTTATGCTAATGAATATTTGAAAAGATACCAATGATTCTATTTCTTTTATCACCAGTATATCATATCTTCTATGACAGAGTATAGTTATCAGATTTCAGTGCCTGTGCTTGTTTTTGTGTTTATATTTGCAACATCACCAATGGAACCAAAAGATACTTGGTTTAATGTAACAGAAAATGATTCACAGTAACTTGAATATAGAAGAAAGTGGGAGAATTGAAGCATAACATAGCATATAGTAGTATAGGTAAGTTGCACTAAAAACAAAGTGTAGAGAAACAATGTCTCAATTATGACCCATTGTGCCAAAATAAAAATAATCAAGTAAAAATAAAGAAACCAGGGGCGCCTGGGTGGCTCAGTCGGTTAAGCGTCCGACTTCGGCTCAGGTCATGATCTCACGGTCCGTGAGTTCTAGCCCCCTTCGGGCTCTGTGCTGACAGCTCAGAGCCTGGAGCCTGCTTGGGATTCTGTATCTCCCTCTCTCTCTGCCCCTCCCCTGTTCATGCTCTGTCTCTCTCTGTCTCAAAAATAAATAAAACATTAAAAAAATTTAAAAAAATAAAGAAACCATAAAAATGTGCAAATACCTCTTTCCAATACATCCAATATTGGTGACATATTTTCAGTAAGACAACATTGTTAAAACTTATTAATTTTGTCAATTTGGTTTTTTTTCACTTTTTAATGCTTTATTCATTGATTAAAAATCATATGCTTTTAACATAAACCAAACAAAATCAGGTCAAACATTCTCTGCTTTCTTAGTTTCTGTCAGGAATTATTTTATCTGATCACACTTATAAAATCTCACCACATCTGACATCTATACCCACTGTACTAGTGGATTCATACTACTGATGTACATATTAAATTCACATGGCACGTGCTCACCAAAGCCAAAATAGTGTACATAAATCAAAAGGCCTTTTTAATAGAAGATAGTAAAACCATTTGTGAGACACATGTAACTTTCTTTCTATAAATAGAATTAAATTGAGACATCTGTTTCATAAATTGTCTTTCCAAAGCTTACAACAGAGTTGCCATATCTCAGCACTGCTGGGCACTCACAATATCTACTTGTTTCATTATTGGAGACTGTCTTTTAACATTAAATGTGGAACATTTGTACCACTTAAAACTGGGGCCAGGCAGAGGTCACAGAAATTTAATCTGTACTTTACCCGGAAACAATTAAATCAGCTTTTAAAGCTTCTCCAATATTAACAAGGCATACTTCTTGGAATTTTCTTTATGTATCATAGCAGCTCATACTTGTGATGAAACAGGCTTTCAGTTTTTCCTTTCTTTCCTTTACATTCACTATTCACAATGAAGCAGATGCATTTTTTAAAATCTTTTTTTTTCTTTTTCTTGAGTTTTTCCTCAGAGTTCTGAGCATGCTGACTGAGCCACAGCATCATGTACTACAGGTAAAACATCTACCTTCCCTAGCCGTATCTGACAGATCAGAGTGGCCCAGTACCTGCTAGCATCATTTCAGTCTATGTGGCAGTTAACAAGTGTACTGACAGAAAAATCCAGGGACTTGTTGCTAGTGACTAACGTCTATTTTCAAGTGTGTGTATTTATAACTTTGTATTTTGATTTTCTTTTAAGAAGTTTTACCCTGGAATATGGTTTCTTTCTCCTTCTGCTATTTGAAATCGTGGCTAAAAATATAATTTGATATATAAATAATTGATTTATAAAATTATATAAGATACAATCTTTAAAAGGCTAACAATTTGAGTATACATATTAATCTTATTGTTTTTAAAGATTATTTTTAAATTGATTTTCTTGATCTCTTGGTTTTATTCTTGATTTATAGTTATAATCATAACACTATTATAACAAGCTTAGGAGTTGAAGAAAATGTTTAATATATTCAATATATTTTTAGATATCTGATTTGTGAAACACTAAAATTCTACCGATAGGATAAGTAAAATTTTAAGGTGTCCCTCAATTGTGGCACAGAATTTAAGTAAGAATATACAAGTAGGCAGAGTAACCAGATTTTGATAAGTGCCTCTTCTGTGGTAAGGTTACAAACCTTGCCTTACAATAGATTTCTTTATAGTTTCAGATCCAGGTCAGTAAAACTGTTGTTACATAAAGTTACAAAATCGGAATGAGGGGAAGGTCATTTTATAAAGGGACCACACAGGAATCTCAGACAGATAAATTATCACTGCCCACTATAGTACATAAAATACATATTTTTAAACAAGAATCATTGAAGGGACAAGGACTGGATAGTAATGAATTGGATTTTTTTCAAAATACCTAGTAGTAAAAGCGCTACATTACAATCTACCAATTGTACTTCTAGGTATTTATCCAAAGGATGCAAAAATACTGATTTGAAGTGGTACATGCACCCCAATGTTTATAAATACATTATCAAGAATAGTGAAACTATGGAGGGAACTCAAATATCCATTGGCTGATGAATGGATAAAGAAGCTGTGGGGTGTGTGTGTGTGTGTGTGTATGTGTGTGTGTGTGTGTGTGTGTGTGTGTGTGTGTATTACTCAGCCATCAAAAAGAATAAAATATTGCCATTTGCAACAACTTGGATGGAGCTAGAATGTATTATGCTAAGCAAAATAAGTCAATCAGAGAGAGAGGGTGGGAGACAGGCTAGATGGCTGATGGATACTAAGTAGGGCATTTATTGTGATGAGCATGGGGTGTTGTATGTAAGTGGTGAATCACTGAATTCTACTCCTGAAACCAATATTGCACTGTAGGTTAACCAACTAAAATTTAAATAATAAAAAAAAAAGAACCATAGAAACTGAAACATGCACACACACACACACACACACACACCAAAAAGCTTAAAATCTAGTTGACTTTGATAGAAAGAAAAAGGATATTAAATTGTTGTGTTTTTGCCATTTCATATGAACATGTCAATATAGGAAAATGATAAAAGTATGGAAGAGGAAGTAGTAAAAGCTCTTCATTGCTTATATTACATAAAAAGAAGTAAATATATCTTGAAATGAAGTTCCTTCCAGACTTTGCAAGTATGTCTTCTTGATTTACAATATTTGTTCTTATGTATATATTCAGAAAAAGTTATAATATATGTCCTCAAAATAACATTTATAGACATTGAGTCAACTCATTATTCTTGAGCCAAAAGTTCAAGAAAGCCATTTTTTCATCTAGATAGAGAAGGCAGAGTTAATGAGCAAAATCTCACTATTCAGCTTAAGGTCCTTATGCTACAGTATATACCTTTTATCAGAATGGTCTGAGGATTACAATAAAAAATCTATTTCCCTATAATGACAAAATTAGAACAAATTAAAAAATTATTATCAACAAAAGAGAGTTAATTAATATGTAAAAATGTAAAAGAAAGGTAATTGTATCAATAATTGAAATCATTATTTTGCTACAAACCAGAAACATTTCTAAAAAAGGATAAACTATTTAATAAAAAAAAAAAAGCACAGCCATGACAAATATAAGTGATAATGACAGCAAGTTAGGATGATCATTAATACCAAAGAAACATTTGATACCCTCAAATGGACTATGGAATAGTATCATAAGTTTAATATGCATATAATTGAAGTCTGAGAAGAAGAGGTGACAGAAAAGGGCAGATAGAATATTAGAAAAATTTTCTCATCTGGCATGAAAGGAGCTTAGAAGTCACCACTTTATTCTAAAAAGTTAAAACTGGACAAACTGAAAAAATAACAATTCTTCTTAGATCTGACAGAGAAGTGAGGTCATAGGGCACATACTGCCCCAAAACTGGCAGATAAAGACAGATAGACAGGGATAATCACAATATATGAAAGAAAAAACATGGGAGCAGAGGAAAGCCTCCATAGGAAGTACGGACTGAGTACTAAACTGTAAGTGAACTGTAAGTGAAACTAAGAAAAAAGAGAAAGGACAGAAATTACTAATTTTAGAAATAAAAAAAGGATACCCCATTACAGATTCTATAGATATTAATGGTAATAAAATAATATTAAAATCAACTCTATTCCCACAAATTTGATTAAACAGATGAAATAGACCAGTTCCTTGAAAGACCTAATCTGCCAAAACTTGCACCAGAAGTAATGAGAATCTAAACAGACCTATATCTAATTAATAACCTTCAAAAACAGAAAGCACCATACCCAGAGGTGAATTCATTGGTGAATAATATCAAACATTTAAGGAAGTAATTATGCCAATTCTATACAATTTCTTTTACAGACAGAAGCAGAGGGAATACGGGGCACCTGGGTGACAGAGTCAGTTAAGTGTCCAACTCTTGGTTTCTGCTCAGGTCCTGATCTCACAGTTTCATGAATTTGAGCCCTGCCTCTGTCTCTGTGCTGGCAGCACCCCCTTTATGCTGGGTCTGTCTCTCTCAAAATAAGCAAACAAACAAAGAAACAAAAGCAGAGAGAATAGTACTTACCTCATTTTATGAGACTAGCATTACCCTAATACTAAAGCCAGACAAAGACATTACAGGAAAGAAAAAACAGAGACCAATATCTCTCATGAACATGGATGCAAAAATCCTCAACAAAATATTACTAAATCTAACCCAACGATGATGAAAAGAATTATACACCAAGACCAAGTGAAATTTAATCCAAGTGAAATTTAATCCAAGTCTGGTTCAACAATCAAAAATCAATTAATGTAATCTATCACCTAAGCACACCAAACTGAAAAAAGAAAAAAAAAAAAGATTATATCAAAGGAAAAAGAAAAAAGCATTTGACAAAATCCAAATTCTATTCATGATAAAAACTCAGCAAACTAAGAATAGAGGAGAATTCCACAAGTTGGTGGAATCTACAAAAGAATATCTACAAAAAACCTATAGCTAACATCATACTTAATAATGAAATGAAGATTTGCATGTAAGATCAGAAGTAATGCAAGAATGTTACCTTTTCCTACTGATTTTTAACATTGTACTCAACTCCTACCTAATGCACTAAGGAAAAAAAAAAGTAAAAGTGTACAGATTGGGAAGAAAGAAATAAAATTGTGTTTGTTTGCAGATGACATGATTATTTATGAAGAAAATTCAAGAAAAAATATCACAAAACAGTGTGAGAACTAGTAAGTGATTACATTAATATTGCAAGATATAAGGTTAATATACAAAAGTTAATCAGTTTCCTATATACCGACAATTAACAAGTGGAATTTGGAGGCACCTGGGTGGCTCAGTTGGTTGAGCGTCCGACTTGGGCTCAGGTCATGATCTCAAGGTCCGTGAGTTAGAGCCCTGCATCAGGCCCTGTGCTGACAGCTCAGAGCCTGGAGCCTGCTGTGGATTCTGGATCTGCCTCTCACTGACCCTCCCCCACTCATGCTCTATCTCTCTCTCTGTCAAAAATAAATAAACATTTAAAAAATTAAAAAAAAATCAAGTGGAATTTGAAATTTAAAGCACATTACCATTTGCATTAGAACCTCCAGGAATAAAATGCTTAAGTATACATTTAACAAAATATGTACAAGATCTACATGAGGAAAGTCACTAAACTCCGATGAAGGATACCAAATAAGAGCTACATAAATGGACAGATACCCATACTCTAGATAGGAAAAGTCAATATTGCCAAGCTGTCAGTTTTTCTCAACTTAGTTTATACATTCAATACAATTCCAATCAAAATTCAAGCAGGTTATCTGGTGGATATTGACAAACTGGTTCTAAAGTTTATGTGGAGAGGCAAAAGACCCAGAATAGCCAACGTGATATTGAAGTAGAGTGAAGTGGGAAGATGACAACTTCAAGACTTAGTATAAAGGTACAGTAATCAAGATAGTGTGGTATTTGTATGGCAGAATAGTGATCTCAGATATAGACTCACCTATAGTTAAATGATTTTTTTGATGAAAGGGCAAAGGCAATACAACAGAACAAAGATAATTTTTTCAACAAATAGTGAGAGAACAACTACATCTATATATCCACATATAAAAAAATGAATTTATACACATATCTTATAGTATTCCCAAAAATTAATCAAAATAGATCATAGACCTAAATATTAAACACAAAACTATGAAACTCCTAAAACATAATATAGGAGATAATTTAGGTGACCTTGGGTATCACAATGATGTTTTAGTTACAATACCAAAGGCATATTTTATGATAGAAAGGGTAACCTACACTTCTATAAAATTAAAAACTTCTACTCTGTGAAAGATGAAGTCAAGAGGCAAGAAGAGAAGACACAGACTATGAGAAAATATTTGGAAAATAAATATCTGAGAAAGGACTGTTATACAAGGAACCCTTAAAATGTGACAGTAAGGGAACAACCATTAAAAATATGGGCAAAAGACCTGAATAGAAACCCTATGAAAGAAGATACAGAGATGGCAAACTCGACATATGAAAAGATGTTCATCATTGCACATCATTAGAGACTTGCAAATTAAAATAACAATGAAACCACTGTACACTTAATAGAATGGCTGAAATCCAAAACACCTGGGGACACCAAACATTGGGGATGATGTGGAATATTAAGAACTCTCATTCATTAGAGGTGGGAATGCAAAATGGCATACCTACTTTGGAAGACAGTTTGGCAGTTTCTTATAAAACTAAATTTACTCTTTACCATATGACCCAGCAATTGTACTCTTTGATATTTACCCAAATGAATTGAAATATTATGTCCACCCCAAAACTTATATATGGATGTTTATAGCTTCTTTATATATAATTGTCAAAACCTAGAAGTCCCAAGATATCTTTCAGTAGTTGAATGGGTAAATGAATCGTGATACATCTAGACAATGGAATATTATTTAGCGCTAAAAAGAAATGAGTGGTCAAGCTGTGACAGAACATGGAGGAGGGCACCTGGGTGGCTCGGTTGGTCTGACTTTTGCTCAGGTCATGATCTCGCAGTTTGTGAGTTTGAGCCCCATGTCGGGCTCTGTGCCAACAGCTCAGAGCCTGGAGCCTGCTTCAGAGTCTGTGTCTTCCTCTATCTCTGACTCTGCCCCACTCACACTCTGTCTCTGTCTCTTTCAAAAATAAATAAAAAGCATTAAAAAAAAAAGAAATGACATGGAGGAAAGTTAACTGTGTATTACTAAATGCAAGAAGTCAATATGAAAAGGCTCCATATTGGATGATACCAACTATATGACATTCTGGGAAGTGAAAAATATGGAAACAATAAAAGATTAGTGGTTGCTCTGATTGGGGAAAGAGGGATGGATAGGCAAGTACAAAAGATTTTGAGGGCAGTGAAACTATTCTCTAAGACAGGACACTGATGGATACATGTTATAACACATTTGTCAAAGACCCACAGAATGTACAACACCAAGAATGAACCATAATTAAATTATAGATTTTGGGTAATAATGTTGTGTCAATGTACATTCACTTATTTTAACAAGTGTACATTATGGTTTAAAATGTCAATATTGATGAGGTTGTGCATGTTTGGGGACAGGAGGTATATGGGGCCTCTTCATAATTTCTGCAAACCTAAAATTACTCTAATAATAATGTTACTAATTAAAAACATAATATTCAATATTTTTTATAATATGATAAATATCAGTTAAAACTTCTAGAAATCCAGCAAACCCAAAACAGGGTAAAGACAAAGTAAATCACACCTATGTATATGTAACCAAAATTCTAAATATCAAAAATAAAGAGAAATTTTAAAAAAAAAGATAATGTTCCTATACATTGAGAGGAATAAAGATTTAAAAGTGGCTGATTTTGACCAGAAAAAAATGAGGCTAGAATATTTTTTTATCTAACAAAAGAAAAATACTTAACAAACTGAAAAAATAATTTAAGGCACCTAGAGATGCACAAAAGCTGATAGAATTGATGACTGATAAGTGTGCACTACTAGAATTGCAAAAGAAAATTCCTGGGGCTGAAGGGAAATAATTATAAGTAGAAATTGGAAATTGCAAGAATGAAAGAAAAACACCAGAAATGGCAAAGAAGAAGGAATATTTAAACATCTATTTTGTGTCCTTTCCAAATTTATTTAAAATCACTTTAGTTACTAATTTAAAAATTTAAAAAGATTACTGAGTATATAATATATGTAGAAGTAAAATGTATGACAAAACAGTATAATAAAGTGGGAAATGAAAGTATGCTGTCATAAAATTCTTACACTATACATGACATGATATGATAGTTTTCCAAAGCAAACTGCATGAGGTTAAAGATATATAAGTAAGTCATTCAGGAAATTCTAAAAAAATAAAACCAAGATACATAGGTAATATATTAATAACAATGATCAAATGGAAAACTAAAAAACAAAGAAATGTTGTTTTATTGAAAAGAAAAAGAACAAAAATAAGAAAATATAAAATTAATAAGATCATAGAATTAAAGTCAATCACATCAATATCTCCCTCCTTCTTTCTTCCCTCCTGCATCTCTCCATCCCTCTCTTCCTATTCCTTTCATTCCTTTCAGGCATTCTCTTATTTGATATCTTGTTTTGTTTTGTTTTTGTTTTCCTAATAAGCTATTTTTTTTACCAACTTGTTTTATTGCTTTATTTTCCTTTTCCTTTTCAATTGTAATTTTGTTAAACATTTATGGAAGGAGCATTTATGATTATCCTTTAGTCCCCCATCTTTACCTACAATTATAGACAATACACATTTAATGATTCTTCACTATACTCTGTCATTATGCTAGATTCTGAAGATACAAGAGCTATAGAATCAGTAGTGTGTTGGAGATGGCTTTTATAGAAGCCAATTGCAAAATTTTCAAGAATTTTGCAAGCCAGCTCATGTCAAATCAGTAGCCTGAAAGCAGCTTCTGAAAGGAATCTGTGAAAGGCTACATTTCTGAGACATTTACTTTCCAGAGATTCAGTCCTTTTTTGAAAGAGAGAGAACATGGACGGGGCAGAGACAGAGGGAGACAGAGATGTCCAAGCAGGCTTCATGCTGTCAGTACAGAACCCGATGTGGGGCTCAAACTCACAAACCATTCAATCAAGAGATGAGTGGAAATCAAGAGTCAGTTGCTCAATGGACTGAGCCACCAGGCACCCTCCAGAAATTCATTTCTTAAACGTTTAAAAACACACTATGAACAAACACTACTTAGAGTATAGGCATTATAAGAGTAAAAATAGTTTTTAAGTGAACACAAAGGAGCGACACTCAGCTAAATCTTAGAAAATTGTAATAGCTTTCCAGGGATTAATGTGTAAGAAAACGTAAAAAATAAGTACAGGGTGAATGTTGCCTGCATCTGAGGCTGGTGTGGTAAACAAGGGCCTGAATTTGGAGAACTTTGTAAGCCCTTCAAGGAAATTAGAAAGGTATAACTGAGAAGATATTGTAGTTCATTTGATTTGGGACGAGGGTCTTGAATCTCTTGAGTTCAGGAAGATACGGGGTTTCAGACTGGAACAACTGGATGAAACATTATCATTCTTGGAGCTAAAAGACAAGAGAGAAAGAAGAAGTTAAGGAAGTAAAAATGAGTTCCATTGTTGATTGCTGATTTTTAGTTCCTCTGGAATAATCCAGCCCATAAGTGTATAGACCATTGTATATGTATAAGTCAAGCTCAAGATAATCACTCAGGCTAAAGACTGATTTCAGAAGTCTTAATATAGATGATTATAGTGAATAAGATCAACTAGAGGGTTTCTAAACATTTTGTATACTGCAGATTCTTCAGAGAGAGAGATAAAACTTTCCAAAATATGTGTAAAGTGTGTCTACCTTTTCTAAGAATTTAAAAAATATTCTAAAAGTTGTGTGTATTCTCCAATCAATGAGCCACTGATATATTCTGAGAACTATATCAAATCCAAAACAAAATATTTGTCAGTAATCTACATCTTGAAAATTTTAGATACGATGAAATCCAGTAACTTTTTTATAGTAAGAAATAATAATTAAATTATAATCTATATGTTATAGAGGTCAGGATTTTGGCAGGTCTCTTTTTAAACCAACTTTATAACCTTATTAGGAATACTTGCTATTTCTTCTTTACAGAATTTTTGATACTTTTGGATTTTAAAAATAACATAATCATCTGCAATATAATTTAGAAAGATGAAGTGATTTTGATTTATGCATCTCCTACTATGGAGTATCTTGATTGCTCATGAATGAAATAAACTATAATTTATGCTGGCATTTTAGCTACAAAATAAATGACAGTCACCGTTTTGATCCAAACCTCAATGAGAGAACTGTGCAGTATGCATTTCACCTATAATATTTAGTCAATTTTTTTCTTCTTAGAGGTTTGTTTCATAATCTTTCTTGAAAATAAAACCAATAGAACAAATTTACAAAATATATAGCACTCAACTCAAGAAACATATTAAACTTTATTTGTCAGAGAGTATTAAAATAAATCCTGTGGGATTCCAAAAGAAGCCCATTGCAAAGTCTACAGAAAATTTAAATGTTCTTCCATAAAACTTTCAGCAAAGAGCATGTTCATAGTCTAGTTTAAAGTAAATTTTCAATAAATACATATACATTTACTCAAATCATTTTTATGTTTATTGGCTACATGCTAAATATTGTGCTGACTATGGACGACATTGGGCAAACTTTTTTTCTGGAAAAAGCCAGATAGTAAATATTTTAGGCTTTGTTGGTCTTACTTTCTCTAACTACTCCACTCTACCATTGTAGTAGAAAACAATGAACAAACAATACATAAATAAATGAGTGTTTTGGTTTTTTCCCAATGAAACTAGCAGTTATTTGGCTGGATTTGGCCTACAAGGCCTGCTCTAGAAGATACAAAATGGATTGGACATGGTGACTAGGTCAATATTTGTAGACAAGCTCACTGTACTTATTTTAATATACTTGATATGCCTTCTAAAAATAATAATTTTGGGGGTGACTGGGTGGCTCAGTTGGTTAAACATCCGACTTCAGCTCAGGTCATGATCTCACGGTCTGTGGGTTTGAGCCCAACATCAGGCTATGTGCTGACAGCTCAGAGCTTGGAGCCTCCTTCTGATTTTGTGTCTCCCCCTCTCTCTGCCCCTCCCATGCTCACACTCTGTCTCTCTCTCTGTCTCTTAAAAATAAATAAACGTTTAAAAAATACTTTAAAAATAGTAATAATTTTTATCTAAAAGATACATGTACATGACATATGAATGGAACAATACATATCAACTAAAATCCCAATATCCAATAATAACTTTATGGTGTTTATTGAACATGATTCAACATATATTCTATGTATATGTTTGGTTGGGTAAATGTATAGATATTGAGAAAAAAATCACAGGAATATAATTATACTACACATTCTATATAGACATAAACAGTACACAGAGAGGCTGGGAAGATGGTAAAGTAGGAGGACCCTAAGCTCACCTCATTCCATGGATACAACTAGGTAACACTCACATCAGCATAAATAACTCAGAAAAGGACCTGAAGACTGGAGGAACAAACTCCACAACTAAAGGTAGAGAAGAGGCCACATCCAAGAATGTAGGAAAACAGAGACATGGTGGGGAGATAAAAGGGCCCCAGTCTTCCATGGTCAGGAGGAAGTGAGGGTGCAGAGAAGGGTGAGAAAGAGACTATTACACAGGGAAGCCACACAGAAAACATGAATCCCCAATATTTGCCATTGAAAGTGAGAGGGGTTGAATTTTGTGAATTCTTACAAACAGTAAGACTTAAAGCCTGGAATTTTAAAAATCAGGGGGATCTACTCTGAGAAAGCATAGTGGGCCTTAGGAAGCTGAGTTTCTACCTTTACAGAGACAGCAAGACAAACAGCCCATGGAGACACAACATAGAAGCAGCAGTTTGAAAAATGCCTGAAGCATACAGGAGGGAGAGTTACTTGTGTAGAGCATGTCCTGGAGAAGCAGGGATCACAGGGAGACCCCTCCAGGAAAAATTAGCTGGCAGGTGTCATTTCCCTCCCCTGCTTCCCAGCATAAACATAACTACCTGTGGGAACCAGCATTGGGCAGACACTTGCCACATAATTTGCTAGTACCAAGGCCTGCTTGCCCAAACTTTGGCAGATCCACCTTTTCCAGTCATGCTTGTCTCAGTTCCAGTGCTGTGAGTCTTCTCTCCCAGAAGACCAGGTAAACCTCACTAACACCAGGTCTTTCTTTCTGCAGGGCCTTGGTCATGGGGGTGACACCGTTCACCTACTTGGGAGAACACATCCAACTTTTTATAACAGCACATCCATCCACACACATAATGCAGAATGCCCCAACTGGCTTAAGTCTCTATCATGGCTGTGGATCTCCTATACAGGAGGACTGGAACCATCTTGCTAAAAGGTGCATGCCCCAATCACCACTTTCAAGAGCAAGAGACTTAGTTGACATTCCTAAGACACAGAAAAAAATACAGAAAGTTAGACAAGTTGAGGAGACAGAGGAATAAGTCTTAAAGAATAGGACAAAACAACAGCAGGGTGCCTGGATGGCTCATTCAATCAAGCATCCAACTCTTGATTTCTCATAAGCGTTTTATAGTTTTCAGACTACAAATCTTTCACCTCCTTGGTGAGGTTTATTCCTAGGCATCTTATTACCCAGAAATGAACCCACAATTATTAGGGTCATAGGGAAATTCAAGGAGACACAAAGAAATGGAAAGACATTCCATACTCATGGATTGGAAGAAAAAATATTGTAAAAATGTCTATACTACCCAAAGCAATCTACACATTTAATGCAGTCTTTATCAAAATGCCAATAGCATTTTTCACAGAAGTAAAACAAACAATCCTAAAATTTGTATGGAACCACAAAGGACCCCAAATAACCAAGGCAATCTTGAATAAGAAAAGCAAAGTTAGAGGCATCACAATTCCAATCTTCAAGTTATATTACAAAGCTGTAGTGATAAAAACAGTATGGTACTGGCACAAAAATAGACACATACATCAATAGAACAGAATAGAAGACCCAGAAGTGAACCCACAATTATAAAGACAATTTATCTTTAACAAAGCAGGAAAGACTATTCAATGGGAAGAAGACAGTCTCTTCTGCAAATGGTATTGGGAAAACTGGACAGCAACATGCAAAAGAATGAAACTGGACCACTTTCTTAAACCATACACAAAAGAGAGAAAGGGGAGGCCTCTTGCACTGTTGGAAGAATGCAAACTGGTGCAGTCACTGTTGAAAACAGTATGGATGTTCCTCAAAAACTTAAAAAATAGAATACCCTAGGATCTAGTAATTACACTATTGAGAATTAACCCAAAGAAGATAAAAACACTAATTCAAAGGCATACATGCACCCTTATGTTTATAGCAGCATTATTCCCAATAGCCAAAATATGGAAGCAGGGCAAGTGTCCATCCATTGATGAGTGGATAAAGATATATATATATATATATATATATATATATATATATATGCAAAATGGTATATTATTCAGTTGTAAAAAATAATGAAATCTTGATTTTGCAATGACATGGATGGAGCTAGTGAGTTCAATAAGTGAAAAAAGTTAAAGAAAGACAAATACCATGAGATTTCATTCATATGTGGAATTTAAGAAACAAAACAGATGAACAAAGAAAAAAAGAGAGAGAGGCAAGCCAAGAAACATAGTTTTAACTATAGGGAACAAACTGATGGTTACCAGAGGGGAGGTGAGTCAGGAGATGGGTAAAATAGGTGATGAGGATTAAAGAGTATATTTACCCTGATTAACATTGAGTAATGTATGGAATCACCTAATCACCATATTGTACATCTGAAACTGATATAACATTATTTGTTACCTATAGTGGAATTAAAATTAAAACATTGAAAATAAACATGTAACATTTTCCTTGAATTTAAAAAGAAAAGAATCAAAACCAAAGTTCTTGGTTACTTTCAAATATTTGCAATCAACAAGATTTCAATTGTTTCTATAGTTAAGAATAAGAATTAAAAGCTATTTAGAAGGTAAATATGTGTATTTTTTTTTACTATTTTTCCATTTTAAACAGTACATTTTAAAAGATTATGTAAAAATCAAATTATTCTAATATGTACAAAATTGCTATTCACTCAAAGATAGAAATAAAAAAGCAACATGATAGAAAAATTATATCAAAGTGAAAGTTTAAAAATAACATACTATTTTTAAATCAATATATTGGTAAAGGCTTTATCAGAAAAATTTAGAATGTGATATAGATCTTAAAGGATAGATCATAATAATGATAACAATTATAGTGTAGTTTATAGTTAAAAAGTACTTGTGCACATGTTGTCTAATTTAGATAGATATCTTCACACACAATGAAGCTGAGAGATCAATTTGAACAAAGGTAAGAGATCAGAATCTACAAGGCATATTTGGGGGAGTAAGTGAATTCTCTGACTTAGTGAAGCCACAGGGTAAGTATTTTGGCTGAAAAAAAAATAGAAACAGAACTATAAAATGTATGAAATTTACATATTAGCTTTTAGGCTATGTGGAAATCAAATCAGATCTGCATATAGGAATATTCATATAGCAAATTCTATTTGATAGATTGTAAGGGGATATATGAAGTTTGGATAATAAATTAAAATATAATTGTAGAACATTATTTACAAGAAGAATTAAATTCCTGAATTAGTAAAGTGGAAGAAAAAGTGGAAATACAAAAGTGTTTGTGGCAACATTCATTTGTAGCATAAATTGACATAACATTGTTTTTGATTTGCTCCCTTTTTCAGGAATGAGCAACTTCTTTTCTTTGATGTAAGCTTCCATCTTGATCCCTGTGATTCTGGGGAGCAAACAATCCAAATTCTTCCTTTATACCAATTCTTTCTCTCTCTTCTTGGAGTTCAAACTCAGACAAACCTGAGCAATGGAAGTCTTTCTTTCCAAAAAAGGCCAAACTAGGGTTAATGGGATAACCTCCTCTTACTCATCATGGATGTAATAATAATGATAATAATAACAATAAGTGATAATATTTTTAATAGAACGTTTACTATGTGTGAGACATACCAACAGATTTATAAACATGAAATCTTTCAGGCTTAAGTTGTTAGTGGAAATGAGAAGAAACGATGCAAAGATGGAGAAGCAGATGCCTGGCAATATTAAGACCACAATTGTAGTTTATATGGCCTTGTTTGTTACATCTCATTCTTATGATTCTGTGAGTTCCCTAAATGTCTTTCTCAGGTATGGGAGCCAACAATCTTGTATTTCCTTAAGCTACTCTGAAAGAGTTTGCTAATATTAGAAATAGAAGTGTACCAGACACCTGGGTGGCTTAGTTAGTTAAGTGCCCAACTTTGGCTCAGGTCATGATCTTGTGGTTTATGAGTTCAAGCCCCACATTAGGCTCTGCATGGACAGTGAAGAGCCTTGGGATTCTATCTCTTCCTCTCTCTCTGCTCCTCTCTCTCTCTCTCTCTCTAAAAAAAATAAAATAAATAAATAAATACATTTTTAAAAGTATATTGAAAAAAGAAATAGAGGTGTACTAACAAATATAGTTCTTGACTGGTTAGACAAAGAAGAAGTAGGATTAATAGAAGGTGATTCTGAAGTTTGGAGTTCTATTGACTGTAAAAAGGAGATTCATGGAGGACAGAGGAATAATCAGCTATCTATTGTAGGGGGCAGTAATTTCAGTTTTGAGAGACCAGCAAGATATGTGTAGAATAAAGAAGATTACTTAGTGAGGGGAAAGAAAGTCCAGAGAGCCTACCATTACTGCTTTTATGACTGTGCCACCTGTGCATTCTCCTAGTGTCCCTTACTCAGGATCACACTTAACTTAATGGCATGCTTTCATTATCTGGATTTCTTAATAATTTCATCTCTGAACTTATGGTTTTCCAATGATACAATGGGGCTTATGTGTGAGCAGAAGAGATATGCATCATATGCTTATCCTTTGTTCCTAGCTGTCTCATTTGCATGTAGCATTCACCACATCACATGAGAGCAGGATTCTAGTAGTTGTATAATGTGTGGGAGTTCAGTGAGTCTAGAAGTAACTATAAGGTAATCACTGACTAAAGTAGGAGCACTAACAAACCCAAGGAACCACACTTTCTTCTTGAACCAGAATTTACTTTGAATTCAAAGGAAGACAATGGCATTCTAAGAAACACAAATGGCCTAATATCACTCTCCTATTGTTTTTTTATTCACCTTACTTTCCTTCAGCCAAGGACTTACACTGAAAATGATGACATGGAAGGAAGATAAAGGAAAGATAAAGAAAGAAAGATAAAGTAGCCCACAGCTCCCTTTCTTTTAGTTTCTTCTTTAGTCATTAATAAGCCAAAGGTAGAGAGTGTTGGCAGGATATGCATGTATTAAGAAGTGAACGATTGTCATAGACTCAAGGTCTGGGGTTCTTTCTTCTCCAGCAAGAAAGCAGGATACAGGATTAAAAATACGAAAGAGGCTAATGTCTGGGAGAAGATAAGAGCCTGGAGTAAGGTTTGTTCCATTTTTATTAGGATCAGAAAGCTTACAAACATGGTGATGGATGCGCACAAAGAGAAAATGAAATTGTGAACATTAACTCATGAGTGTGAGGGAAAGGGGGTTTTGAAGATATGTGGTGTTAGGGTTTGGGTTAATACAGAACAAAATCCTGGAGCCAGGCAGAAGGCTGTTTTCAGCAGATGTGAGACACCACATCTGTTTACTCGTCTAGGGGACAAGAAAGAGAGAGTACGCTACCTCAGGGTCAACAAGGTACTTTTATTTTGCTAATTACTCCCCTCTGGGCAACTTCTCCCCACTCAACAGTTTATAGCCCTATTTACCTGTTTGCCTAATTTTGGCCCTTTCCTTCCTGTGAAAGCAGCTTTCTGCTATAGTATTAAATTGGGGAGCATTTCTGCCTGAATACCTAATCTTGTTTACCTCATCTTGGATATTTTCCTCATGAGATTCCCTATTCTTTTACTTTTGTCCTATACTGGGGACTTGGCCCCACCTTATCTAATCTTATTTACCTAATCTTGTTTACCCAAACTTGAGTGTGAACATCCTATGACTTTCTAAGTCTTTATGTCTTACTAACCCATCTGTGCAAGCTTACGGAATCCCTAAGCTTATGCCCCACAAAAGTAAACAATTTTTTTGTGTGTGTACATTTCCATTATTCTGGTAAGAACAAAATACATCTGCATTAATGAGCTACAAAATATGAATTGTGTCATTAGGTGATTTTGCACATTAGTCGAACACTCTTATATTTGCATTTAAAACTGGAATTGTACAATATAAAGATGAATAGCAAAATTCATATTAATAATTAACATTTTAACTCTACTTAGAACAGTATTAAATTCAAAATAAAAGCAGTATGTCAAATCAAGGGAGAGACTGTAGAAGAAAGAAAAAGCTTTATGTCTTAGTACCTTTAATGGCACTATTTTTCTATTTTCTGAACAAAGAATCCTGTATTTACATTTTGCACTGGGTCATGCAAATTGTGGAGCTGACCTTGAAGTCCATGCTAAAAATAGTAAAACAAATATACATGCCCTTCTATTCCATCTATTATATATTTTATCCCCCCATGAGTGTGGAGTGACTTATCAGATGTTGAGAATCCATCATCCATAGGCCCACTTTTCACTATTGAGTAGACCAAAAGTATTTAATGTTATTATTCTCATCTCTTTGTCTTTCTTTTCTCTGTGCTGTTGGCTGCTCATAGCCTTTGAGCTTCTCTCAATTCAATAAGGTAAGATTACCAGAGTAGGCTCTATTCCTACCAGTGAGAAATCTGCAAATAGGATACCTAAATTCACAATATGTAGCATTAATGTGTAGATTCAAGTTTGCTCTGTAGCCCAGCATTTAATGACAAAAAAGGCTGATACTTTGATTCCTTATTTATTTATTTATTTATTTATGAGTGGTTTAAGCTCATTAAAGATAGCTGGGATTAATTATTACCTGTGAGAAAATGATTGCCCTTAAAAACTTTAAACATAGATATCAGCAAGTAAACTATGAGTCAAATTTTGTAAAAGTAAGACAAGGTTGTTGGGGAAAATATACAGGTATTGCCATATGGGCTGGTTTCTATGTGCTCATGTTGGCTTTTTAAATAGTAAGAGAGATAATAGATTTCAGACAACTTCAGGATTCCTGAGAAATTACTGCTATTGTGGAAGACTTTCTAAAAATTTTAAATATATTGAAAGTTAATATTTTCAACAAATTTTCAATAAAGTCAGACAACCACCAGTTATGGGGAATAGAAAGAGTGGAAAAGTAGGAAGATAGTGGAATCATCCTCCTCCCTATCTTCTAACTGCTTATCATTACTATGTAAGTTACTAGCAGTTTAAAAAGGAGGAATGAAGGATAAGAAAGATGCTTGATACTATTGTCCATCAATCATCATGTCTCTTCACCACAAGTGGCAGTTTTAGAAAAGTACCAGGAAGAGCTCACAGGAAACAAGTGTTGGGATAGCAGAAATCTTTAGATCAGTTATCCATTATTACCATCGATATTATTATATACACCTTTTATTAGAAGTCATTTGTACCAGTTTTTTTATAACATACTAATGCAAATAATATAAATTACATGATCACATGCCTTGGGGTTTTAAAGATTAAAAAACACTATACAACATGAGGGCAATAATTGATTATTAACATATATATTCAAGGCTACAGAGAACTCTTTTAAAGATATTCTGAAAGATGGGGTGCCTGGGTGGCTCAGTTGGATAAGCGTCCAACTTCAGCTTGGGTCATGATCTCATGGTTTGTGGGTTTGAGCCCCACATTGGGCTCTGTGCTGATAGCTCAGCACCTGGAGCTTGCTTCAGATTCTGTGTCTCCCTCTCTCTTTGCCCTACCCCACTCATGTTCTGTGTCTCTCTCTGTCTCTCAAAATAAATAAATAAACATTAAAAAAATTTTAAAAATGAAGATATTCTGAATGAAGTAAGCTATTTCCCAAATTAACTGTTTTTCTTATTTTCCTAGATCTGAATTTTAGAAAACATGTCAAGTGCTCATTAAATAGAGACCTCACAATGTGAAATACTGGGGTTTTTTTTGAGGCCCAAGATTGCAATTTCTGAGCAGACACATCCTGTGCCTATAAAAAAATTACTGTAAGGCTACTTAAGGGAGATTAAATTGTGTGATTATTACTTTCAAATATAGAAAAGGTCATATAGGTTCATTTTTTTTTTCAGATACTAAAATTGAAAAGAATAGAGTCTAATTTTGGTATGAGTGATTGTTTTAAGAATAATTTTATTTTAACCTGACCCATTCCAACCTTCTGACAGATAATTTCTGAAGCAAATCCAAGTCTGTCAAAAACCAGTATTTATCTACATTTATGTCAGCTTTGGCAAGCATAAACTGTCTAAACATTGAGGCATAGTATTCATGAATTGGAAGCTTTTCTTATCCACAAACCATTAATGTAATGAATAGAGAGTAAGGTAAATTGTTAATTCTTTGTTCATTTATCATGCCTTTATGAATATCTTAAAAGTATTTTAAGATGCATCATTTCTTATGTTTAGTTAGAAAGCCTGTCAAAGTTTGTTTTTTTTTTTTTTTTTTTTTTTTTTTTTTTTTTTTTTTTTTTTTTTAGATGAAAGCTTTGTGTGGGGATGAATAAAATGCTAAAGTAACATATTAAAAACAAACAAACAAAAATGTCCTTGGTCCACCAAGGGATTATTGTCATTTTTATGTACAACCAGCCTAATATAATATAGTAGTTAAGCCTGTCTGTGTTGAAATATTGAACTTTCTTTCACAGTACACGTGTTTATTCTTAGTATATGCTAGTTATAGTTGTTTATTGTTGGAATAGTTTTAATCTGAGTGCTCAGGAATTCCTTAGCTAAAAGATGAAGTAAAATGGGAATACCATTCTGCTCATTTTACTCAAGTAAAATGGGGCTAATTGTCAGGTTTGAGCAAGCAGCCTAAGACACAGGCATGAATTCATGACTTCCTGTGTGTGTACAAGGCTGATCTTGCATACCAGCTCTGAATCAATCTATCCTCATAGACTTAATACACACTTCCAGAGAAATGTATATATAATTTTACATCCTTGAGAGTGACGAATCTGATGATTTATTTTTCAGAGAGGAGAGTGAGCGAGGGAGAGACAGAATCCCAAACAGGCTCAAACTCAGGAACCTTGAGATCATAAACTGAGCCAAAGTCTGACACTTAACTGACTGAGCCACCCAGGCCCCCATCTCCTTCTATTTAAAAAAAAAATGACAAAATAACAGTTTAGACATATGAAAGAAAGTTAATTATCAGTCCAGGTGTGTATACACACGCACACACACACACACGCAAACACACACACACACACACACACACAAGAGTATGTCTAAAGACTTGATCTCCAACTCTGCTGTTTCAAATTCATCTGGAATATTTGGGTCACACTCTAGCTCTAACCTATCAGAATAAGCTGGGACAGACCATAGATATCTGTTTTTTTAAATAATAATTTCATATTATTTTTCCAGTAAAGTTAGAGAACCACTCTACAATGTATATTTTCATTAAATATATAAATAAGAAAAATGTATTTTCTGTTGGTTAGTAAATAGATCAAGCTGATTTAAAAAAGAGACTACAAAATATATAGGATCAATAATGACAGAAGTTTTATTCTATGTAGATTCCAGAGGGAAGAGTTCCAAAGTTTGGGCGTGGAAGGAAAGCTGTTCCTTGAAGATAGAGACTTAGGTTCATTTTATATGTTCTTTTGGAGCCCAAGTGGTTAAAACTAGCCTATCAGAATCAGGCCTATGTTTCAGAATAAAGGAAGGGACAAATAATAAAGAGCAAGAAGATGCATCAGAAATATATTATTCCAAACATGCCCACATTTCTTTTGCCCACATCTCTCTCATTCTCACTGTAAGCAATACTTGGAAACATCCCAAATATCCATCAACAAGAGAGGCCCAGCTAAAACTCAGGGTAGACATCTACACCTGAAAATAGTAATGAGAAAACGCAATGTTTATAGTATCTCTCCCTCTTTTCCTCTCTCTCTCCTCCCACCCCAAGAAATAGTTGAAAAGATTCCCAGTGTCTATGAACAAGAGGATAAACAAATCGTGGTATATTTATACAATGAAATACTATTGAAGCATAAAAAGGAAGAAACTACCAATATACACAACATGAATGAACATCTTAGACATAATGTTGGACCAAAATAGGCTGAATACAAAAAAAGGACATGTTGTTTAATTCAATATATGATATTTGAAAGCAAGCACTAGTTTGTGTGTGATGATAAAAATTAAGATGTTTAAAGTTTGCCCTTATTATATTTTTAATTTTTGTAAGATTGGTAAATGATGTCTCCTATTTACTTATTTATATATTTGTTTATGTACTTATTTACTTATTTATTTATCTGAATGGTAATTTATTCCTTTTTTTCCCCCTTGGTCACTCTATGACTGGTTTATGTATTTTCTTAGTGTTAAAAAAAAAAAAACAACAGGCTTTTACTTCATTTCTTTTCTATTTCTCATCCACTTTCTTTTTCATTGATTTCATTTACCTTTGATATTTTCTAACTTCTTCTTGACATGGGTTTAATTTTCTTTTTATCTAATTTTAGCATGTAATTTCACACCAATAATTTTATACTTCTTTTTTCTGCTTATGTATTTAAATTCTTACAGAACAGCTACCACTTCTAGTCTTTAAGGGCTGTTTTTTTTTTTTTAATTTTTAAATGTTTATTCATTTTTTGAGAAAGGGGGGGCAGGGGCAGAGAGAAAGGGAGACACAGAATCTGAAGCAGGCTCCAGGCTCCAGCACAGAGCCTGATGTGGGGCTCGAACTCACGAACTGTGAAATCATGACCTGAGCTGAAGTCGGACGCTTAAGTGACTGAGTCACCCAGGTACCCCAGGGATGGTTTTAACAGGGAAAGACCTTTACCAATCTTCCTGGCTAAAGATTCTGGGAGCGTTTCAAATGTTTTCTCTGGATGTGCATACTCCTTCCTTCTTTCTCCATCCTTGGATGAGAAGTTTCAAGGTTGTGCATCATCTCTCAATCTCACAGACCTCTGCTTGCCACATAAACCACCTTCTCCTTTTCTCTAGAGTGGTTCACTGACAACGTGGGACAATGGATGCACACTCTTCTCTTTCATTCTAGGGGAAAAGTCTGAGAGTATGCACCTTCTGTCTAACTTGTAGAGGCTGGCTGGCTCCATAAATCTTCCTCCCCATTTCTCTAAGTAAATGTACTGAAATACCAGGAAGTTGAGTACAAGCTTCACATTTCTCCTTTACTCCTGAAGGAAAAGTATGAAGACTGTACATCTTCACTCAATTTTTCAGGGCCATGCAGCCCCAAAGAACACCCCTTTTCTTTCCTCTCTGTTGCCTAAAGGCATTCAAACTATGCTCTGGGTGATGGGAGACAGAAGTATGTCTTTTGGACATCACACAAAAAGACTAGGGATGTTAAATGCCTGCTTCACTTGCTCTTTCCCTAAAAACAACAACCATGGGCCAAGTGAATCTCTCTCAGTGTTGGCTGTGCCAGCTTCAGAGGGCAGTCAATCTGCTTACCAACTTCAAAGTGTTTTTTTTTTTTTTTTCTTGTCTTTGTGCTTATCTGAGGTGTTGCAATTTCTTAAGCAGACTCTGGGGTTCTCACAAAAGTATTCTGCCCCCAATATCAGAGGTTTGGGGCTTCCTATTCCACCGTCTTGCTAAGCATATAAATTTATAGATATACGTCTAAACACCTTTTCAGGTGATCCCATAAATTTTGAATTTGTTTTCAATTTTTCTTGCATTGAAAATTTCTACTTTCCATTGTTCTTTTCTTTTCTTTTTTTTTGAATTCCTTTTTAGGTTTGCCATTTAATATCCACATATTTTGGAGTTGATTTCATCATTAATTTATAGGTTACTTAGTCCTTTTGTGGATAAAGAACATACCACTTTAGGATTTTAAGAATTCAATACCTTTAAGTGTATTAAATTGTGGCCAATAAATTACCTGATGTTGATGAGTATCCCATCATGTGCATCTGAATACAAATTGAAATCTGCTGTTATTGTGTGGAGAATTCTATAAATGTGAACTTTAAGTTGGCAGATAGTATAATCAAGTCCTATTTCCATATAGACATTTGTTTACATTTTCTATTAATTGAATTTTTTTAAAAAATTAAAAACAATAGCTTTATTGATACATGATTCATTTACCATAAAATATACACTTAAGTGTACAACTCAGTGGGCTTTTATAGTATTCATAGCGTTTTGCAGACTAATCACTAATTTTATTTATTTTTAAATTATTTTTTAAAACATAGTTTATTGTCAAGTTAGCTAACATACAGCGTATACAGTATGCTCCTGGCTTTGGAAGTAGATTACCATGAATCATTGTTTACATACAACACCCATTGCTCATCCCAACAAGTGCCCTCCTCAATGACCATCACCCATTTTTTCTCTCTCCCCTGTCCCCACCCCACCCCCCAACCAACCCTGTTCGTTCTCTGTATTTAAGAGTCTCTAATGGTTTGCTTGCCTGTTTGAAACTATTTTTTCCCCTTATCTTACCCCATGGTCTTTTGTTAAATTTATCAAATTCCACAAATGAGTGAAAATATATGATATGTGTCCTTCTCTGACTGACTTATTTCACTTAGCAGACTTCCCTCCAGTTCCATCTATGTTGTTGTAAATGGCAAGATTTCATTTTTCTCATTGCCAAGTAGTATTCCATTGTATATATAAACCACATATTCTTTATCTATGCATCTGTTGATGGACATTTGGGCTCTTTCCATAATTTGATTATTGTTGAAAACACTGCTATAAACATTGGGTACATGTGCCCATATGAATCAGCACTCCTGTATCCTTTGGATAAATTCCTAGTAGTGCTATTGCTAGGTTGTAGGGTAATCCTATTTTTAATTTTTTGAGGAACCTCCACACTGTTTTCCAGAGTGGCTGAACCAGTTTGCCTTCCCACCAATAGTGCAACAGGATTCCTGTTTCTCAACATCCTCACAAACATCTGTTGTTTCATGAGGTGTTAATTTTAGCCACACAAACCTACCGGTGTGAGGTGGTGTCTCAGTGTGGTTTTGATTTATATTTCTCTGATGATGAGCGATGTTGAGCCTCTTTTCATGTGTCTGTTTGCCATCTGGATGTCTTCTTTAGAAAAGTGTCTATTCATGTTTTCTGCCCATTTCTTCAGTGGATTATTTGTTTTTTGGGTGTTGAGTTCAGTTAAATTCTTTACAGATTTTGGATAATAGCCCTTTATCCAATATTCCATTTGCAAATATCTTCTCTCATTCTGTGGGTTGCCTTGTTGATTGTTTCCTTTGCAGTGCAGAACTATTGAGATCCTAATAGTTCATTTTTATTTTTATTTCCCTTGCCTTTAGAGATGTGTTGAGTAAGAAGGTGCTGCAGCTAAGGTCAAAAAGGTTGTTGACTGTTTTCTCCCCTAGGGTTTTGATTGTTTCCTGTCTCACATTTAGGCCTTTCATCCATTTTGAGTTTATGTTTGTGTATGGTATACAAACGTGGTCCTGTTTCATTCTTCTGCATGTTGCTGTCCATTTCTACCAGTATGATTTGCTAAAAAGACTGTCTTTTCCATTGGAAACTTTTTCCAGCTTTGTCAAAGATTATTTGGCCATACATTTGTGACTCTAAATTTGGGTTCTCTATTCTATTCCATTGGTTTATGTGTCTGTTTGTGCCAGTCCCATACTGTCCTAATGATTACAGCTATGTAGTAGAGGTTAAAGTCTGGGATTGTGAAGCCTTCCATTTTGGTTTTCTTTTTCAACATCACTTTGGCTACTCAGGATCTTTTGTGGTTCCAAACAAATTTCAGGATTGTTTGTTCTAGCTCTGAGAAAAATGCCAGTGCAGTTTTGATTGCAATTGCATTTAATGTGTAGATTGCTTTGGGTAGTATTGACATTTTAACAATATTTGTTCTTCCAATCCATGAGCCTGGAATGTTTTTCCATTTCTTTGTGCCTTCTTTAATTTTTTTCATAGGTTTTCTATAGTTTTCAGCACACAAATCTTTTACATCTTTGGTTAGGTTTATTCCTAGGTAGTTTACGGTTCTTGGTGCAATTGTAATTGGGATCGATTTCTTGATTTCTCTTTCTGTTGCTTCATTATTGGTATATAGAAATGCAATTGATTTTTATACATTGATTTTGTATGCTTCGACTTTGCTGGATTTACGTATCAGTTCTAGCAGCTTTTCGGTGGAGTCTTTCTAGTTTTCCATGTAGAATATCATGTCATCTGTGAACAATGAAAGTGACTTCCTCTTTGCCATTTTGGATGTGTTTCAGTTCGTTTTGTTGTCTGATTGCTGATGCTAGGACCTCTAACACTATGTTAAACAATGGTGGTAAGAGTGGACATCCCTGTCATGTTCCTGATCTCAAGGGGGAAAGATCTCAGTTTTTCCCCATTGATAATGATATTAGCTGTGGGCTTTTAATCTATGGTTTTTATGATATTAAGGTATGTTCCTTCTATCTTGACTTTCTTGAGGGTTTTTTATTAAAGTATGCTGTTTTGGCAAATGCTTTTTCTGCATCTATTGACAGGATAATATATTTTCTTCTATTAATGTGATTTATTACATTAATTGATTTGTGAATATTGAACCAACCCTGCAGCCCAGGTATGAATCCCACTTGATCATGGTGGATAATTCTTGTACTATACTGTTGAATTTGATTTGCTAGTATCTTGTTGAAATTTTTGCACCCATGTTCATCAGGCATATTGGCCTGTAATTCAGCTTTTTTAGTGGCATCTCTGTCTGGTTTGGGAATCAAGGTAATGCTGGCCTCATAGAATGAGTCCAGAAGCTTTCCTTCTGTGTTTATTTTTTGGAACAGCTTGAGAAGGATATGTGTTAATTCTGTTTTAAATGTGTGGTAGAATTCTCCTGGGAAGCCATCTGGCCCAGGGCTCTTGTTTGTTGGGAGACTTTTGATAACGCATTCAATTTCTTTGCTGGTTATGGGTCTGTTCAAATTTTCTATTTCTTCCTGTTTGAGTTTTGTTATTGTGTGGGTGTCTAGGAATTTTTCCATTGCTTCCAGGTTGTCCAGTTTGTTGGGATATAGATTTTCATATTATTCTCTAATAATTATTTGTATTTCTCTGGTGTTTGTTGTGATCCCACCTGTTTATCTGTTTGAGTCTCTCTTTTTTCTTTTTGAGAAGTCTGGTGAGGGCTTTATAAATTTTGTTTATTTTTTTAAAAAACCAGCTCTTAGATTCATTGATCTGTTCTACTGTTTGTTTTTTTTTTTTTTTTTTAAATTCTGTGTTGTTTATTTTTTCTCTCATCTTTATTATCTCTCTTCTTCTGCTGGCTTGGGGGTTTCCTTGCTGTTGTGCTTCTAGTTCCTTTAGGTGTGCAGTTAAGTTTTGTTTTGGGATTTTCCTCATCTCTTGAGATAGGCCTGGATGGCATGTACTTTTCTCTTATGACTGCCTTTGCTGCATCACAAAGGGTTTGGACTGTCATGTTTTCATTTTCATTTGCTTCCATATATTTTTTAATTTCTTCTTTAATTTCCTTGTTGACACATTCATTTTTTAGTAGGATGTTCTTTAACCTCTATGCATTTGGAAGCTTTCCAATTTTTTTCTTGTGGTTGATTTCAAGTTTCATAGTATTGTGTTCTGAAAATATGCATGGTAGGAACTCAATTCTTTTATATTTATTGAGGGTTGTTTTGTGACCCAGTATGTGATGTATCTTGGAAAATGTTCCATGTGTGCTTGAGAAGAATGCGTATTCTGCTGCTTTTGGATGAAAAGTTCTGAATATATCTATCAAGTCCATCTGGTCCAGTGTATTATTCAAGGCCCTTATTTCTTTATTGATTATCTGCTTAGAGATTTGTCCATTGTTGTAAGTGGAGTATTAAAGTCCCCTGAAATTACCATATTCTTTTCAGTAAGATTGCTTATGTTTGTTATTAATTTACCTATATATTTATGTGTTCAAGTTGGAGGCATAAACATTTAAAAATTTTTAACTCTTCTTGATGGATACAACCTGTAATTATGATATAATACCTTTCTTCATCTCTTGTTGCATGCTTTAAAATCTAGTTTGTCTGATATAAGTATGGCTATTCCAGCTTTTTGACTTCTAGTAGCATGATAGATTCTCCATCCCTTCACTTTCAATCTGAAGGTGACCTCAGGTCTAAAATGAGTCTTGTAGACAACATATAGCTGGATCTTGTTTTCTTTTCTTTTTCTTTTTTCTTTTTTTTTTTTTTTTTTTTTTGTCCCTCTGTTACTCTATGTCCTTTGATTGGGGAATTTAGTCCATTTACATTCAGAGTTGTTATTGAAATATATGGATTTAGTGTCCTTGTGTTGTCTGTAGATTTCATGCTTGTGGTGATGTCTCTGGTTCTTTGTAGTCTTTGCAGCATTTCACTCAGAGTCCCCCTTAGGATCTTTTGCAGGGCTGGTTTAATGGTTATGGACTTCTTCAGTTTTTTGTCTGGGAAGAAATCCTTGATCTCTCCTTCTGTTCTGAATGACAGCCTTGCTGGATAAAGGATTCTTGGCTGCATATTTTTCCTATTCAGCACATTGACTATTTCCTGCCACTCCCTTCCAGCCTGCCATATTTTGGTGGACATGTATGGTACTACCTCTATGTCTCTACCTTTGTAGATTAAAGCCCATTTCTTCCTACCTGCTTTCAGAATTCTCTCTTTATCTTTGTATTTTGCCAGTTTCACTATGATATGCCATGGAGAAGACCTATTGTTGTTGAATCTGAAGGGAGTTCTCTGTGCTTTCTGGATTTGGATGTCCACTTCCTTCCCCAGATTAGGGAAGTTTTCAGTTATAATTTGTTCAAGTAAACATTCTGGCCCTTTCTCTCTCTCTTCTTCTTCTGGATCTCCTGTGACATGGATATTATTACATTTCATTGAATTACTTAGTTCTCTAATTCTCCCTTTGTGGTCTAGCATTTTCTTATTTCTCTTTTTCTCAGCTTCATCCTTTTCCATAATTTTACCTTCTGTATCACTTATTCTCTTCTCTGATTCCTCCATCCTTGCTGTCACTGCATGTAGTTCATTTTGCACCTCATTTACAACATTTCTTAATTTGTTGTGACTAATTCTTAGTTCCTTGATCTCTGTAGCAATAGATTCTCTGTTGTTTTCCATGCTTTCCTCAAGTCTAGCTATTTATACTATGTCTATTACTCTGAATTCTTGATCAGATATATTGCTTTTTTATTGTTAAGTTTTTTTAATGTTTATTTATCTTTGAGAGAGAGAGAGATAGACAGAGCATGAGCAGGGAGGGGCAGAGAGAGAGGGACACACAGAATCTGAAGCAGGCTACAGGCTCTGAGCTGTCAGCACAGAGCCCAATAAAGGGCTTGAACTCACAAACTGAGATCATGACCTGAGCCGAAGTTGGATGCCTAACTGACTGAACCACTCAGGCACCCCTCAGATATATTGTTTATATCTGTTTTGAGCAATTCTCTAGCTGTCATTTCCTCCTGGAATTTCTTTTGAGGAGAATTCTTCTGTTTTGCCATTTTGGCAAGTTTTCTTGTTTCTAGTTTTTTGTCCTTTTCCTGTTTTAATAGCTCGTTATTTGTCCTGCACCTGCAAGCACTACTATAATAAAAAGGGGTCATACACTCTCCATGGCCTGCCCCTTTATGATGTGTTTTTGGAATGTGTTGTGTGCTCTCTGTTATTGTGACTCTGTTTGCCTTAGCTCCTTACTCATAGTAGTGGTTTGGACCTTCCATCAGGTGTGCTTTGATTTGTTCATTGAAGTAACCCTGGAATAAATTTAAAAAGGGGGTGGTGGTGGAAGAAGCCTATCCCATACATAGAGAGAAATGACTTTGGCAAGGAAAAAGAAAAGAAAAAAAATGAGCAAGCAGAGAATCAGAGAAATTATATGTCTTGAGCCAGAGAGAGAGAGAGAGGGAAATAAAGAAGGAGATACAAAAGAGATGTAAAAAAAAAAATAATAATAAATTAAAAATGTCTGCTTAAATACACTAGCAACCAGAATAGAGAAGGGAAGAAGAGGAAGAAAAGGAGGAAATTATATATATATATAATTTATATATTATATATATATATTTTATATATTATATATTTATATATATAATATTTATATATTATATATATATTTATTTGTGTGTATATATGATATATACATATATAATATGATATATATATATGATATGATATATATATATAATTTGTGTGTATATCATATATATATATATATATATCATATATCATATATATATATGATTAAGAATCAAATCAGAAAATGCAGTACTGCTTGACCAATATCTGATTATGCCTTTGAACCAGTGGCTGTGCTGGTTTGGTCAATGTCAATCTTACTCTGGTAGATACACAGTTAACAGGCATGGAGGGGTGTGGTTTGGTCAGGTGGGTCCTGCCTTCACTGTGGGCCTGCTGTCTTGTACCCTGAAGTTCCAACATGTTGATGATGGGGAGAAAAATGGTTGACACCCCAGTATCTCCTCCCCGGACCAGATATCCCAAACCACTATGTTCAGGCTGTCCTCACAGTGCAGCATGGGTGTGAGCTGGACGGCTTGTCCTTCTCCAGTCTCTTGTGCCTCCCAGGAGCTTGGCTGGGATTCAAACCCCGACGTCTTAAAGGATCCCCCTCCATGCACCCCAGTTCGGGGTAGGTCCTTCCATCCAACAAAGGACCTCTGCCTGGTGATCGCCTGCAGGGTCTTTTGTCCTTGGAGCTGCTATATACCTTCTCCTCATAGCACTCAAGGGAGGGGACTGCTCTTCAAATGTGTCTCTGAGCTTGTTACCAAGCCTGGGGCCTACTCCCCTCTCTCCCAGGTGCATGTACAGGGTCAGCAGATCCAGTCTAGAGAAAAACACACAATTCTGGACGGTGTTAGAAATTGGTTCTTTCTCCATTTTTTTTGTTCTCTGGTTTTTCTCTTGTCCAAATACAATCCTACCCTTTTGCAGCCTCTCTTTCTCTTCCTCTTGTCTCTCCACAGTAAGGGATCCCTCCCTTCCATGCCTATGATGCCCATTTTTCTCTCCCAAGTTGAAATCACATGCCTATGGCCTGTCAAGTTGTCTCCATGGGCCCGTGAACATGTTTCTGTCACTCTGTAGCCCAGATACCTGGAATTCTAAGTCTTCTGGCCTCAATACTGCTGTGTTTGAGGGATGAGGGAACTTTGGGTCCCCCTACTGCTCCACTATGTTGACTCTTCCCTATTAATTGCTTTTTTATCTAGCTAACAATCTTGGCTTTAATGAGAATGTCCAGAATATTTAACATTAATATAATTACCACTATGATTTGGCCAAAATTTTCAATTTTTCTATTTAATTTCCAGTTGTTTAATATGTTTCTGTTGTTTTTTTTTTCTATTTTTTTGTATCATTTTATTTAATTGAGTATTATAATTGCATTTTTTAACTGCCATTTTTATTAGCTCTACTTTTTAAAATTATTTTTCTATAATTTATACCATACATGCTTACTTTATTGAGGCAACTTTTTAAATATTATGCCACTTTAGTTATAGTGTAAAAATCCTGCAAGTGTATATATCAATTTTCTCATTCCTATTTGTACAATTCTTGTCATAAAATTTCCACATGAATATTTAAATTAGATACATTACTACATTTGCATTAAAAGTGAGAAAAATATTTTATTTTATTTTTTAAAAAAATGTTTATTTTGAGAAACAGAAAAAAAGAGAGAGAGGGAAAGAATGCATAGTGTTGTTGGAGGAGGGGCAGAGAGTGAGGCAGAGAGAGAATTTTCAATGCAGAGCTTATGTCAGGCTTGATCCTATCACCCCAGGATCATGACCTTAGCTGAAATCAAGAGTTGGATGTTTAATCCACTGATCCACCCAGGTACCCTGAGAAAAATATTTTATACTACTCATGTTTTTGCCATTTTCATCACTTTTTCCTTTGTATAGATATAAATATCCATCTTTTAATCTATTGGAATTTTTTAAATGCCTGAAAATCTTCTTTGAATATTGGAATTGTTTTGTTTTGTTATGTTTTTAGTTCAGGTCTCTCTCCTGGCAGTGGATTTTCTCAGCTTTTGTTTTTCTTAAAGTATGTATAATTCTTGTGAAGATAAAATTCATAAGAAAATTTAGGTGTATATAGGATTCTAAGTTGATTTTTTCCCTTCTGTCTCTCAATATTTAAATGATGTCAATCTATTATCTTTTTGGTTTACATAGATTTTAATAAATAAGCTATTAGAGTTCTTATATTTGTTCTTTTTTTTGTAAACTATTACTGTCTGTTAGTAGGTAAGAGGTTAATTAGATATTAATTTAGACTCATTCTATGATAGTCATTATGACTTAGCATTTTCATTTACATAAAGTCACTTGACAACTCATTTCATATAATCATTAACAATACCATTTCATATATTTGATTTAGTCCAAATCATTTAATATTTTTCATTAATATGACGTTTCAGACTTTTTCTTCTTAAAATATTTAAAATATATTCAAAATGAGAAATCGTTAGCAGCTTGCCTATTGAGGAAACCCATATTTTCCAGTTAATAAATCAGTATTTGTGAAGCCAGATATCATGGAGGTTTGCAGAGGAGCACCTTGTAAGTGAGAAATAGTTGATGTCATTTCTAACACACTGTACTTTCATGCTTTCTTGATTTTCTCCTGGTCCATGTTCTTCCTATGATTGGCTGACAGAGAAATTCTTACAGATTCTTTAAGATGATTCTGCAAAATGGATCTTGATATTAACTTTTTACAGACATACCATCCATATCCATGAAGCTTTTCTTAATTTTTCACAACTTCCCTGCCCCACCCAAATATAGAATTAATTACTCCTCCTTTTTGTTCCAGTGGCATTATTCACACCTCAATTTTATATACAATATCATACAAATAGTTACTAGTAACTTACCTTACATTCAGTATACTCTCCAGAGTTGAAATGTTACATAGAATTTTATTTTTCTATTACATATGGAGTATCTAGAGAGAAGTAGATGATAACAAATATTTTTTCATGATAGATTGTTATTATAGTTAACAAATTCCTTCCTTACCTCATGCAGAAAAGGTATTTCAGAAAAGATTGTTCCTCCAATGATGTCTTTTTTTCACAAGCGTAGATACAGGATTGTTACACATTGTGACCCCAGAGAAAAAAAGTTTATCTTGAAATTTTTTTTTTTGGTTTTCATATAATGAATTATTATTTCCTTATAAACTAAAAGACATCCATAACAACAGTTATATTTTAACATACATTATCATGAATATGTTTTATACATAGTTACCTCAAATCTGTGGAACTGAGGCAGACTATTTCCATGTTGCTGAGAAGATTAAATTTCTCACATTAAATTGACTTGAAATATTTACAAATGTTTTCATGAATCCTACTTGACAATTCAAGACATTATGATTATGATTGATTATGATTATGATTATGATTATTACTACTACATTCTCTGTAGCAGTTTAAAGCAAAACCAGTAATAAGTTTGTATGCAAATAACAACCTCGAGGCAAACTGTCACTTATACTCTCCATTCTGAGGTTTTCCATTGATATTCCAAATTTCATTTAATAATCACAAATATAAACAATTTTATTCTTTGATTTTGATGGTGAAAAATATTTAATAATACTAGGAAAATATGTCTTTCAAATATGTACATTTCATACAAAAATTAAAGCTATTAGTAAACCTTGAAAATCTGGAATTCAGTACAAAATAGAATTCTACTTTAAAGTTAGACTGTGGCATTAGATCAACTATTTAAAGGACAATTGATTAACTGCTTTATTCATTCTAATGTCAACACTTTTTTGTCTTTCATTCAAGAAGTCAGATCCTCAGGAATTATTATGTATCTAACATTTATAGAGATGTAGGAAATTTAAAATGTGAGACAAAAGAACAGCTGTCAAATATGTTACAATTTAATAGAGATATTTGCAAAATTAACTATTATGCAAGATACAATTCAATAAGGATCTTAATTGAAAAGTGAGTTCTGAAGTAAAAGAATTTCTTCATCTGTAAGGATAAGGGAATGTTTCATTGAGAAGATGATGTTTGAGCTGCACCTTGATGAGATATAAGACAGCCACACATTTGAATATGTAAACACAAGAGTAAGAATAAGTGAAGGCAGTTCATGACTCAAAGCAACCAGAAGTGATTGATATAATGGAAAAATAATGCGTTTACGAAACATGTTTATATTCAGTTTTCATAATCTGGAATAAATTACGTATTGTTTTTATTTTAGTTTTCATATCTGGAGTAAATTCTATGTAAAGCACACATTGTTGTTATGAGGATTAAATATGATAATTTATATAAATTACCCTATAGGTAATAGGTGCTTAGTAAAAGTTCCCTAAAGAGTGTGTTCATAAAGCCAATAACACTCCTTAAAAAAAGAGAAGCAGCTATAATATATATCTAATTTCTCCTTACATGCCTTCTTCCACCTATCCTCCACTATGTATCCTCATCCTTCCCTTCTCTATCATCCTCTGCTTTCATCATTTATGATTTTCAAATTAAAGGCTGAAACCTGATTTTCTCAACCAGTTATTATGTAGGAGTTATTTTTATCAACTCAGTGAATAAGAGGGAACTTCTGACCCCTCATGATGTTGAAAAGCAAAGTACATGCTGGTGAGTACTTATTGATTATACATGCATTGCTTTGAAAGGAAAAAATGCATCACACATTCAACATTTTCCATCTGAAAAAAAAAGCAAAAAACAAACAAAAAAACAGAACAATGTGTCACACTTATTTCCTATCCAACCAACTAATCAGTGTTTTTCTCTTTTCTCCTGGATACTTAAATTCCCTTCTCAGGAGATTTAGTTTGAAAACAACCTTAAGTGTGATATGAAGAAAGAAGGGTTTTCAAACTAACTTTGCAGCATACTGAGGAATCAAATTACGTAGAAAAACTGCATGAAACATTTTTCATGCATCTAAATATAGATACCCTTTTAAGTTAGAGACTCATCTTTGTCCTTGAATATTTTGGAGCACTTCAAGTGGAACAAAAGTTTACAAGAAAACCAATTTTTGCCTTCCCAAAATAAACTTATGGCACAGGCTCAAGTTAACATCTTATAGAAGTCCAATTTTAACATTTGCATATTTTACTGTAAAGAATGGTCATCTTCAAGCTATCAATTCATTGCATTCTACCTTAGATGTTTCTATACAGATTAACTGGAAGAGAGACCTGAGAAATTCATACCTGATAACTGGAGTATAATTTCTTTAATTTGGTAATCAAGTCTTTTTTTGTCTGTAGTTATTATGCAGTTTTTAACCCACAATTATTACTAATAAATACGACTATTATACGTATTTTTGGAAGTTCAATAATGTTAATGCTACTATCATTGCTTGAATATATTTTAAGAAATGTTGGTATATTTCAAAAGCATCATTCTAATTCATGATTTACTGAGTTCTTTGTATTTTTACATAATATGTACCATTTAAGGAAAAAGTGGAGCAAAGTGATTTTGATAAACAGAGACTAGATCAATAATTCATGAACATCTGCACAGAGTGATAGCTAAACTATTTACATGTCATGAAAACATTGAGGTGAAACCATAATAAGAAATTATGTTAATTATACCACATTACAAGATTTTAGCAAGCTAAAAATGCTTTAACCTGCCTTTATTTGAAATTTACACTTAATCATTAATCTAAAAGTTACTTCTCCCCAGCATCTGGTATTCTATTTGAAATAAACATTCGTTAAGACAATTGTGGCATCATAATTGGATAAAAATAAATTATTCAACATATACATATATGTGTAAGAACCTTATACAACATACATAAATATATATATATATATACACACACACACACAGAATAATTAAACATAGTTATTTTAACCGAAGACTTTAATTTAGATCACTATAATTCAGCATGATGGTTTGTCTACTATTACACTTTGACCCTTAGCACATTGCTTTCTATGTTTCATTTTCCTCAACTGTAACATGAAGATAATCATGTGAGCTTGTTTTCTGGATTAAGTGAGGAAATTTATTTAATTGCCTTGCACGGGGTCTAGTAATACACTTATGTTAGTTTCTGACTAACAGGAAAGACAAAAACAAAAACAAAACAAAACAAAAAGCCAGAACATTAGGTCTTCACTATTTTACATGAATAAATGCTTAGTATTTTTTCTTATATTAGTAAATAAGTTATGAATGAAAATAACACTAACTGATAATATTAAGGCTAACTTTTTATTGTAAGTGGTTTTAATAGGGTGCATTTTGATTTCTGACAGTGGTATGATATGGCTGCTAAAAATTCTCATCAAGCTATAGGATTAGCCTTCTTTTTTTTAAATTTTTTAAAATGTTTTTATTTTTGAGACAGAGAGAGACAGAGCATGAGCAGGGGAGGGGCAGAGAGAGAGGGAGACACAAAATCTGAAACAGGCTCCAGGCTCTGAGCTGTCAGCACAGAGCCCAACATGGGGCTTGAACTCACAGACCATTAGATCATGACCTGAGCTGAAGTCAGATGCTTAACCTACTGAGCCACCCAGTGCCCCAGATTAGTCTTCTAAAAGCCAATAGTTATATATTTCTATAAATGGGATAGTTGTTTTAATATTCTTTTGAAATATTTCACAATATCAAAACTTGAGGGGCGCCTGGGTGGCTCAGTCGGTTGAGCGTCCGACTTCAGCTCAGGTCACGATCTCGCGGTCCGCGAGTTCGAGCCCCGCGTCTGGCTCTGGGCTGATGGCTCAGAGCCTGGAGCTTGCTTCCGATTCTGTGTCTCCCTCTCTCTCTGCCCCTCCCCCGTTCATGCTGTGTCTCTCTCTGTCTCAAAAATAAATAAAACGTTAAAAAAAAAAAAAACAACTTGAGAAAACTTGTCTTTCAAACTCAATTTTATTAGATATTTGTATACATTTTATTTGGGGTTAAGTCTTAAAACAGCTAGACTAAGCAGAGTGTTACTGAGCAAGTCCTAAGAGATGTCCTACAGCTTTACTTTTGAAACTACACAAAACCAGCCTGCTTTGAGCACCAGAGAAGAGAAACCTAGTGTGTTACTCTCCTGATCATTCCTCACATCATTCCTACCAAGGAGAATTTGGAGTACAGGTAATTCTGAGCAGTTTCAGTTATTTTATTAAAGGCAGCTCTATATTTTTAGGATAACTCTCTTAATCTAATTGGATCTCTTTGGAAAATAAAGGGTGTAATTAGAACAGTATAACTTAAGAGAACAAACCTGACTAAGCACTGTCAGTTTTCTCCATCACCTATCTCTAAGTAATTGGTAAAGTACTAACAGTACCCAGAAGCAGATGATCTGGGGGTGCATGTGTGGCTCAACTCTTGGTTTTGGCTCAGCTTATGATCTCATGGTTCATGGGTTTGAGCCCCGCACTGGGCTCTATGCTCACAGCATGGAGCCTGCTTGGGAGATTCTCTCTCTCTCTCTCTGTTCCCCATCCACTCACACACACACTCTCAAAATAAATGCTTTATAAAAACTTTAAAAAAAAAAGAGAGAGAGAAGTAGATGATCTAGAGGACAAAAAAGAAGATCTTCTGGAGACTCTTAGAATGATTTAATCAACCTTCAGAGAGTAATATGTAAGTGTAATACTATTTTAAAATGTTTCCCTATTATTAGCTTCCCTGTTTTACCTTTTACTTGTTAGTAGAATTTGACCAATGGGGAATTATTTTAACAATGTTTTCATGAAAGGATTAGTACTATTTTTGTTTAGTCTGATATTTTTCAGCCATTCTCTCCTTTGTATATAATATATATAAACTTATTGTATATATTATTAATACAATAAATATGTATTACTATATTAATAGTCTATATATAGAAATTATATTTGCTGTGGATTTTTCCAGTTTAGGAATTGGAGTTTAAAAAGGGAGTAAAAGGGAGTTAATCTGAATAGCAGTATGACATTTTATGTTTCTTTCTTTTTTTTTTAATCTAGTAAAATTTCCTAAATGTGTCCTCACAGTCATTACAAGTTTTCAATGAATAGTTGCAGATTCAAAATAAAAATTGCATAGTGTTGAAAACTCATATGATAGAAATTTCCTCTAGTCTTAAGCCAGTTTTCTGGCAAGATGGATGTTATTTGTTAAAATAACATATATTTATTAAGGTTTGGGCTGTCAAGATAGATATTTGTGCAGAGTTGTATGTCAATATGCCTATGTCAATAGATTTTACTAGAAAATGACAGTATTCTGGGTGAGAAATACATGCACCAATCTGAGAAATTATAGATAAAACTATAAAACTGTTTGGTGTTTAATGATACACATTACCAAAATCATTACTGAATCAACATAGAGGACTGTTTTGAGCAGATAACTTAGGTCTTTGGGATTTTCATCAAGGCTTTGAATTTGGACAAGTTATTTAATTCTTTGTCCCTATTTTCATCATCTATAAAATGAGTATAGCAATTACACATAATTCAAAAGGGTATTTTGCAAATTGAAAGGCATAATCACATATAATGCATTTACAATGATACTTTGCACATAGTAAGTGTTATAGATTTTTTATTTTTATTACTACTCTGCGGTCCAAGTTTTTGGATTATATCATAATAAGATCCTGCCAGTTTACAGTCATTCTTAGGGATCAATTCCTATTTATATTTAATTTTTGACATAGCTGTCTTAAAACCTATCATCTTTCATTATTAAACAGATGAACAATAAAGGGATAAGAGTAATAACATACGTTCAGAGACTTTAAAGTTATTTTTATGACATTTTCTTCCAAAGTCTCTGTTATATTTAAAAACTACCTCAGATAATTCACAGAGTTTCTGCCCTTACTATACTTACATGAATCGCTGATAATTGAAAATCAATTTTATCTTCCATGATTATATTAAGGTGGAAGATTAAGCATCTTGAAATCAATTAGACCAGACATACTTAATATTATTTACCAAATTCAGTCTATAGGCAACTTCACGCCAAAATTTGTCTTTATTACTAAGTCTCACAAATATTCCCCAAATATTACACTGACATTTATTTATTTGTTTGTTTGTTATATTGTGATCAGAGAGGCTTGTTCTGATTTTTTGCTTTATATTTTGCCTCACTCATGGACTCACTTTTGTGGGTTTTTACATATTTTTTTCAACCTCTTCCTACTTTGTCTAATTTGGTTCTACCAGAATAAGCAGTATACTTCTAATGTAAGGTTAGTATTCAAATTGTTGAGATTGTCTCCTTCAGTTTCACAAATTTTTGTGAGGAAGTTATTAAAAAGGGACTCTTTTAAACTGCTCATAGTGTAAATTAGTGAGACCTTGAAATTATTTTACCATGTTCAATAAGGAAATTATATCTAATCTTTACTTTTTAAAATGTTTTATTTGTTTATTTTGACAAGAGAGAGTGGGAGAGTGGCAGAGAGAGAGGGAGACAGTGAATCTCAAGAAAGCTCAGCAGCTGTCAATGCAGAGCCCGACGTGGGGCTGAACTCACAAACCATAACCTGAGCCAAAACCAAGTTAACTGACTTAGATGTTTAACTGACTGAACCACCCAGACACCCCTATATGTTCTTTACTTTTAATCCGGTAACCCTAAATATAGAAATTTATGCCAATAAAATACTTGGAAAATTTTACAATAATTTTGTACACAATTTATAAACTAATATAACTTATTAAGCAATGATAATAGAAAATAAAAATAATTAATGGTGACCATTGTCAATGATATTAAGTGAAAAAAATGATTTATATAAATTCATACCAACTGTATGTAAATTAGTATGTTGATTAGGTATGACAAGTGAAACACTGTAGTTGGCAACTAATCTTCATCTTGGTGCTTTAAAGAAGGAAAGCAGAAAGTTCGAACAAAATAAGTTTAACTTGGTTTCTAATCTAAATAATATAGTAGGAAAATTGCATACAAAATCAAAAGTTGATCTTAATTTTCTTTCTTTTCTCTTCTTAGGTAGATAAAAACATCTGGCCAGGAAAGGAGCTAAGATGGTGACACAGTAGGAGGACCTCAGAATTGTTTCATTCCTGGAACACAACTAGATAACTATCAAATGATTCTGAATACCCAAGAAATTGACCTGAGGACTCACAGAACAAACTTCAGAACTAGAGTGAGAGGAGGCCATATTGAGGAAGGTAGGAAGTGTGGAGATGTGTTTTGGAGGAGAAATAGATTATGGGTTGCAGAGGAGAGGGAACCCTGGTCATTGAGAAACACAAGAAAGAGAGGAGCACACAGGGAATCACACAGGGATAACACTCTCAAAATCCATTGGTGGAGAATATGAGAGTGGCTGATTTTTGTGAGATTTTGCAACTACTGGGGCCTGAAACTTCGAGTTTTAAAGGTCAGTGGGTTTGTCTGGCATATATCCCTGAGGGTGCTGCTCTACTCCTGGAAAGAAAGCAGGCAAGCAACCTGGGAGCAGACAGCACTGTCTAGGAAATATCTAAGGCTCATAGGTAGAGATTGTTTGCTCCCCTTTGAGCACGTATGTCAGAGGTGGCATTCTCAGAGATGTCCCAGAGGGAAAAAAGAGCTAGTGGATACCATTTCCCTCCCTTTCTCCTTGGTATAGATGCAGAACCACCTGCTAAGGGTGGCTAGCCTGGTCACTGGCTGTCTACCTTGCTTCCTCCAAATCCAATGCCTCTGTGATCTAACACAACTGCCTTTCTTGAGCAAACAAGAATCAGTCCCAGTGTGGCAAGACCCTCCCCCAGAAGACCAGTGAAGGCTCCCCCACACCACGTCCCAGAGTTTGAGTTTTAAAAGTCAGCAGGGTTGGCTAGGGTACAGCCTAAAGAATATTGTGCTGTTCTTGGCAGGCAAACAACCCAGAGAGAGATAGCATGAAAATGGCGACCTCAATAAATGTCTGATACAAGGGGGGAGTTTATTCACTCTTCTAGGAGTGCTTTCCTAAGAGCAGCAAGCACAGAGACCCCTTTCTGAGGACAAAGGAGCTGGCTGGCACCATTTTCCTTCCTCATCCCTCAGAATAAATAGCTTCAGTAAATAGAACAGCACCAACACTGGCTGCCTAACCTGCTTACACCAAGTTCTGCCACCCTGCTCTCTTTCAATACTATTCTTCTCTGGCAGATGTGCTTCAGACCCAGTGCAGAAGGCCCCTCTTTCAGAACACTAGGACAAACACCCCACCACTACATATCCCAATAAGAGAGTTCTACAAGGCCTCAGTTGTAGTGGAAGTAACATCAGGTCTCATTTAATAAACAGGCCAAAGCACAACTAGTTAAAACTCACTACACTTTACCCAAAGTCCAAATATTGCCCATTGCTGGCAAAGAGAGCCTCTGCAGACAGCTGGCCTGAAGAATAGAGGAGGTGAAACACAGCAGCAGAGCACACACAGCATACAGCAGAGACACCAACTGAGGCTTGAGGCTCTGGACACAATACAAACTCTTCTTCATAAAACCATTACTCTCAGGAGCATGAAATATCCAGGCTTTTCTAACACACAGTAGAAGACAGAGACTTAAACAAAATACTAAGATGGAGGAATTCACCCCAAATGAAACAATAAGAAAAGGTCACAACCACAGATCTAATGGAAACAGATATAAGTAACATGACTGATGGAGAATTCAGAGCAACAATCATAAGGATACTAGCTGGGCTTGAGAAAAGAAGGGAAGACTTCAGGGAAGCTCTTACTGCAAGAAAAAAAAAAGTTAAAAACCATCAGAAATGAAAAATGTATTAGCTGAGATTCACAACAGAGTGGATGTAATGACCACAAGGATAGAAGAAACAGAGGAATGAATAAATGATATAGAAGAAAAATAATGGAAAATAATTAAGCAGAACAAAAGAGAGATAGAATTATGAAACATGAGAATAGACTTGAGGAACTCAGTGACCCCATCAAACATAACATTTGTATCATAAGAGTCTCAGAAGAAGAGAGAGAAAAGGGGGAAGAAAATTTACTTGAGGAAATCATAGCCAAAAACTTCCCTAATCTAGGGAAAGAAAGAGATATCTAGATCCAGGAGGTACAGAGAACTCCCCCAAAATCAACAAAATAGGCCTACACAAAGACATATCATAATTAAATGTGCAAAACATGGCAATAAAGAAAAAGTCCTAAAAGTAGCAAGACAAAAGAAGTCCCTTACTAACAAAGCAAGACTCATAAGACTAGCAAAGGATTTCTCAACAGAAACTTAGAAAGCTAGCAGGTAGTGTTATGATATATTCAACATGCTTAGTGGAAAAATTTGCAGCCAAAATTACTCAATCCAGGAAGCCTATCATTCAGAATAGGAGAGATAAAGAGTTAAAGAGAGATAAAGATAAAGAGATAAAGAGTTTCCCAGACAGCTAAAAATTAAAGCAGTTCATGACCACTAAACCAGTCCTGCTAGAAATATTAAAGGGAGCTTTCTGAGTGTAAAGGAAAGACCAAAAGTGAATAAGACTAGAAAAAAAATAGAGAAAATTTCAAGAAACAATGATAAAACAAGTAATAAAATGGCACTAAATGCATATCTATCAATAATTACTCTGAATTTAAATGGACTAAACCCTTTGACCAAAAGATATAAGGTGTCAGATTGGATAAAAAAATAAACAAGACATCTCTATTCTGCCTACAAGAGACTCATTTTAGACCTAAAGACACCTGTAGATTAAAATTGAAGGGATGGAGAAATATTTACCATGCCAATGGATGTCAAAGGAAAGCAGGAATAGCAATGCTTATATTTGACAAACTAGATTTTAAACCAAAGACTGTAACGAGATGAAGAAGGTCACTACATCATAATAAAGGGTCTATTCAACAAGAGGATCTAACAATTGTAAATATTTAAGCACCCAGCTTGAAACACCAAAATATATAGAACAATTAATAACAAACATAAAGAAGCTCACTGATAACAATATAATAATACTAGGGAATATTAACATCCCACTTACAACAATGGACAGATCATTTAAGCAGAAAATCAATAAGGAAAATCAATTGGCTTTGAATTACAGACTGGGTCAGATGGAGTTAACAGTTGTATTCAGAACATTTTACCCTAAAGCAGCAGAATACACATTCTTTTCAAGTGCACAAGAGACATTCTCCAGAATAGATCACATACTAGGACACAAATCAGGCCTCAATAAGTACAAAAAGATTGATATTATACCATGCATATTTTCTGGCCACAATGCTATAAAAATTGAAATCAACCACAAGAAAAATATTGGAAAAACCACAAACACATAGAGGTTAAAAAACATGATACTAAACAATAAGTGGATCAACCAAAAAATCAAATAAGAAATAAAAAAAAATATATGGAAACAAATGAAAATAAAAACACGATAGTCCAAAACCTTTAGAACACAGCAAAAATGGTCCAAAGAGGGAAGTATACAGCAATACAGGCTTACCTCAAGAAGCAAGAAGATCTCAAATAAATAGCCTAACCTTATACCTAAAGGAGCTAAGAAAAAGAACAAAGTCTAAAGCCAACAGAAACAAGGAAATAATGAAGATTAGAACAGAAACAAATGATATAGATACAAAATAAAACAAAAAAAATGACAGATTCATGAAATGGGGAGCTGTTTCTTTGAAAAAATAATAAATTTGAATAAAATTGATAAACTAGCCAGACATACCAAAATGAAAAGAGAAATGACCCAAAGAAATAAAATCACAAATGAGAGATGAGAAATAACAACAATGAATACTACAGAAATACAGTTATAAGAGAATATTATGAAAAACTATATTCCAGGGGCGCCTGGGTGGCTCAGTCGGTTAAGCGTCCGACTTCAGCTCAGGTCATGATCTCACAGTCCATGAGTTTGAGCCCCGCGTTGGGCTCTGTGCTGACAGCTCAGAGCCTGGAGCCTGTTTCAGATTCTGTGCCTCCCTCTCTCTCTGACCCTCCCCTATTCATGCTCTGTCTCTCTCTGTCTCAAAATAAATGTTAAAAAAAAAAAATTAAAAAAAAAACTATATTCCAATACATTGGACAATGTGCAATGTGAAAAAAAATGGATAAATACCTAGAAATATATAAACTACCAAAACTGAAACATAAAGAAATAAAAGCAAACACTGAAGAGGTCAATAAAGAGCAAATAAATTGAATCAGTAATCAAAAATCTTCCAACAAACAAAGTCTAGGGCCAAATGGCTTCACTGGGGAATTCTACCAAACATTTAAAGAGTTAATACTTATTCTTCTCAAACTATTAAAAAAAATAGAAATTGAATGAAAACTTCCAACCTCATTCTATGAGGCCAGCTTTATTCTGATTCCAAAACAAAGATCACTGAAGAAGAGAACTACAGTTAAATATTCTGATGAACACAGATGCAAAAATTATCAATAAAAAACTAAAAATTGAATCCAACAGTACATTAAAAGAATTATTCACCATGATCATGTTGGATTTATTCCTGGGTTGCAAGTTTGGTTTAATATTTGCAAATCAATCAAAGTGATACACCACATTAATAAAAGAAAGAATAAGAACCACATATCTTTTGAATAGATGCAGAAAAAAAATTTGACAATGTATAGCATCCATTCATGATAAAAACTCTCGACAAAATAAGTTTAATGGGATCAAACTTCAACATAATAAAGGCTATCTATGGAACACCCACAGTTAATATCATCCTCAATGGGGAAAAACTGAGAGCTTTTCCTCTATGGTCAGAAACAAGACAGAGATATCCATTCTCAACACTATTACTTAACATAATGCTGGTAGTCCTCCCTCACTAGCCAGATAACAAAAAGAAATAAAAGGCATACAAATCAGCAAGGAATAATTCAAACTTTCACTATTTACAGATGACATAATAGTCCTCATAGAAAACCCAAAGAGTCCATCAAAAAATTGTTGAACCTGAGAAATAAATTCATTAGTCACAGGATACAAAGTCAATATACAGAAATCTGTTGCATCTTTATACATCAATAATGAAGCAGCAGAAAGAGATACCAATGAATCAATCCCATTTATGCTTATACCACAAACCATAAGATACCTAGAAATAATCTTAACCAACAAGGAAAAAGACCTGTCTTTGAAAAATATAAAACATTGATGAAAGAAATTGAAGGTGACACAAAGAAATGGAAAGACTCCATGCTCATGGATTGGAAGAACAAATATTGTGAAAATGTATATACCACCCAAAACATTCCACATATTTCATGCAATGCCTATCACAATTCTAACAGCACTTTTCCCAGAATTAGAAAAAAAACAGTCATAAAATTTGTATAGAACCACAAAAAACCCTGAATAGCCAAAGCAATCTTTTTTTAATGCTCATTTATTTATTTATTTTGAGAGAGAGATGGAGAGAGAGAAAGTTATCAGGGAAGGGACCAAGACAGACAGAGAGAGAGAGAGCGAGAGAGAAAGAGAGAGAGAGAGAAATTCTACGTAGGCTCCATGCTGTCAGCCAAGTGCCTGACATGGTGCTTAATCCCATGAACCATGAGATCATGATCTGAGCCAAATCAAAAGTTGGACTGTTAACTAACTGAGTCACTCAGACACTCCTAGCAAAAGCAATCTTGAAAAAGAAAAGCAAACCTGGAGGCATCACAATTCTAACTTCAAGTTATATTACAAAGATGTAGTGATCAAGATAGTATGGTTCTGCACAAAAACAGACACACAGATCAATAGAACAGAACATAAAACCTAGAAATAAACCCACAACCACATAGGCACTTGGTCTTTGGCAAAGCAGAAAAGAATATAAGACAGTCTCTTCAATAATTGGTGTTGGGAAAACTAAACAGTAACATGCAAAAGAATGAAAGTGGACCAGTTTTTTACACCATACACAAATAAATTCAAAAGGAATGAAAGACCTAAATGAGATAGAAAACCAACCATCAAAATCCTAGAGGAGAACACAGACAGCAACCTCTTTGACATCAGCCATAGCAACTTCTTACTAGATATGTCTCCTGAGGCAAGGGAAACAAAAATGTACACTAGTGGGACTTCATCAAAATAAAAATCTTCTGCACAGCAAAGGAAATAATCAACAAAACCAAAAGGCAACTTACAGAATGGGAGAAGATATTTGCAAATGACATACCTGATAAAGGGTTAGTAAGTTAAAAAATGGGCAGAAGACATGAAGAGACAGTTTTCCAAAGAAGGCATACAGATGACCAACAGACACATGAAAAGATGGTCAGCATCACTCTTCATCAAGGAAATACTAATCAAACTTATAATGAGATATCACCTCACACCAGTCAGAATGGCTAAAATTAACCACAAAGGAAATAGCTGGTTTTGTAGAGGATGTGGAGAAAGTCGAACCCTCTTGCACTGTTTGTGGAATTGCAAACTGGTGCAGCCACTCTGGAGAACAGTTTGGAAGTTCCTCAAATAGTTAAAAATACTACTACCCTATGATCCAAAAATTGCACTATTAGGTATTTTATCCAAAGTATACTAAAATACTTCAAAGAATACATGCACCCCAATGTTTATAGCATCATTATCAACAATAGGCAAATTATAGAAAGATCCCAAATGTTCATCATGAATGGATAAAGAAGTGGCATATGTAATGAAATATTACTCACCAATAAAAAGACTGAAATCTTGCCATTTGTAATGACCTAGATGGAGATAGAGAGTATTATGCTAAGTGAAATAAGTTAGTGAAAGAAAGAAAAATACCATATGATTTTACTCATATGTGGAATTTAAGGAACAAAATGAGAAGGGGGGAAAAAGAAAGGCAAACCAAGAAACAAACTCTTAACAATAGAGAACAAACTGATGGTTAAAAGAGGGGAGGTGGGTGGGGGAATGGGTGATGGATCATAGGAAGGGCACTTATGAAGATCACTGGGTGTTGTATGTTGGTGATGAATTACTAAATTCTACACTGGAAACTACTATTGCAGTTTGTGAAGTAACTGCAATTAAAATTAAAACTTGAAAAAAATCTGGGCTAGAGAAGAGTAAAACAATTAGAAGCCCAGGTAGATATTGAAATCTGAGATCAGATAAATTCTGTGCTTAGGTTGCAGAATAACAACTGGGAAATTGGTTGACTTTACAAGGATCTACCAATATCATTATTCTATATGAGCATGAGGTGAAATCAGTAAATTTTAAGTCCTATATAGGGTTTTACAAATGTAGTTTTATCAAGAGTTACAGACTAGTGTATTACATTCCTGTGCAGTTGGTAGTGCCAGAAATGTGACATTAATAGTTTTCAAGTTTAGAGTTCTTGAAATTGTAATCATTCACAAATCTTCATGTACCAAATATGAGAAAAGAAACAAGAAATGTACTAACCTTTCAATTGACTGAGAAAATGTTAAATTAACTGAATTTACTAGGAATCATGAAAATTAGATTTTCAACCAACAGTAGAATGGGTATTCAAGATTAAATTTAGATTCAGATAAGGGGTGCCTGGGTGGCTCAGTCAGTTAAGCGTCTGACTTTGCCTCAGGTCATTATCTCACAGTTTCAGGAGTCTGAGACCTGCATTGGGCTCTGTGCTGACAACTCGAACCTGGCGCCTGCTTCTGAGTCTGTCTCCCTCTGTCTGCCCCTCCCCCCCACTTGCACTCTGTCGTTCTCAAAAATGAATAAAAATTTTTAAAAAATTGGATTCAGATAAGAAATACAATTAAAATTTTATTTTTGGTCTGACTTTTTGATAAGTGAAATTGTTATTAAAATAATGTAACTCAAATAAGGCAACTAGATAAAACTGGTGGGTTAAACAGCTGCAAGTATTCCTCTCTTAAACACCTCCACACCACACTAAGGTAATTGTTTTTTTTGTTTTTGTTTTTTTTCTTTAAGTATAAATGAACAAGGAAATGAAAAATGGGAAAAGAGAAACACGAAACAGTTTTGAAGACTGGGAAGCAGATAGACAGAAGATAAAAGAACAGATCAAGGAAAATAACTCCCAAGCAAGCAGTGGGGCTGCAAAAGTACCAACCGAACTTATACCGCATAGTCTTACTAAACCATAAAATTTTATGGTATTGGAAACTTTTGATAGTGTGTGCAAGGAGATTGGTATAAATAAATAGAATTGGTTACAAGTTTATTTAAGAAGCAGCAAAACTCTTTCTTCTTTCTGTGCAACTGAGTGACTTCCCTTGTGCCATGGTAGCAAATGCTTGAAATTAGTGAAAACATCATAGAGCTGTGACTGGGACTACCACTGAAACAAGGGAATTAGAACATATGTACACTGATCCACACTGACCAATATCTACTACTTGGCTTTCAAAATCATGGCAGCCACACCTTTCCAACTAGACAGAAAATTGGACTTTTCTTCAGTAACTGAGCAGATCAAAAAGAAATTCCTAAAGTATTGACATTGGAGTTTTGTAAAGTCAAGGGCCAGGAAATTTCCCCCGCCAAGAAGGTGACTTTAATAGTTAAGAAACTACCTAGGAAAGGTCAAAAAAATCTTAAAAAGTTTTGCAATAGTATGCCCAGCTCAAGGATATAAAAAAGTTATTGCCACTATAGATCAAGAACATAACACAATTCAAAAATGAATAGAGAACAAATATGAGTTTTTAGCTCTTGTACATTAATAATGTTGTGTGTGTAAAACACTTTGAAAATAAAGTTGATGAAATCTCCCAGAAAATAGCTTAAAACAGAAAATAGATGAAAGCCAGATGGAAAATATAGAAAATGAGAAGACCAATCCTACATAGGAAGAATAGAATTTCAGGATTAGAAAAGAGAACCAAGACAAGGAAATCACCATTGAAATATGCAAGAGCATTTCTTAAATGGAAAAGTCAACACTTAAATTTATGAATGAAAACAGCTATATAACCACAAAATTACAGAACACATGGGATGAAGAGAAGAATTAAAACATTACAGACAAGCAAAAAGTCAGATATAAACAGAGGAACCGTAAAGTTTATTATATGAGCTAGACCCCTTTGATATCACATAGGGTACTATTAATAATTGTGCTGTGAAAGCAAGTATAAAAGGAGACTGTATCAGGCAAACTGGGGCATATGACAAACCTACATAGAATAATTCTGTAATAGGAACTACTTAATTTTCATGACAAGATTGGAAATGGAACTTATGGGGTAGTTCCTTCAAAATTCCAAAGAAAAGATATGCAAACTGAAATTCTTTCTTGCCAAAACATATGTGAGAATAAAGTTGTTTTAATATATACTATATAAAAGAAAAAAAGAAGAAAGAAAAAGAATAAAAGATACTTATTAGAGGATATGCTTTACCAACAACTGAGAAAATCAAGAGAAACACAGGACACGGAAAAAGAAGATTCAAACACAAAGAGGGTTAAAGGAACCCTTTAGATTCTAAGTGAAGAAGGATCCATGTGTGACAGATGGAGAAGACTGCCAAATCTGATTGAAGTGGGAATTACAGTCCCCAGAAAGGACTCCCTTAGGAATATTAACTGGTCAAGGGGATATTTAGATAGCTGATGAAGATTTTCTTGTTGATATCTTTTTTTTTTTAAATGAAAACTACATGGAAAACAAAGTTAATGAAAATCACACATATGTTTAGCTTCCAGGAAACAAAAAGTGGTGTAGGAAGAAAGGTTAGTTATGGCTAACTAAATGGCTCAGATGTGAACAGTATTTAGTTACAGCAAATTAAACAACGAATGCTGGTCTAGCCAAAATTACAGCATGACCTTGTTTCACGGGGAAATGAACAGGGGGAAGTATGCATGCTTGGTGAGTGATGTTGGGGGAGGGGTGCTTCTGTGGAAACATAACTAAACCTGAATGTTCCATACTGGGAGTGAATAACTCATGGCTTAAATTAAAAAGTCCAAGGAAGCAGTATTAGTATGTATTTTCAGGGGCATATATAAACACCAAAATAATTACCTAAAATACATAAAAATTTATCACCTCTGGTAGAGTGAAATGGAAAAAAAGTGAAATAGAGGAGCTTGTTTATTAAAAATCCTTGCAGAAATAACCAACTATAAATATGTTCATATAACTTTGTTAAAATTAGACACTAAAAAATTTAGAAGGCAATAAATACAAAAGACATACAAATTGGTCTCTATCGTCTTTTAGGGTTCCTCAGTACATTATTTCCCCAAAAGTGTAAGGAATCTCTAAGCTACTTTCTTGCTTCTTTGATTAACTCTTAGCATCATGTTTCAGATTAAAAGATATTAGAATCTATGTAACTAATATTTTGACTTGATAAATGACTCCTTGACTATTCATGTCTATTAAGGGGTTGTATCATCAGCATCATACATAGTATATTGAAAGTAAGCAAGAAATAGTGCCAAATATATATGTATAAGTGTTGGAATACCCATAGACGTTTGATTGATGTAAATTAAAATTATATGGGAATATTCACAAACTGATCAACAGAAAGGCATATTCTAAGTAAGAGAATAATAAGGGAAATCAAAGTTAACAATGCCATTAAGAATATTATGCAAAAGGAAAAATAGCTAGAATTAGTTTTAGATTGGTGATTGGATTGTGTCAGTGTATCATGGTGGTGATGATAATAGTGGGAATCACTTTCAAAACTCAAATTCCATTTTGTAGCTTTCTGTTGGATAATTAGGTATACAAGTGTAACTGGGTTTGATTTAACTATCTTGACTGATGGCTATGTTGTGTTAAATCTTTATTGAAGGTAGGTTATAGATACAAATAAAAATTAAAAATATATGTAGAATGTGAAATACTTTCAAATTTATATGTAAAATAGGCTAAAAACTGAAAATTTGAAAAATAAAAGGGACTTAAATAGAAATAGGACAGGTTTGGTATTTATCAATGGGGATAGAGAAAGGTGAGGTGACTGAGATTAGTTGACAGAAACCATGAACATATGACACCAGTGTCATCAGAATTGAATTAAATGAAATTTCAGAATCTCTAATCTTTATTATCTAATTCACTTTTGCAATGTGGATGTGTTTATTTCCGTATTACATATAAAGGAAGTTGAGCTGGGGAGAAGTTGTATAGATGGTCCAAGGGTACACAGACAGTAACATGAAGAGCAAGATGTTGAGCCCAATTAAGTCTGGTTACATATACCAGTTTGATATACTACATCATATTATTATTTCGTCCTATGCAATTTAAGAGGGTTCTCACGATTGTCCTGTTACTGTTGCAAGCTAATAATCTACTTTCATAATAAATGCATAAAATAAAGAGTGTATTTTTTGGTGGTAAATCTTTGACAATTGAAGTGTTTTTCCCTACAGAAAAACAATCATATTTTGGTGAAAACTATCTTGCTGGTCAGGATACCATTCAGTTCTCATTGTACTGTTCTCTGAATCATGATATTCTCCATTTTTTTTTAAATTAAGTTTTATATTCCTATATGCATTTAGCGAAACGTTGCTTTACTGAAACTTGGAACTTAGTTATCTAAGAACATGTAGAATCCCAAATTATAGATCAAATAATCCTTTTTAAGCACAGGCTTTTCAATGAAATTGTTTTATTTAATGCCTTTGTGCTTATCAGATTTTTTTTCCCCCTGCTATGAATGGCAACATAAGGAAATGAAAATTGAACCAAGCAACCTTGGACTTGATTCACTAAACTTGGTTTGAGGAAATATATTTTCATTATATAGTAAATTTCCTCTCATGTACAATTTCCACATTTTGTGTGAGGTATGTATATATAAAGATTTCAGGGTAATAATTCATGTACTTTTTTATATTGTAATTCCACATAAAAATTCCATTATAGCTTCAAAGTATAAATTTATTGAGATAGATATTATAATATGATTTGTTATATTCTAAATTGAAATCCACTTAAGAAACATAACACTGTAAACATCCTTCATTCAATGCTGAAAAAAAGATCTAACATGGGTTTCAAAACACATGTAAGAATTACCTATTTAAGACAACTTACATAGCATTTTGTGCATAGTATATATTTGAGGAATAAAGACTTAAAAAATAAATACAGGAAAGACAAAAAAAGGAAGGAAGGAAGGAAGGAAGGAAGGAAGGAAGGAAGGGAGGGAGGAAGGGAGGAAGACTTCATATATTTTGGTATCTCATCCTGCTCAATATACCACACATACAAATAACATTGTTTATTGTTTTCCACATTATTTAACTTCAGATCAGTGACTGTCATGTACATAGTTCCCCTTAGCACAATAGCTGAAACAACAACAATTAGGACAAAACCAAACAAAACAAAACCTTGTCCAGAGGGGGGCAAAAAAAAAAAAAAGACATTTAAGTTACCTTTTCATTCACCTTTAACAATTCATAAAGATAAATGTATATGTAAGATCAGGGAACTCTCAAATATAATTAATTACATTTATTTCTGATTAAAAGTATAAGTAATCTTCCATTGACTTATGGAAAAGGGAGACACACAGAAAATTAAAGGAAGAAAAAAATCAACCTAACTGCTAAGGGTCCCAAGTCACAAAGATAATACAGTATGTGCAAACTAGTACAACATAACAGATTGTTTGACATCAAGTAAGCACTATAAATCAGTAGAAAGACCTGAGTCTCTGCCACTAACAAGAAAAAACAAAACATAATTTCAGTGAAACAGAATAATCTACAGACATGCCATTGTTCGACCATGTATGGAAAAGTGTAAGTTACTTAGAATGAAAAAAGCTGATGGAGGCTGAAATCAAATCTTATAGATATTATGTCAGAAGAAGATTTAGTGGAGAGTCAGATCGCAAAGGAAATATGCAAACTTTCTTGGAACAACTTTTGATTCAGGTGGCATTTTAGTCTGTGGACAGTTTCATCCTATATTATGATAAATATCTTTACTTATCTACTTCCCTGGAATTAAGTTTGCCTTTGTGAGGTAGCTACACAGAAAACACACATAACATACACAAACACACCAAACACACACTAGATTGGTTAAAGAAACATATTCTATGTGCACTCATACATTGAAGTGTTATGCACCTGTGAAAATAAATAAGAAAAAAAAAATCTCCAGAAGCTAATATGGAGTGATTTACAGAAAATATTGCTAAGTAACAAAGCAAAGTGAAGAGGAATAGGAACACTCATTCACTGCTGTTGGGAGTACAAAGTGGTACAACCCCTTTTGAAGACTTACAACATTAAACATACTCATCATAGGATCCAGCAATCATCCCCTTAGGTATTCACCTAAAATAATAGACAATGTATATCTGCATGAAAACATGCATTTGGGTTGATAGCTGTCTTGTCCATAACTACAAAACTTGGAAGTAACCAAAATGTCTGTCAGCAAGTGAATGGATAAATAAATTGTAGTACATCCAGTATTATTGGACATGGAGTATTATTCAGCAATTAAAAAAAAAAAGCTATCAAGCCATAAATAGACATAGCAGAAAAGCTATGGAAGAAACTTAAATGCTTAATACTAAGTGAAATAAGTCAATCTGAAAATGACACCTACTATATGACTATACATGGCAATCTGGAAAAAGCAAAACTATGGGGACAGTAAAACAATTAGTAGTTGTCAGGGGTGATGGGGATGGAGGGATAACAGACAGAAGACAGGAATTTTTAGGGTAGTGAAACTACTCTGTGTGATACTGATAGTAGATACATGGCATTTTATACGGTTGTCAAAAAGATAAAATGTGTAACATCAAGAGTGAACCCTAATGTAATCTATGGATTCAGTGTGATAATGATGTGTCAGTGCAGTTTCGTCAACTGCAACAGATGTTACGACTCTGGTCTAGCATGTTAATAGTGTGGGAGATTTATGGGGCCAGATGATATACAGAAAATCTGTACCTTCCACTCAATTTTGTTTTCAACCTAAAACTGCTCTAAAAAAATAAAGCCTACTTTTTCAAAAGCAAGTAATACCTTTAATCTTTTAAGGAAAAAGGAGGCAAATTGTGCTTATTTTTTGTAAAAAAAAGGAAATCAGGATTAAAGACACATCATTAATTTGGTTGTCTAGAGAAGATGAGTATCACAGTAGTGATTGCCACTTTTTAAAGTATATCTTTTCATATGGTTTTTGCTTCTAAAAACAAAGTTATTCATATAACAATATATCATGTAATAACATATCCACTGAGAAGGGGAAAGTAAAGTCAATCCAAATAATTTTTACTAATCCAAGTGTAATATATACACATTACTTATAAAAATTTAGAAAAACTGCAAAGAAATATTAATTAGTAAGTCTGATGATTTTAATGGTATGGATGTATCAATTTTGTAACTATTTTGTATACATCGTGGTATTGAGTAGATGTGTGAATACACTGGTAACATTGGCGTCCAGAATTCCCAATGTGGGAAAAGGGAATACAGAAGAGTAATGGGAGGATAACAAGGCAGGAACCGTGTGGTACTGGAATGGTATTTGAAGTTTCAGTATAAACTCATAATTTATATGTAATACAATTGATAGTATTATATGCATAATAAGTAATTATTATTAGCTTTGTTGTAAAAAGTAAGAAATAATAATATTCCAGTAACAAATGAGCATGCCTAGTCCTTTAGAAAATTTGTGCACCCCAAAACCCTTTTTTTTTAATGTATGAAATTTATTGTCAAATTGGTTTCCATACAACACCCAGTGCTCATCCCAAAAGATGCCCTAGCTCTTTGTCTGATATGTCATTTGCAAATATCTTTTCCCATTCCTTTGGTTGCCTTTTAGTTTTGTTAATTGTTTCCTTTGCAGTGCAGAAGCTTTATATCTTCATGAGGTCCCAGTAGTTCATTTTTGCTTTTAATTCCCTTGCCTTTGGGGATGTGTCAAGTAAGAAATTGCTACGGCTGAGGTCAGAGAGGTCTATTCCTGCTTTCTCCTCTAGGGTTTTGATGGTTTCCTGTCTCACATTCAGGTCCTTTATCCATTTTGAGTTTATTTTTGTGAATGGTGTGAGAAAGTTGCATCCCAAAACTCTTACATTGAAAACTCATTTCCAGTATGACGGCATATGGAGTGGGCCTTTAGGACATAAGTAGGTTATGAGGTTGGAGCGCTCATGAATGGGATCAATGCCCTTAAAAAACAGGCCCCAGAGAGCCATCTTACTCCTTCTGCCTTTTGAGGTTACAGTGAAAAGGTGGCCATCTATGAACCATGAAATGGAGCCTCACCAGACACAGAATCTGCTGGCACTTTTGTCCTGTACTTCCCAGTCTCCAGGACTATATGAAATCAATTTCTGTTGTTTTTAAGCCACTTAGACTATGGCATTTTTGGTAGAGCAGCCTGAATAGCCTGTTACCACATATCTTTTCATCTTGATCTCAGATTCTAAATACTGTTCAGATCAAGTAAGTACGTGTTCTTGAAAAAATTACTAATTCCAAGACTGATGCAAGAAAGTTACAAAGGTGAACTAGGAACCTCTTATGCCAAAAATAAAAAAAAGGGCTCAAAGTTGATAGAGACATCTTCAAAGAACATTTGATCCTTAACAGGCCATTCAAGAGCCTTTTGCTCTCCACATTTCCTTGATGTGGGTGATCTGGCTTCTTCTTGACCTTCTCTGACTACTCTTAACAGCTGCTTATAGGGCCATGAACAGCTGTTTGTAGGGCTGTGTTTCATAAATCTTGGCTGCTGGGGAAACCTTGCATTGTCAAACCCAGGTACTTTCTAGGGTATTCAGTTAACTCACAGGCAACACTTAGTTCATCCTTTTTCAGGCAACATACTGGAGAACAAGCTTATCTAGGCTGACATAATGTCCTTATTCTTTCTTCTGTATTTCATAGGATGCTCAATCCAAGAAAGTGAAGCCAGTTATCTATATTTGCTATCATCACCTATGTATATCACTGATTATTTTACCCTCCCTTTCTAGTGTTTGTTTTCCACAAAAGGATGAATTGATATTGGGAGTACTGAAGAAAAGTGGCACCTCTTAATAAATCCCGAGAAAATAAGCCTACATCCTAAGTTTGATAGCTTTTTCTCTCTGTCTCTCATATCTCACACACAGAAATACATACACACATACAACCATAATAATATATACATGTATATACATATTTTCATTACTTTTATACTTTAAATTATATCATGAAAAGTTTATATATCATCAAATTATCTTTAAAAATATGAATTTTGAGATACATGATATTCTAGTGCACGGTTAGGTTAAATTTTCTAGATAATAGACAAATCAGTAGTATGTTGATATATGATTGACACAGATAATTCCAATATTTACTAAAATGAATTTTATTGCCATAATTATCACCATAAATATTTGATCACATCTCTGGTTATATCATTAAAATATTTTCTGGGGCGCCTGGGTGGCGCAGTCGGTTAAGCGTCCGACTTCAGCCAGGTCACGATCTCGCGGTCCGTGAGTTCGAGCCCCGCGTCAGGCTCTGGGCTGACGGCTCAGAGCCTGGAGCCTGTTTCCGATTCTGTGTCTCCCTCTCTCTCTGCCCCTCCCCCGTTCATGCTCTGTCTCTCTCTGTCCCAAAAATAAATAAAAAACGTTGAAAAAAAAATTAAAAAAAAAAAATTTTCTAAGACTTAGAATTAGATAGTGCTTAGACAGTTTTTTAAAAGATCTAACTCCATCTATATAATTTTTCCAAATGGCCTTCTGAAATATATGAAAGAACTAAAGAATATTAAGAATTCATTAATTACTAAGGTATTTCATTTGTAATTTTTAGAAGTGAAACATTTGTAACAGTGACAGGTTATGATAATTTTCTGATTTACAGTATAGTTCCTGAGTTTCTGGAGAAGAAATTGACCCAACTATATGACATTTTTTAAAGGTAAATTTTGCAAAGTAAAATTTTTTTTGTTTTTGTTTTTTTTTGTTTTGTTTTGTTTTTTAGGGAAAAGTTGCTCCTTTCTTTGAAAAATAATGAAACTACATCATTGACTTAGTTATTGAATAAGGATGCAAGATCATTTGTAAGAATCACATATGATGTGGTTTTTAAACCATCTGGATACAACATTTAAATTCAATATGTATCAGATGTTTGGTTCATGCAAATTATTTGAACAAATGTATTATTTCTAAGCTAAGAACATAGAGAAGACTGAATCGATGGATTTCTATACAGTCAGTAAGTCAAACTATGCCTTTGGTAGTCAAGCCCTGAAGATGATTTATTATATAGCTATTTCTGTGATCTTTATCATTATCTAAAACCCAAGAAGAATAACATGACAAATACTAATATATTCAGTGCTTTTATATATGTTATATATATTAATATATATTATATATAACATACAATATATAATATATACTTAATAAAATTTAAAATTAATATATAAACTTGTGATTTTTGGAATTTAAAACCATTATAATTATTTCCTTAAAGTAGGCTGCACACCCAGTGCAGAGCCCAAAGCAGGACTTGAACTAATGACCCTAAGATCAAGCCCTAAGCTGAAATCAAGAGTCGGATGCTTAATCAACTGAGCCACCCAAGTACCCCAACATTTTAAAATTTAAATGGAAATTACTGTGTTGAGTCAAATGATTCATATGTTTATCAGACACAGAATTGATATTATCATATTATCTGAGTACTAAAGTTGAAAGGCTCAAATGGTGATGGCAAGATATGTAAACTGCTTTGCACACATATTCCATTTGTAGATTGACTAGGGAAAAATATATTTTGAGCTTTCATAACATTGCAAAATTATTATTATTATTTTAAAAAAATTTAATGTTTTTATTTATTTTTGAGACAGAGAGAGACAGAGCATGAGCAGGGGAGGGGCAGAGAGAGGGGGAGAAACAGAATCTGAAGCAGGCTCCAGGCTCTGAGTTGTCATCAGAGAGTCCAATGCAGGGCTCGAACTCACGGAGTGTGAAATCATGACCTGAGCTGAAGTCAGATGCTTAACCGACTGAGCCACCCAGGCACCCCACAAAATTATTTTAATATTGAAGAGATAGGAAATTACTTATGACAAATCTTTAAAGGAAGAATAAATTTCACCTGAAAAAAATCAGGGTGAATATAGTTTTGAAATTTTGATTTTAAAAATATAATCAAATACAGGTTCCAGTGAAGACACATCTGAATAGTATCTGCAAGAAATCCATATCAATGCATTCCTCTTTACTGACTGTTGTTTGAGTGTGGCAAACAGATTCCCTTTTAACTTTCATAAATCCAGTGATGGAGAGACATTGAGATGATAAATTGTATTTTCCTTAAGATTTTTTTCCAAAAAGTTATTTAGACAAAGAACTGAGAGCTAAGAAATCCCTTCAAATAATGATCCTGAACACAAGGGGAAAGGAAGTTCTATGTAAATTATTCTTTTATGAAAGAAAAGGAAAAGGAAAGAAAGATAGGAGCGGGTAGGAGAAGGGGCAATGTTTATTTAGCATAAGCCATGCCACTTTTACTGTGTTCAGCACTTTATGTCCATTGACTCATTCATGGCTCATGATGATCTTAAAAGGTAGATAACATGACTGTCTTCAGTCTAAAATAAGAATAATTATATTAAAGTCTCATATCCAAAGTTTTTCAATTAGGAGCTCAGAGACAGTTTATATTTTATTAGAGGGGTTCCAAAATTTGTTCTTAAGCATACATAAAATATTAGACAATGCATCCTTAACAAAGTTTACAACTTTGATTTTCCATAGCCTAATAGAAATATGAATAAAAATATGTTTGGCTAAATGAAGGCTAAATAATGCTATTCCTATTTAACTCCTGGTCCCTAGAATTATATTCTGTTATGTTTTGCTTGAGGATTTTTGTTCATAAATCAAGCACTATTTGGTTTATGAACAGATTTTCCTTTGCAAATTTATTCGTGTTCAAAATAACTAAAAGTCAAGTACTCACATTATAGAGTTTATTATAGAATCTGTCATTTGTTTATATCTTCTTCTCTTCCTCAAATATGAAGGCAAGGACCAGATAATCAAATGATTTTAAGCCTAAAATTGCTTTAAAAAATTCGCTAATAGACCCTGTACATAAGAAAAAAATAAACGTTATTTTACTTAGGCATTATTTCTCTAATTAACTATTTATTGAAAGAAAAAAAAAGTAAGATAATAGGTAGATTAACTAATCCTGGCCAATTGAGAGAAATGATCACTGAACTTTATATATTGGTAACTGATATACATACAGACAACTCACTCTTCTGTCTACAGGACCTTGGCTTTGGAAACAGAACCAAGAGAAGTTGTGGAATCCTGCAGTTTCATTAGTTCTGTGATCTTGAGCAGGTTCGTTACACCTTGAAGCTCTGTCCTATTGGCTGAAAAATGAGGATTAAAATACATCTCCAGCTAAGTAACAGGATTATTACAAAAATAAAAAAATAAAATATATGAACAAAAATTTTTGGTGGTGAAATGTGACATATATGTGTTATTTTTATTCCTAGTGTCCAATAAAGTTAGTCAGAATGTAGCTTTAAGTTTTTCAATGTACTTTTTAAGAAGAAACATGTAAGATGCTTTTGTGAATTAAAAGAAACATAGAATAAATAGCCACCCCCAGAGGCAGATGATCCATGAAAGTGAATTAGAAGGGGTTGAAAGACATTGTCTTATTATGAGAAACACATTGAGTGGAATTATAAACTTCAGTGATTCCCCAGAGACAGTTCCTGATAAAGTGCAGAGAATATGCTTAGAGGAAATTCAGTGTTTACAATTATAACAAAAGTAAAAAAATAGTTACTAGAATTCTCCAAAGGATAGTTGAGGAAAAGAAAGTATAGTACCATCTCTCAAATAACTCTCTGTTTAGATACAGAACAGGGATTTATTTTTTATTTGATTTTTTTTTAAAGAGAGAGAGGGAGAAAGAATTTTAAGCAGAGTCCACACCCAACACAGAGCCCAACGCGAGGCTCCATCTCATGACCCTGAGATCATGACCTGAGCCAAAATGAAGAGTTGGACTTAACTGAGCCAGACAGGCACCCCAGAAAAGGGATTTAGTGTGCTCCTGTTGTTCCATTATCAGATGGAGGCTGTGGCCCTCTGAGGTTTGAGTAAACTTAATTTAATTTAGAACCTCCCTTCTATTTCTTCTGATAGTACTATCTACTTTAGAAAAAAAAAAGAAGTACTGATTCTCTTCTACCATACATTCCATTACCTTTTCCCTACTTTACTAAAGAATGGCTTCTTACACCAAAGCTTTATGAGTTTGTAACTTTCTTGAAGAGTTTAAGGACAAAAAGAAAGGTAACACTTTACTAAGCCCAAGCTTTTGACATACAATGAAGTCTCAATCTCCCTCCTTCTTCTGACTCTTCAAGAATTAGTAACATTCCTCTCTCTCCTAGGCTCCTATGTCTTATAAGTCTGGTAAAACCATTTACAGGCCAGCTACTAACTTAGGCATGCCTATTTAGAAATTTTTCCATCGAAGTGGACAGCATCTTTTTTCACTAAGAGGAATTCCTTACTTATTGCTAAGAGAACATTTTGTCCTACTTATTATTTAAAATTTCCTTTAATCTTTTCCTCAGCTAAGACATTTAATAGTTTATTTAGTAGACACTGGAAAAACATAATGTGATTTCTAAATGAGTACATATCTATATATATTTATTCAGAATCAACTTGATATTGCATTCAATAGTATAAACCTGGTTCTCATATTAAATAAGCTTAAGTGGTTCTCTTTACATTACCCTAGTTAGATATCCCATTTAACTTCCAGGAATTTCAAACAGACTAATATTCTGTGTACCAAGTGGGACCAGGGATTCTACATGACTCATTTAATTTTAACAATTATATGGTGGTCATTTTATTAATGAAAAACTAGATTTAGTCATTTTGAAAAGACTGTATCCTTAAATGGAAGGACATTGAGTACAATCTCAGTCTGACTTTAAGATAAGTGGCCTTTGAAAATTATCACGTAGTCTGGGGGAAACTGAAAGCCTCGTAAGGCATTTCCAAATAATCTTAAACTTTAAATTTTTAGAAGGAAAAATGTCATTTGCAACAATCTGGATGAACCTGAAAGACACTATGCTAAGTGGAATAAGCCAGTCATATTGCATGATTCTATTTACATCAGATATCTGAGGTAGTCAAACTCATAGAAACAGATTAGAAAGGTGATGTCCAGGGGACTGGGGGGAGGGAGATATGGGGGTTGTTGCTCAATGGGTATAAAGTTTCAGTTATGCAAGATGAAGAAGGTTTAGAGATCTGCTGTACAACATTGTGTCCATAGTTAACAATACCTAATTGTACTTATAAAAGTTTGTTAAGAGGGTAGATCTTGGTTACATGTTCTTACCACAATAAAAATAAATAAATAATAAAATAAAAGCTACTTAAAATTTTATAGCAAAAATAAAAGTGAGTTAAATGAAGAAAAATTAAATTATTCTATAAATTGAAGTGTTTAAACATAAAAAAGAAGACTGGTATTTCATAATTTGATTCTATTTCTTACAAATATTATTTTTTTAAGTTTGTTTGTTTGTTTGTTTAGCACAGGAGAGGGGCAGAAAGACAGAGGGAATCCCAAGCAAGCTCACGCTGTTTGCGAGGAGCCCGATTTGGGGCTCGAATTCATGAACCATCAGATCCTGACCTGAGCAGAAATCAAGAGTCAGACACTTAACTGACTCAGCCATCCAAGCACCCCACAAATATTAAAGTATTTTAAGGCACATGCACAGTATTCCAATTCCACCAACTTTATTTTGTAAGTATATTAAATGTTTTTGTATCTCACACTTTTATCTTAACCCTAATATTAATCAAAAAGAGCATGTGAAAGAAGCTCTAATTTGAACTGATGATTCATCTTTCTTATCGAAAATTAAAGAAAATCTCATTATGAGCTATTTCTGTGTACCTCCTGTCACCAAAAAAATCTAAATCTCCAATAAATCTCATCCCTATATAGCTCTGTACATTCCCTAAAGTGACCCAATTTTCCTCATTCCCGTGCTTCCAAACCTTGCCACCTTTCCCCTTGTAACACTATTTGTCATCTGCAACCCTCACCTCTCACCCTGCTTCAAACCCTTCTCTGAACTCTCCTGTTATCACCTTATTTTGCTGAAGATGTGACAATGTAGCCTTCAAAATGTAAGCTTTCATTGTTGTTTGTCCCTCAATACTCCCGTATTACAAAGCCTGAAGATGGTATATCTCCTTGTAACTCATTTGAATATCCTGACCACTGTTATATCTTCCAAACCAAGAATTCTTTCAAGTGATGCAATTAGGCCTATTATCTCCTAGCTGCCTTTGATCCTGGCATCTACTAACGTTCTTCCTCTTCATTCTTGAAGTCTCCTCATTCTGTCACCTAGTTTATCATCTTCTCTTACATCACTATTTTTGTTATTATTGTTGACATGGTCTAAATTTACACTGAGGATTCAGTCAATTCCCTGGCCTCCGAGCTCTTTGTCATCTACTCTTCCAGTAATCTACTTCTTAATTTCACTTGACTTATCTCTCATGTGGTAGACATTTTCATTATTAATTACATCATCTTTGAAAGCCTAAATTTGTACATTTAATTCTTTCACCAGATGTACTATTTTTTTCTGTTCCTTTACATGGGTGCAACCACTGCACATTTTTTCTGCTCCACAAACAAATCCAGTTATTCCATTTATCAATTCTTCCTGTTTTCCTTTTCTTCTTTGGTAGCTTAGAGCTCATGCCTCTCCACTAGAACCATGCAGCTAATAAACTTTTTACTCTTTTGTACCTTATTCCCTACACCAGCACCTTGACTGGAAAATTCTAAACCTCAGTTATGCACAAATTGTACCTTCTCTACACTTCTCATAGTAGCTGAACATGGCTACTGAAAACCACAGGTCCCTGCTAACTGGGTTCCATTTATTTGTACCATAGACCTCAAATGGGAATTTAGCACCAGCTGGAGAAAGTGCTAATTTGCCTAAGGATTGTACTCTTCTACTTTCCAAGAAGATGGTTTCATATCTATTCTTCTAATACACAAATCTCTAGTACTATCTTCCTTTTCTCATTTTAGGTTGATGAACTCACCACTGTCAATGCACTGAGAAAATAAAGGAACCTACTTATCTGTAGCTATACATTTGATCTCCCTCTCATGTAGTTAAAAGGGATGATTTTGCCTACCATACTTTAGTTTACAAGTCATTTTAATTCCACGTTAGGTGTTTGAAATCTGTTTATACCAACATAACATTATTGATTTTAGCTTAAATACATTGTTCTGTTGAATAAGTAAATGTGTATCTATTTTTTTCATACTTCCATTGAAAGATAGTTGCATTATTTGTATATTTACTCACAATGTAAAGAGGCCTGGGGTGAGCATTTGTAAAATTGTCCCCTTGCCTGACTGTAGAAAAGTTTTCTCAGTGTAGATATCAAATGCAGAATTATTGGATTCCCATGCACATTCTCAAAATTTTAGTTCATTAAAGTCAAATTTCTCTCCAAAGTGATTTTAACAATTTACACTCCCAATAGCAATTTAAATGAGTTATATTTCCCACATATTATATTCAACACTGGTAAAATAAGTTATCAGGTTTTAAACCTTGCAGAATTGATGGGAGTGAAAGCTATATCTGGTTCTGATATAGCTTTGATCATTGATTTTTTATGATTATTATTGATAATTGAGTGTTCTTCATTTCTTTCATATAGTTAACATTCAGATTTCCCCTTCCATGAATTGTGTGTGATATCTTTGATTATTTTTTTCTACTGAATATTTATTTTCTAAACATTTTAAATTATAATATGTATCACAACAGGGTATAAAACAGTATATAGCATAACAAATTTGTAAAAGCAACAATAATGTAGCCACTCCATACTTTAGTTTCACCTCTTTCAAACTTTACAGAAAAGCAATTTTTCAGTATTTATTAATTTTGCTTCTGTCTTCTTTCGGTTGGTTTAATATTTAAAAATTCATCTAAGTAATTCTGTGTAAATATAGTTTATAATTTTGGGTTGCTCTGGTATATTTCCTTGTATAAATGTATCATTATGTTCATTTTATTCTTATTTTAAGTTTATTTATTTTGAGAGAGGAGAGAGCATGTGCATGAGTGGGCAGAAGCAGAGGGAGCAGGAGAGAGAGAATCCCAAGTAGGCTCTATGCTATCAGTACAGAGCCCAACACAGGACTCAATATTATGAACCATGAGATAATGACCTGAGCTGAAACCAGGAGTCAGATGCTTAACTGAGCTACCCAGGCACCCCCATTTTATTCTTGATCTCATTTAGAGTTGCTTCCATTTTATTTATCATGAATAATGATACTATGGACATAGTTGTACTTATATCTTTGTGCAAGTAAGCATGTTTCTACAGAATAAATGTTTATAGTAGAACTTCTGAATTGCAGAGTATATGAATTCTCAGCTATACAAAATAACGCCTGTTGTTTGATTTTGCTGTTCTTACCACGTTCAGCTTTAAAAATCAAGTCATAATTCTTCAGGGCTATTTATATTTTTACTGCCATTGTAAACTCTGATTACTCCAATTTCTCCTTAACTTGGTATTAGTTAGACTTTGTATCTTTTAATTTTAGTCTTTTAGATTGACTGTATGTATTCATGGCTTTGCTGTGCATTTCATTAATTACTAGATTCATCTCCTGCTTAAAATATTTGGCCATCTATGTATCCTTTTTTCTGAAGAATTTTCCTTTTCTAAAAAGTTTCCTTTTAAGAAACTTCCCCTTACCTCTCCCTCCTTTTCTTCTTTCTTTCTCTCTTTGCTGCAAAAATTTATTTTGGATTATCTGGCTTTTGTTACTAATACATTTCAGTTCTAAAAATATTATGAATATATTCCCTTTTCTAGTTATATGTGTGACAAATATCTTCAACTACCTGACTTGCTTTTGACTTTCTTAATGATGTTTCTGAAGTTTATGACCTTAATGTAGTCAAATTTACACACCTTGTCATTTACTTACAGAGTTGTGTGTGTGTGTATGTGTGTATGTGTTTAATGTGCCATTAAAAAACCTATCTCTAACCAGACATCATGCAGATATTGTTTTAAAATTTTTTAATGTTTATTTTTGAGAGAGAGAGGCAGAGCACAAGCAGGGGAGGGGCAGAGAGAGAGAGAGAGAGAGAGAGAGAGAGATATGGAGACGCAGAATCCAAAATAGGCTCCAGTCCCTGAGCTATCAGAACAGAGCCTGATAACAGGGCTCGAACCCATGAGCTATGAGAGTATGACCTGAGTTGAAGTCAGATACTTAACTGACTGAGCCACCCAGGCACCCCGATATTGTTTTATATTATCTTCTAAGGACTTTATTTTCTCCCTTTAACATTAGTTATATGAACCATGTAGAGTCGTTTTGTGTGTGTGTGTGTGCGTGTGTGTGTGTGTGTGTATGTGTGTTTATGGCATGAAGTTGTTTTGTGGTCCATTTTCTCCATATTTTCACAACTGCTGTTCAGTTATGTTTTTATCATGTACAAATGGGCATGTATACATAATTCTGGGTTCTTTAGTTTTCATCACTGTTCTTGCTCAGGGATTTGCAAACTTTTTCTTAAAAGATCAGATGGAAAATATTCAGGCTTTGGGCCATATAGTATGTGGTCACAAATTGGTGTAGCATAAAATAGCTAGGTTCTAATGAAACTTTATTTTCAGAAAGTTGTGATTGGCATTTAGGTCACGTTCTCCCAATTCTCAGTTTTGTCTAATCTTGGTATAATATAGCCCTATTTAATAACCATGCTATATGATAAATCTTACAATTTGGTAGAGCATTCTTACCATTTTGTTATTCTTCTTCAGAGTATTTGGGCTAGACTCAAAGCTTTTTATTCCTCCATTCATTTTAAAATCAGCATGTTAGATTTTTTTCATCCACCTTCCAAAATCTCTAAGGAGATTTTCACAGGGTATGCAATATATCTGTATTTCCATTTAGTGTAAATTGACATCTTGGGTTTTCCAAATCATGAACATAATATATTAACTCCTTGTATTTGGGTTTTCTGGAACATCTTTCAATAAAGTTGTATTATTTTCTGCATAGATATATTGCAAATATTTTCTTAAATTTATTAAGAGGCAATAGATATTTTGACGTTACTTTTATTTTGTTTATAATTTCTCTTACTGTTTTAAATAAATACTACTGATTTCTAATGGAGATATGAAATGATATTAGTTATTTTTCTTACATTTTAATCTTGATTATCTTACTGCTCTTTTTTAAATTACGTATTTATTTTTAAGTATTCTACACCTAATGTGGGGCTTGAACTCACAACCTTGGAATCAGCAGTCACACGCTCTTCCTACTGAGCCAGTCAGGCTCCCCTATTTTACTACCCTTAAGTTATCTTTTACTTTTAGCAAATGCAAAAGTAAATACCCTCTTATTGCTCCTTACAAAATGCTCAGTGCTTATCACCATTCTTGGAATATAGTAGAATCTCAATATATTTAATGAATGAATGAATGAAAAATGAATAACAAGTACATCTAAAGTGATGGGGCTCCTCGCTGGCTCAGTCTGTTGAGCATATAACTTCAGCTCAGGTCATGATCTCACAGTTGGTGAGTTCAAGCCTGTGTTGGGCTCTGTGCTGACAGCATAGAACTTGGAGCCTGCTTCAGATCCTGTGTCTCCCTTTCTCTCTTACCCTCCCCAGCTCATGCTGTCTCTCTGTCTCTCAAATAAATAAATAAACATTAAATTTTTTTTAAAAAAAGTGAAATGCTGACCATTATATGATGAGTATGTATTGGAAATATTGCAAGAGAAAATAAATGCTTTTGTATTTACGAAATTAAAATAAAAAGTTTTAGTCTAAATATTTTAAATCTATGAAATAAAGATTCTTTTTCTTTTTTTTATGTTTATTTTTTATTTTTGAGACAGAAAGAGTCAGCATGTGAGTGGGGGAGGGGCAGAGAGAGAGGGAGACACAGAATCTGAACAGGCTCCAGGCTCTGAACTGTCAGCACAGAACCCAATGCAGGGCTGGAACCCATGAACTGCAAGATTATGACCTGAGCTGAAGACGGATGCTCAACTGACTGAGCCACCCAGGTGCTCCTTCTTTTTTCTTTTCAATGTTCATTTAATTGAGAGAGAGAGAGAGAGAGAGAGAGAGAGAGAGAGAGAACAAGCTGGAGAGGAGCAGAGAGAGGGAGAGAGAAAATCCCAAGCAGTCTGCACTGCCAATGCAGCGCCCAACACGGGGGGGTCAAACTCACTAACTGTGAGATCATGACCTGAGCTGAAACCAAGAGTGGGATGCTTAACCGACTGAGCCACCCAGATGCCGCAATTCTTCATATGTGGTCTAGAGACCAGTTCCTCAGAATTAGTCAGGGGCTTATTAAAATGCTGAGTCTTCTGCTCCAACTTTGAACTGCTAATTTAGAATCTTTTGTTATAAGATTCACCATCAAATTAGCAAAACTACATATGCATATATTTATTTTATCCAACCCACATGCAACAAAGTATAGTTCTTGAGTTCTTAAACCTGAAATATTTAATTAAATTTTATTAGATATATGCCAACAAACCACATTAGTCACATATTTATATGTTTCATTCACTTGTCCTAGGAAATTGCACAATACTATCAAATTATGTCACAACTTTTTCCAAAATGAAGTATTCTTCTAGTCATCCTGTTTCAGATCTCTTAATTAGAAATCAGACTTGGGGGTGCTCCTGTATAGCTTGTTTGGTTAAGTGTCCAACTCTTGATTTTGGCTCAGGTCATGATCTCAGGGTTCCTGGGATTGAGCCCTATGTTGGGCTCTGCACTGACAGTGTGCAACCTGCTTGGGATTCTTTCTCTCCCTTGCTCTCTGCCCCTCCCCAACCACCCCCCCCCCAAAATAAATAAATAAACATTTAAAAAAAGGAAATCAGAGACTTGGTTTTCTAAATAATTTTGAAAACTGCTTAAACCTCAGAATCAAAATATAACATTTTAGGAAATACAGCTCAAATCAGAACCCACCGCCCCTACCTCAGACTGTTATGCTCTTCTATTGACTTGTAAGAAAATTACTTATGCTTCAGTTAATCTTCTGTCTCCATTTTTTAAGATGATGATAGGTTTAAATGCCCAGATAGAAATCAAGAATGAAATTATTCCCAGTGACTTCTTTCCTTGCAACTTCTTTTGTTTAGAAATACATAAAAAGAAACTTGACATTTTCTTTTATATCTCTGTTCAGATTTCCTACTGATGTTTTGGTTATTTGCCTCATTTTAATAGTGAATTCTTGAGTAAAATACATTTTAACTGTAACATTTGGATTACTTAGACAGCTGTCTGCAACTGTGACATTCAACTATGATTCCACTTTCCTCAAGAGAGTGTGTTATATTTATATCAATAGAATGATTTGAGTGATTGGCTCTGTACAAACCTGGCTCTTTTGTTCCTCTGTGCTTGTATCTCTGCAGGAATTGTGGACAGGGCAAGACTGAGGGTCATTCTTACATTGTTTAAAAATGATCTATTTACTCTTGGCCATTTTTTTGATTAAAACTTATGTTAGCTTATTTCTCAGAGTGTTTAGATTGGTCATAGAATTCATAAAAGCCCCGATTATCTGATGAAAATTGTACCATTTCATAAGTAGCCATGTCCCAATTTAAAACAGGAAATATTTATGACTTACTTATATTATTTAATAGACTATTATTTCCAGTTTTTTTTCCAAGTTCACTACAGCCAATACTAAATAGAAGGAAATGAACAGCTTTTCGGGGGAATACCAGCCTCCTGGTTCCCAAAAGTTTGAGGTAGGCAACTGCGATGAGGATTGAAACTTCTAGGACATAGTAGACACTTTTAAAAAATGTGAACTATTAATGAATTTTATTATCAGGAACACAGAACATAGCCCATTTCCCTAAGGAACTGAGATCCTAGAACCCCTAGAACATACACTCTAGACTCCTTGAAGAAGCAATAATTGTCGTATCGATTCTACATGGAGTATGTTGTTCTTTGTCTTATCTGAAGAGATGAAATCTGCACAGGAAGAAGATAAACTCCAAACTGCAACAAAAGAACTAAATTTTGTTTTATTTCCTAGCCAGGTCATGGGTTATTCAAGGTAATTATATATACTATATTTTCTTGCTTTGTTCTTATTTCTAAATCTTTTCATATTGCTCACAAAAATCATTAATACCCAGCTCTCTTCCTCTCTGTGTACTATCAGTCCTCTCTATCTCCTTCTCTTTGTCTCTCTGTCACTCAACACAAAAGGACAATCTGAACATACCATATTATACAGTAATATAATTTATGAGACGAATAATCTTGACTCGTGATGTATGAATACCCTTTGAGGGATAATTATAACGGATTTTCAGAAACTCATTGCTCTTACCTTAAACATGTATGCATTATTTTTTACTGTGTATGTGTGATTTTTATCCTGAATTTGCATCTATTATTCCTAAGATTCTTACCCACCTGATAAAAGTGATTAAAAACCAATTTTGGTATGTGGTCACACTGATCAAACTTGTTTCATGATTTTTCACCACAAAATTAATTTTAAAATCTTACATCCTACAGATAACTTATTGGTTTCTGAAAAAAATTTGCATCCATTAGATTTCAAATTCTGCTTCACAATAATCATATAACTTCTATCACTGGTACGTAAGGTGGGTAAAGCCACACTTATTATATTTGATCAGTGCTTTCTTTTTTCAGTTCCCTGATTCTCTACTCAAGCAATCTAAAATGGGGGGAAACATAATCAGAAACTAAAATCAAGGCAAAACATAGCATTCATGGTTTTTAATTATTCTATAGCTATAAAATTAGAGGATTCATAAATAAACTTCTTACTATATGTTTCAGGAATGCTCATCTAAAATTTTTTTTCCTTTTATATGAAAAGTCCAGAATGTGGTATAATTGCCATCATTTCAAAATAATTAACCAAAGATTTAACTTTTCTTTTTTTCAGGCAAAATATAAGACATATTTAAAATATAATCACCTACAGGATTTCATTACCAAAATCACAAACGAGTCCATTCATCAGTTAGTTTTAATATAGTTCTTTATCCAGGTGTCAATTTGGGCGATGATTTTACAATTAATATCAATTTTAAATTTTTCCCTTATGAGAAGTAAGAATACAAGGGGAGAATTGTGAAAATTATGATCCCTAAACTTTATACACTTTCACACCCCTGCAAGCCTCATGATAGATGTTTAATTCCCACTGATTTCAAAAGGAGGTCAGTTTATGGAAATGCTCTGCAGGCATGCAGAGGCTGAATAAGTGCAAAATGCCTGTGAAATACTCACTTTAAGGAAGCAAATTTTAGAAGACAGTATGTAGGGAAACCATAGAAATGGAACATTTTGAGCACTTCATAAAAGCCAAATAAAAAAACAAACAAACAAACAAAAACAAAAGCAAGAAGGTAAGTAACCAAACAAAATAAAACCCAAAACAACTATTACAGAAGATAGTTACATCCAAGATTTTAACATGTACAACTTTTCTACAAGTGATAATTTCTGACACAGAGTAAATCCTACCCTGGTCACTTCTATTGAAATAGCAGTAGGGGCGCCTGGGTGGCGCAGTCGGTTAAGCGTCCGACTTCAGCCAGGTCACGATCTCGCGGTCCGTGAGTTCGAGCCCCGCGTCAGGCTCTGGGCTGATGGCTCGGAGCCTGGAGCCTGTTTCCGATTCTGTGTCTCCCTCTCTCTCTGCCCCTCCCCCGTTCATGCTCTGTCTCTCTCTGTCCCAAAAATAAATAAAAAACGTTGAAAAAAAAAAAAAAAGAAATAGCAGCAACACCCTTTTATTTATTTTGAGAGTGAGAGAACACACACACATGTGTGCACAAGCAGGGAAAGGGGCAGAGAGACAGAGAATCCCAAGCAGGCTCCTCACTGTCAGTACAGAGCCCAATGCAGGACTTGATTTCACAAACTGTGAAATTATGATCTGAGTTGAAATCAAGAGTTGGATGCTTAACCAACTGAGACACCCAGGCACTCTGCAACAACACCTTTTAATCGCTTCCACTTGGCATAGTTTTCATGTGTTTTAGATAGAAATGATATATTAAATGTCACATATAAGAAATAGTTTTTATAATTACCGTTTTTTCAGAAGGTTTTTCTTTATAATCCCTCCTGTCTTAAAACACATCCCTGTAAGATGGCTACCCTTTCAACAAATGTTGCTCTATTTCTCCTATTCTTCACCTCAAGATTTGTCCAGAATTCTCTTTTCTGTCTCTACTTTTTCACTCCCTACTTTATTCTTAGCCTCTAGTAATATGGCTGGTGTTTTTACTATTTTACCATGTCTTGCAATTGTCAGCTGGAGGATGGGATCAGCTTTTCACCTAAAATTGGTTTGGAAGTCCATACTGATGACATCACACACATGAGGAGAGAGTTCCACAAGATAACTTTGGAGATGTTCTGGGAGAGCAGGATGGGCCTCCTTTGGCTTGAGCAAAATGATAACCAAAGTGGCTTTGTTTTTTTATTTTATTTTTTTGTCATTAGAATGCAGTGGTTGCTGGCATTGGGTTTTCCACAAGGGGCTGGATTTGTGGGGTTTGAACTTCTCCACATCAACAGGAGAGTGAACAATGGGGTTTTCCTATCAGATTGTCCAGATGTAGTTTGCCCAGATATGGGGCAAGTGGAGAAGAGGAAGGAATAAACGTATTAGCAGTCAAACATCAAAAATGGAGTCAGATACTACATTACCTATTGAAACAGCTTTCTGTAGAACTGATAAATTTCTAATTGATAAGTCCAAATGCTTGTATTCAGTCCTCATTCTTCTTCAAAACATGCTTCTCTGTGGTAAGTGGTTCTCTGCTATTGGTCAGCTTCTTGTAGCAAGAATAGATGGTCTTTGGAAGGGACAAATATTCTAACTCAAGCTCAATTGTTATTCTTCTATACTCATCTACAGCCCAGTAGTAAGGACCCATATAAGATATGATGGCTTTCTTGATTGATACATGGCTGCAATGAAAGATGAGAAGGAAAGGAATAAAATTCCCAGTGGTGGCAGAAGTGTTAGGTAGACAAAACAATTGCCTGCTAACCTTGTAAATTCTCTCCTATATTGGTTTGCATAAGACGAAGCATCCATCCACTAATCTCAACTCCAGCTATATTTTCTTTCACTCTTTCATGTTTGTTTGATTTTTAAAGATAAAGTCTTTAAATTTAGATATTCTCTAAGTTCAATTATTTTACTTATTTTAGTACATTATGTTTATATTTACTGCTTAGTGTTTTATTAAGCATCTTTGAGTACTCGTGTGAGACTTCTCTGATGGATTTCTCCTATTTCTGCACATCTTGTGAAGGAGGCATTGATTTCACTTTGTTAAAAATTATATTTTTCAAGGATAGAAGTACAGAGAACACTCAGGGGAAAAAAGATAGTGTCTCCCTCTGGAGCAAAGTAAAGCTATGATAACTGTACTTAATGATAAAGAAAATGTCTCCCTCCAGATTAATAAGCATACTGCATATGCAAGTACCTCTTTGTCCTCTTTACCTTGCCCTGAGGGAAATAAGGTTTAGGGAATCGGTAGAGAAAGCTGATGTTGTCTGACCATGGTTAAGCAATTGTTTGTGTGTGTGTGTGTGTGTGTGTGCACGTGTGCGTGTGCACATGCCCATATTTGTGACCACAGTTGGATGTTACCTCTCTGTACTCAAACTCCTTCAGCCAAAAAAAAAAAAAAAAGTCAGATGGAAGTGGCAAAAAAGTGAGAATAATGGATTAGATAATCTTCAAAATTAACTTCTGCACTAATAGTCTATGTTTATATGAACGTATTTAGGTCTGTATTTATACTTCTCCTTGTTTCTGTCCTCACTTATAAAGAAATATGTCTATGTCTCTATCTGTTGTTTGAATCTATAATTAGAAATTGGTAAATGATACAAAAAATTGGAAGCAGGTGCACATAAAGGTAAATGACTTGGTGGTAAGGTGAAGTGTAACATTAAATGGTCAAATATCAAAAATGATATAAATATATAAAATGATACCAAAAACATCAAACTGATAGTTCTACTGGTGTTAAAAAGATGAACAAAAACAAGTCATGTGTGTAATGGTGAAAAGTGTTTTTAAGCAGTGCTGGGAAAGCCAGGGCCATAAGTGAATGTGTTCAAGGAACTGGAAAAAGGGCCAAATATGGAAAAAGCAGTGATTAAAAGGTAGAATGATGTGAGTGGCTAATAGAAATTGTGGCTTCTAGTTGCCCTCAAATATTCTCATTCTCCTCTAGTGACAAAATCCTAGATTTTTCTTGATACACTATTCCACTCTGTTTTCTTAAAAATAAGAATCTCTAGAACCCATCTTGGGCCATCTGGAGATGGCAGAGAGGTGAGCTAGAAAGAACCAGTGTTGCTAATAAATTCACACATCACACATTCACCATGTGCTACCTACCTTGGGATTTTTAAGTGAGAGATAAATGCTTTTTCATTTATTAAAGCCGTTACTTTAGGATTTTCTGTTTTAATTGCCAGGCTATTCCTAATTAATATGGTCAGGCAGAGATCTGAAATAAAGTTTTATAAGTCATAGTAAAGGTTGTGGATATTATTCTTAGTAAAATGAAAAGTTATTGAAGGATTTTAATGTGGATGTTTGAGGTGTTGATCTTTAACATCATATATATTTTTGAAAGATCAATGTCCCTAGGTAGGAACAAATAATTGCTAACACAGTGAATGCCTAAACGTACATTCCAAATCTTCCCCCAGATTATATTGTTAACTATTTTTGATCATCATTTTGAAAAATCAGCATGCCTACATGATCTTTTATCAAAAACAACTTAAAAATTACAAAGAAAGAAGGTTGATAGTTATGATACTTTTAACTAAGCATAAATCTACTTTGTGCACCCACAAGACTAGATTCCCAATATTAGTTTCACCATTAATTAACAAGGAGGACTTAGCAAGTTCCTTAATTTTACTAGTAAGTGTACTCATCTTTTTTGAGAAAAGTAAATATTCAACCATTGTAATAAAGATACTGTGAGATTAATGGCTGTTTGAAAATGCTTTCTAAGGCACATGGCTCTATACAAATGACTTATTTTAAATGCAAGTGTAGTCATAAAACAGATTAAATATTATCCTTTTAATTTTGTCCTTTCAAATTATCTACTCTGAAAATGAGTGACTCCAGAAAGTATGCTAAACATGTAGCATGAATATATGAGTAAAGAAATTAAATGAATTGCATTTTCTATCAGTTTAACAAGTTATGAAGCATTTGACAAGTGTCACAAAACTTAATAATAATTATTAAATAATACCTTCAATATTTACCATGTTAACAGCATATTGCCAAGATTTATTTTACTCTGTGCATATAATTAAAGTGAAATAATATAATGCCTTATGGTGTCAGCTGTTTTCAGTTCCATCTTTCCTTCTTGAAGATATTTTAAAATATGACTACATTTGAAGTCAATCTACTTCACATGAGCGCTTTATGATGCCACAAGTTTAGGCTTACAGCTACAGTGCAAATCAAACATGGAAAATTTAAAAGTAGAATTATTGGGAGGGAATGTAACACAGACCTGGGGAGGGTACAAAAACCATTTTTGGTCGCCGCGATGGAAGACAGCTCACAGACTATGATTTGAGTGGTTCCAGATGTTGTCTCTCACCTCCAAGAATATAGAAGGAAGTCAAAGATTTTTAAGAGGAGGTTAGATGAAGAAATAATACCACTAGTTAGGTTAATGCTAGTTAGGTTAGTGCTGGTTGTCCAGTTTTACTGTCTTTGAACTAAAATAAAACTGGTAGGAGATGCCCCCCAAAGAGGTAAATGTTGTCACAGCTTCCCCAAATGGGAAAAGGGGACACTAGAAATATAGTTTCTTCTCTCTGAGAATGACTATTACCTAAATAGATATTTTTTTTTCCTTCTAACAAAAAGGAGGAAATGGTTAGTATGTCACCAGACACCAGATCTTATTTGAAATATTCTTTCCCATTTAGTATAAATAAAATTTCCTAATTTTCATTTCCTTTTGAACACTGTATTTTCTGGAACTCTAATGATACTGTGAGTGTGTACTCTTATCTGGTGTCATACATCTTCTTTTTAAATTTAACATTAAAAAATTTTATACCATAGCATCTGCTGCTTGGACTTTGCTTTTTGCTATGAGATTATTTATACCAGTGAACGCTGCCTCTAGGATAAACCTCCTCTGTACCTGAGGCACCATTTTTGTTTGAAGGAAACTGAAGGTACTGTTACTGTCTCTGAAGCCTATACATCTTCAATTCTATTTAGGGTTAATTGCTCTACTAAAGGCTTCAAAAGGTATTATTTCTCCTCAGATTTTGAATTTCTAGGCTGAACATAAAATTTCTGTCATTTTTTTTACATCAGTACTGGGATAAGACTAATGTTTATATTTGTTTACTTGTTTTTAAACAGAACTCTGTTAAGTTTGAAAGCTTAATCACTTTCTTTAAATTTACTTCCATCTATAACATGGCAGTTAATGTGTTTGTTAGAATTGAGTGTCTTTTGTTTTCCTTTCAATTTTTATTTGCTTTCTGACTCAAACATTTGCCTTCTTAACATGATCTCTTGTGTTTGTCTTGTTGGGTTTCTCATAATGAGAGATAATAAATGAATAAATTATGTGTATCTCTAAAGTTTTATCAAAAATATTGTACATATTGGATAGCCTATCTGAATTCTATTTTCCCATTAAATGAACATCTAATCTGGTCTTGTTTCCTATTTGACTGTCTCCATGGTTTCTCTTTATCTCTCTTTTTTATTGTTGTTTTATATTCAATTAGAGCCTCAGTTACATCAGTATTGAGACATATCCTCTTAAGGAACATAGTTCTTCATCTATAATAACTATGTCACCTTCAAACTCCCTCAGAAACTTTTTGGAGTATTTTACACTAGTCTTCCTAGTGTTTGTATCACAAACCTATCCAATGTCATTAACATTTTACAATAGCTGTTTTAAACTTTATAGACTGACTCTTCAGTTGCTCTTAGACTGGACCCTGTCCACAGCTTTAAAAGATCACATCTCAAAAGTTTCCAGAATATTGGCTTCCTTGAGAGTCCTTCCAGTCCACTTTTTATGATCTTTGTCTGCTCTGCCAGATTTCTCTTAGTCATGACTATGATCTAATAATAACTAAAGCATCTCCAATTTTCTAAGGCCTATTTTAAAAACAATTAGACTTGGTACATTTCTATCTATTTTATGTCTACTTTATCTTGACTTAAATTTTATTTTTCATGTTTACTTATTTTTGAGAGAGAGAGACAGAGACAGAGTGTGAGCAGGGGAGGGACAGAGAGAGAGGGAGATACAGAATCCTCAGCAGGCTCCAGGGTCTGAGCACAGAGCCCGATGTGCGGTTTGAACCCACGAACCGTGAGATCGTGACCTGAACCAAAGTCAGATGCTCAACCGACTGAGCCACCCAGGCGCCCCAAACTTTACCTTGACTTTTAAGATAATTTTACCTTCATATGTATTTACCTTTCTAAAAAATTTTTTTTAATGTTTATTTATTTTTTGTGATTGAGTGAGAGAGCAATCTGGGGAGGAGCAGAGAGAGAGGGAGACACAGAATCTGAAGCAGGCTACAGTCTGTCAGCACAGAGCCCAACGTGGGGCTCGAACTCACAAACTGTGAGGTCATGACCTGAGCTGAAGTTGGGCTCTTAACCGACTGAGCAACCCAGGTGCTCCAACTTTCTTATAAGAGCTCAGCTTTTCCCATGGGGAAATCCCTTTCTTTATTCAACTTAGCTAAACCCTTTCTTTTCTTTCTTTTTTTTTTTTAATTTTCTTTCTTTTCTATGGATAACCAATGCTTTTCAATAGATAATAAGAATAGAGCATGTTTTCAAATCATTCTAGTTCTTTGTTTTGGTTAGGAAAAAAAAAAAGAAAAAAAAGAAAAAAAGTCCTGTTTTCCTTAGATATAGTGATCCAGTCTCAAGCATTTATTAGATTTTCTCCACTCTGTTCTTTTTTTTTTAATTTGTGCCTCTTTAATGGCATGTTTGTATGTGTATGTGTGTTTAATAACAAATGTCCAAACTTACACATTCAATTACTAATAAATACCTACAACTGGTTTGTCAGTACACCACTATTTTAAGCTCTGAAATCTTAGGTCATGTTCAAACAATATAGTAAACTCTACTTTAAATCCTCCTTGCAACACTAATTAAATAAATTTATAGTAATATACTGCATCTAAGATAAATATTGTGTATTTTTTTTAAAGAAACCATGTGGCTTTAAAAAAAATTTTTTTGACGTTTATTTATTATTGAGAGACACAGAGACACAGAGCGTGAGCAGGGGAGGGGCTGCAATATGGAGAGACACAGAATCTGAAGCAGGTTTCAGGTTCCTAGCTGTCAGCACAGACCCCAATGCGGGGCTCAAACTCACAAACCGTTATAGATCATGACCTGAGCCGATGTGGGACACTCAATTGACTGAGCCAACCAGGCGCCCCAAATATTGTGTATTTTTAATAGTTATGTGTATTTCTTGTCAAAATTGTTTGCTGATCACCTGTTTTTCTATGAATGACATGTAAATAATGAGATGTAGGTTAACTGAGGATTAGGAGATACCCTGCAGTGGCTACATGATTAGGAAAGTATAAAAGCCAGAGAGACCCTAAACTGGTCTATGCCCAATTAACTTACTTTCTCTAACACATGCATTCCAAGTATGGAAGGATATGGGGATGTTGAGAAGCTGCACTTATGACCTTCACTATGCTATCACCATGCATATTGTGTGTTGCCTATCCTGTTTCTTATATTGATGATAAGTAAACTTGACACTGGTGAAGCTTATTATGCTTTGTAAGTTTGTCTATTTGAAAACAAAATCACTGCTGCTGGTTGAGCAGAGTAGGCATTGCAATTCAAAACATTAAGAGGGAAAACAGAATCTGAAAAAGCCACTCTTGCATTGCATGCCCCATACTTAGCTTTAACAATTTAAACCTAGGCACTTACTATGCTCCTGGATAATAACACGAGAAAACAGCTGCCTTTAAAAATTTTAAAAGTCTTGGTCTGGTTTGTAGTACAGACTGAAAAACAGAATAAAAGAAAAAAAATATTGTTACTGATGTTCTGCTTGGTTCAAGATGAACCTTTATTAGAGATATATCTAATCTTTGTCATCTCTTTGTGTATTCAAAGTCAAACTGTATCTGTCTTCTTATTAAGGTCCTCTATTAAGGCCACTTGCTTTCAAAAACCTAATAACTAATGTTACCCAAACTGGCCTTTCTATGTATTTTTCCCACAAGTTCTATTTGAACATTAATTGTGTACTTAAAATATTCAAAAATTTTATGCAAGTCTTCCTCTTTCCAGTATAGAGCCAACTGAAAGATAATTGTAAAAGGCAAAGAGATGGATATAAAATAAGTTAGCATTATTACTGATGAAAATTAGATGGAGAATGTGACATAGGTCTGTAGACAAGAGGATGCGTTAACATTTTGCTCCTAAAGTAGACAGACATACCTGTAGAACCATAGACCACAGAAGACTAATATGAGCCTCCTCCATGGGGGCTAACCCTTGCAGAACTATTACATATAGAAGCAGAAATTTTGAGCTTGTTGTATATAATAAATCCCCAAAAGAAGAGAGAAAAATACTGAGTCAAACATGCTCAGCTCCAATCTCATTAAGCATGGAAAATGAATTTCATCCTTATGGAAACAAGAAGGGTAGGGAATAAGTTTCCCTTCTAAATAATGTCTCCCTTCCACTATTAGTCTGTAAGTACCATGAGGCAAAGGACAATGTTTACATTTCCCAGTACTTAAGCCAGTGAGTATTCAGCCACATACACACTCTTGAAGAATGGAGAAGTGAATCAAGAAAAGAAAGTGAATAGGAATATTAGTGGTATGTTTTTGAGGAAGTAAATAGTATAAAGAAAAGCAAAGTTTAGGTGGTTAAGGAAAAAGTAGATGGCTTGAGCAAAAAATTAACTTATCAGCACATGAAATAATTAATTTGAGAAGTATAATTCAATACGTGAGAGAATTAGTAGTGATATTTTATAATATTAGTAGCTTCTTATTAAAAGCTAATAGGTTTGTTTGTTTATTTATTTAGAATTTCAAGTTTTAAATGTGTTCTTGCAAAAAAAAGAGAAAAATTAGTGAATTTTGAAAGAAGTATCATTGAAATATGTTTTCCTTGGAAATAGAAACTAATGTAAGACTTAACCAGACTCCTAAATTTTAGAAAGAAGAAAAGGTCATTCCTCTCCTCCACTCATGACTATGATAAAATTTGTTTAAAAATGTAGGGATCAAAAGACTTATATAAATGAAATTATTATTTTTAGTTTAATTTTATAATAATATGCTTAGTAGGTCATAGAATCTTTAATTCAGCAGATAATATTGTTGGTTTTTAAGTTGCCAGGTGACTGAAGAGGTATGGAAGTACAATGCCCAGTCCTAACTTCATGGAGTTCTCATATATAGTTCTTATTAGCATCATTACAAATCTTTACCTAAAATAGAAGTCTCATAGGTATGTTACAACAGTATTTTGAAATGACCCTAGGAGGTGAGACTAAACCAAATGGAGGTGTGGGGTAGGTTTCTGTGATAGGTGGCAAAACAAATTTCAAAATTAAAAGATATGTTATAATGACACTCTTTTAGCCCAGAGTGTTATCAGAGGAATCATGTACATTGGGCTAGACACACCAAAGTGGTCTATATTATATAGCAATGCTTGAATTTAGAGAGATAATTTTCACTTATGGTTTGAGATAGAATACTAATTGATTATACTTCTAAATAGATACTATGGGAACTAAGTCTTGCTCTGAGTGAAAAAAGGCAGTGCTCCAGCTAAGCGGTCTTGTGTTTTAAAATAAAGCTTCATTGCAGTGAACTATTCTCAACTATTATTCAGAAACTGAAAACAAACAAACAAACAAAAAAAGAACACCTTCACTCATACAGAATGGATGCACATGAAAGCAAAGTCTGTATTTGGATGAGCATGTTAACATTGTGGCCTTGTTATATGAATGCACAAAATACTGTTTATTGCTATCCAATAAATATGTTACAATTGATAATGGGGAAATTGACAGGTTTGCTTTTAGTGGTAAAGTAAAATTAATGATTAAGACAAATTTTCTTTTCTATAAAAATATAAGAAAGAAATCAAGCTTCTAAAAAAATATTTGAGCTGGAAAAAGAAACAAAGTTTGTGAGTATATCTAAGATACTGCATACTAGTTAAGAATAAATTGGAAGCATGAAGTGAAAAACTCATGTTAACAATGATTTAAAGAAACTTCCAATTGTTACCTAGCGTGTAGAAAGCTAAAATTCCAACACTGCCAAATTAACAATAATATAAAAGCAGATAATCTATAAAATTAACCTTTTTCTTGAACTCATCAGAGAGCTGAAATTGTAGGACAAGGCCATAACAGAGTTTAAAGAAAGTCTGTTTTCCTCTGAGGAGAATCAAGATGTATTTGCTCCCATGTGGTATGAAAGGAAGAGAGTCATTGTACAAGTGGGTAGGGACTCAGAAAATTTTCAATGAAATCTTCTTAAAATTTTAAGTTATTTTTAAAAGAGCACAGGCAAGGGAGGGGGAAAGAGAGGGGACAGAGGATATGTAGCAGGCTCTGCACTGAGAACAGTTAGCCCAACACAAGGCTCAAACTCACAAACAGTGAGATCATGACCTGAGCTGAAGTTGGATGCTCAACCGAGTCCACCCAGGTGCCCTCAGTGAAATTTTTAAAGGCTGCGTGTGGGCTGACAGAAGAGAATAGAACCTCAGTGAGCCACTGACATAACAATAATTCTTACTCATTAAAAGACTCTTCCATTGGCTCTCCGGGGGCATTCACAAGGGACTGAGGGAAGGAAGGAAGACAGAATAAGGCATTCCTCGGTAGTGCAGAACTGGAGAAGGGGTACAGCCACCATTCTAGGAATAGCACAAAATCCTCTCAGATCCTTCTGACCTAAGAAACAAAATCCTAAAGTAAACATAGAGGAACAAAGCAGAAGATTTTGAGAAGAATTAGGAGACTAAAATATTGTTTTACTAATTCAATTTATATTTGGTACTCTAATTTTACCTAGTTCTTAAATAACAAAATGCATTAAAAGAGTCACTGTTTTTTAAATTATTCTTTTCTCTAAATGTGGCACATCACAAGCATATATTAGTATTCTATTTTAACTACAAATAATGTGTGTTAACATTTCAAATGAAATAACTTAAATGTTTCCTTAAAACCATTTAATAACACTAAAGGGGGAATATTAAAAACTAAAAAAAAAAAAAAAAAAGTATCAGAGACCTTCCTAGATTTGCTTGAAGGAAAGCAAATATGTAATTCTAACCACCACTTTCACCACCAATTACTGTGAATCATATGAGCTTGTTTATTTGCATCATACTTGTCACACACATACCAAACCTGGTTCTAGATGTACTATATTCATGAATTCATCACAGTGCCCAGTAAATAAAAACTATTTAAAAGACAATTGATATTAAAATGCCAAGTTTTATTTTCTCTCAGATTAAGTCCAAGAATGATATAGATACTCTATAAATTCATTATATCTGGTCTTCTTTTGTGTTGTTACTTAACTATCCTAGGGTGCACTCTCATCCCTGATTTAAGTTACTTGCAATGCATACGTGCATTTCATCAAGACAGATAACAGAGAAAAGGAATTGCTTCCCTAACATCAAAGTTACCTCTTAGAAATTGCCTGGATGACTTTGGCTTCTATTTCATTGGCCATATCTAGCTATTAGAAAGGTGGGGAAAATCACACTTTTTCTGGGCAGTGATATGACAAGCTAAAATTTGGAAGTTTCATATCTGGAAAAAAATGAAATTGAAAAATCCTGGATTAATAAAAAAAAAGTGCTATCATGGATGTAAGTTTAGCACTGTTCAATTTTCTTTTCCTGGGTGTTTAAAAATTGACAGAGTGGACTACAGTAATTTTATTGAAAAATATTATTAAAAATAATAATAAAGAAAATCTTTGCAAATCATGGAATAGTAATAGTGCAGATTTTAAGATTATCTAGTTAGAGCAAAATTAAAAATAAATTTGTCTATTTGGTTTTACTAAAAACACATTTAACTGTCTTGTGCAACTGAGGTGAAAGAGGAATGAGTATTTTTAATATTGCAATAGCAATGTATAGAAAATAAAATTATAGTTATTAAAAAAGTGTTGGAGATTTTTAAATTCCAATTCTTTATTTTATACATAAGGAAGTTAAAATGCACAGATTTGATTTGATTTTATTTTTTTTTTATTTTTTTTTTTTTCAACTTTTTTATTTTTATTTTTGGGACAGAGAGAGACAGAGCATGAACGGGGGAGGGGCAGAGAGAGAGGGAGACACAGAATCGGAAACAGGCTCCAGGCTCCCAGCCATCAACCCAGAGCCTGACGCGGGGCTCGAACTCACGGACCGTGAGATCGTGACCTGGCTGAAGTCGGACGCCTAACCGACTGCGCCACCCAGGCGCCCCTAAAATGCACAGATTTTAAATCTCATTCCCAAATTCACAAAGCTAGGTAGTAAAATAGATGGAAGTAGATACCAGTTTCCTTTCCAGCTGTGCTCTTTATTTTATACTGTGTTGTCAGGTTAGGTTTTTAATAATGGTATCATTCAAATAAGAGGGCTCAGCTTGCTATCTAGTGTGTATGCCCACCATAATGTGGATGTGGACAAAAAAGCTAGATGCCACATGTAAGTATTAATGAATGAATTCATTATTCTGCTTAATAAACATTTGTTAAACAACTAAAATGTTTGAGGTTTTGTGGCAGGTGGATATTAGAAGCACTTTTCCTTCTTTCAATAAGCTTTCTATCAAGAAAATGAGAAAGCAAAGGGACAAATGAAATTCATTTAAAGTAAAATGCTTCATAAGAGAATTTTCTAAAACTGCAGTTAAAATTAGAAAGGTGGGAGATACCGCTTTCAAATTGGAAGAGTTTATGAAGGTTTCATGGAAAAGAGAGCCTTTGAATTTTATTTTGATAAATGTGTAAAATTTCCCTTGAAAGAAGATATGTTTGAAGAGTTAGTAATACTGAAAGGAATATTAAGCTATTGCTTGAAAATCTTGAGTAATTTGAAAAGAACAGCTTCTTTTTTGTTGTTTTTTTCTCCAATGTTTTATTTCAATTTTAGTTAGTTAAGTAGAATTTAGTGATTCATCACTTTTATATAACACCCAGTGCTCATTATAAGTGCCCTCCTTAATAACCATTACCCATTTAGCCCATCCCCCGCCCACCTCCCTCCATTCACCCTCAATTTGGAAAAGAACAGCTTCTTAATTGGACAATCCATAATTTTCAGTCTAAAAGTTCATTAAACAATTGAATATGTTGGATAAAAATGCATATTACTAGGTTCTAGTTTCAAGGTAATTATGAATCTCTAGTGTGAGGCTCATGAATCTAACTTGTAAACAAACATCTCCAATCTCCCCTCTCATATGTACCTGCTGTGTGTGTGTGTGTGTGTGTGTGTGTGTGTGTGTGTGTTTATACACTCCACTTTGTTTAAAATGCACCCCTGTATATCTCCTTAAAAGGCACATATATTAATTTTACATATATGATTTTAATGCAAGTAAATGAAATGGTAATACAAATGTCATATTTCTCACTATTCTCATTTAACATTGTTTTTGAGATCTATCCATGTTGCTGTACAATCTCTAATTCATTACTCTAGCCTCTAAAAAGGCTTGTACCAATGAAAACAAACACTTTTCACTTGAAGTAGATACTAAAGCATTATGACAACTCACTAATACAAACGATGCTGTGATAAAAATCTTTATACCTGTTGCTTTATGGACCTATGAACATTTCTCCGATTATTCTCATTATTTGAGTTCCTTGGTACTAAAATATAAATGTCCGAAGTACTTTCAGGTTGTTTTCCAGAATGGTTGTATATGTTCATATGGTATTAGCAGTCCATGAGTGTTCCTGTATCTCCACTGTCTTATCAATAGAAGTTCAGAGATCCTTGGGAAGTGGAGGGAGTTATAAAAATAGTATGATTTGCTCCACCTGTGTTCTGAAAAAGTTGAGGAAAGATTCAAAGAGTGGCTGATGGGCAGTTAAAATATCTCTTTTATTAATAGTGAAGGACATAATGGAATGTGGGCTTTTCTCATTTAGTCAGATGGGCTTGCTAATACCAGGAGATACGGTTGAAGAGGCTGCCTCCTAGAAGAAGCAATATTGAATACCTGGTCACTGAAGGAAGCTCACTTCCAAGAGAAAGGACAGGTTTACACATGCTCAGTACTTGTTCTCAAATTCATCAGTTCAATAAGTCCATACATCTGAGGGATAAGGAAGGAGCTAGAGACAGGTCAGGAGTGTATCTAATGAGATTCCATCTATGTAGAAGAGAAATAAGGAGAAAGGAAGAAATATTTCATATTAACATACACCTGAGCTCATTTCATTGGATTATGTTGAGTTTTCCACATAGCTCATTCTCCATCTGGGTATAGATGGTCCCTCTGAGAAAAGATTAGCAGTCTATTGAGGCAGATGTGTTTTCATTTCCATGTCTCTCTTCAAGTGTACTTAATGTTCTTTTGAGTATCCTCTGAGGATCACCAGTAGGTATAATGAATTTTAGACACAAAAAAGCTTTGAAATGAGCTAAATCAATATATTGCTTGAGTAAATTCCAAGGATAAATTGTATACAGGTCTGAAAAGTAATTACCTATGTTGTTTTCATTTCTTATTTTCTTACACTATGTTGCAGCATAGTACATCAGTTTATGTACTGTAGTAGTTTAACAGATGACCCCAATGGTACATGTTTAATAGTTCTAATAGCTAATATTTCATATAAATGTCAAAATTTGAATATAAACTCTTTTATATTATGAAATTTATATTATCAGAAAAATTTAAAGACTAAAAGATTAGTTCTCCTGAAAGTAAAAGTCCGCAGACATTCAAACATACCCAAAAAATTAAAGTCTAAAGAAATATTTGACTTTCCCAAGTTAAAAGTGTCTACTTAATTTAAATCTTTACTTAAAAGTCTTACTTACATAGATTAGACTTTAAAAATCTCCCCAAATTTATTATTCTATTCAGCTTCAGAGTCAAACTTCCCTCATGCCTTAGATTAAAATTAAAATTCCTTCATCAACAGCTTTGTTCTGAAAACATTTCATTCAAGGTCTCACACACTGTACTAGTTTGACACCAAGTACTTAATGAAATTCACTAATAAATTAAATATATATATATATATATATATATATATATATATATTCTTCATCATTTACATATAACACCCAGTGCTCATCACAAGTGCTCATCACCCATTTAACCCATCCCTCTGCCCAATCCCTCTCCAGCAACCCTCAGCTTGTTCTCTATAGTTAAGAGTCTGTTTTATGGTTTGCCTCTCCTTTTTTCTACCTATGTTTAAAGGCAGACACTTTTATACCCAGGCCATAGAACTGTCATACCAAACAGTGTTTTATTTATTATTTTTAAATATTTTGTTTATTTTTGAGAGAGAGCACACAAGTGAAGGAGGGGCAGAGAAAGAGCGGGACAGAGAATCTGAAGCAGGCTCCATGCTGACAGCAGTGAGCCTGATGGGGGGATCGAACTCATGAACCATGAGATCATGACGTGAGCCAAAGTTGAACACTCAAACAACTGAGACACCCATGTGCCCTATCAAGTATCTGTGTTTTAAAAACTTATTACTTTGAATTCTTTTTTTTTTTTCCAATTTTTTAAATGTTTATTTTTGAGACAGAGTGCGAGGAGGGGAGGGGCAGAGAGAGAGGGAGACACAGAATATGAAGCAGTCTCTAGGCTCTGAGCTGTTAGTACAGAGCCCGATATGGGACTTGAACCCATGAACCATGAAATAACGACTTGAGCTGAAGTCGGATGTTCAACTGACTGAGCAACCCTGGGCCCCCCAAAATTCATTACTTTGAATTGTCCAAAGACCCTAGCAGAAACAATAGTATCTGAGGTCAGGATGATAGATGGGTTAAATCTTATTGCCAATTGCCTAAAAATTCAAGTTAGAAACAAGCTTACTGGAATCCATAATCTTTAGATTTAAAATCAAGTAGTAGACACTTCTAAGAAAACAATTAATTTGGCTCTGACCAATTTTTCCTAAATCTAGGGGAGGTGTATTCATTGCCTATTGCTGCTATAACAAATTACCATACAGGTAGTGGCTTAAAACAACACAAATGTATCATTTTGCAATTCTGAAGTTCTTAAGTCTAAAATGTTGTAACACAGCTGTCTAACTTCTGGTGGCTCTGGGAAAGATCTGTGAAGCTGCCTTTTCCAGCTTCTTAAAGCTGCCTGCAGTCCCTGGATCATTGCCTCATATCACCCTGACTTCTTTTTCTGTTGTCCCTTATTCTTTTTTCCACTTTAACTCTCCTGATATTTTTATAAAATCCTTGGTGTTACATTGCACCTGCCTGAATAATGCAGCATAATCTATCCATCTCAAAATCCCTAAATTAGTCATATTAGACAGTCCCTTTCAAACATATAAGGTTAAATTGCCACAGACACTAGACATTAAGACATGGGCATCTTTCAGTACCCACCATTTAGGAATACAGAATACAGAAACAACAGAACCCAACTGATACTGCTTTTAGCCAGTCAGATCCATTTTTGACTTCTGATCTCCAGATAATAATTTGTGTTATTTTAAACCACTAACTTTGTTGTAATTATTATTAAGCCTACCACACGGAATTTAGAATTCACCAGGCAATTTTTTTCTCATGGATAACTGGAAATCTTTCCCAATCTTTGTAATTTGGGATTCTTTCAAATGATTCAGCCAAGGAAATTTTATACATGTATTTTATTGCATATATGCATGTATGTTGAGTATAAACAGGAGTAAAAATTTAGAGCCATTGGGTAGACACTGGGTAGTATTAAAATATTAATTCCCTTTTACTTTTGAACATTAATTTCTAGGAACTTGAGCACTGTTTTAAATTGATAATATAGATCATACACACACACATATGTACACATATATAAAACATTTTTATTGAAAATGTTAAATAACCACAAAATGTGCACAAATAATACACAGTTTGATAATATATATTAGTTTCAGCACTAATACTGTATGTGACAAATTACAACAAAGTTAGTGGTTTAAAATAACACACATTATCATCTGGAGATCAGAAGTCAGAAATGGATCTGACTGGGTTAAAAGCAGTATCAGTAGGGTTCTGTTCTTTCTGTATTCTAGAAGAGAGTGTTTTCAAGAAACCACCCACCTTCCTTGGTTCATGGCTCCATGCCTTCATCTTAAAAGCCAGCAAGGTAGGGTAACATCCTTCACTCTTCAGCCTCCTTCTTCCACTTTGTGGCTGTATCTCTCAATTCACTCACCTTCATAATCCAAGATAATCTTTACATCTCAAGGTTTGCTGATAAGCAACCATAATTCCATCTGTATGGAATTCATTTAAATTTATTTAGATTCTCCTTTGCCATGTAACTAACATATTAACAGGATTGAAATATTTGGACATGAACATTTTTGTGAGGGAGGGCTTTATTTTGCTTACTACCAATTGTTATTAGGTGACTGTATCTGCAAAATTATAAATCCAAGATCTGGTTTATTACCAGCACATCTACATGCCGCTTCTACATCATTCCTACCTCCTCTTTCTCAAATGTAAACACTACCTTGAATTTTAAAATTATAGATTAGTTTGTCACTTTGGGAACTTTAAAAAATGGTACCATATGGTGTACATGCTTTTGTGTCTAGCTTTTATTCATTCAACATTTTGCACATAATATTAATCTATATTCTTAAACTGGTATAAGTTTATTTTTACTGCTATGTAATATTTCACTGTGTGAATTTAAAAAGAAACACTATTTATTCATTCAAATGTTTATAGGCATTTGGATTGCTTCCAATTTGGGATTCTTTCAAATGATGCAGTTAAAAATTTTTATACATGTATTTTATTACATATATGCATGTATATTGAGTATAAACTTAGGAGTAAAAATTTAGGGCAATTGGGTAGGCATATGTGCAAAGTTGACAATGTCAACATACTTTTCCCCAGTGGCTATACCTAATTACACTCCCAACAGACATGAATGGAAATCAGTTTGCTAAGATAGTTTATAGGGAATGGATGTTGAATTTCATTACATGTTTTTTCTGAATTGATTGTAATAATTAATTCTTTTTCTTCTTTATTCTGTTAATATGTTGAATTACACTGATGGATTTTCAAATGTCAAAAAAATGTTGCATTCCTGGAGGAGAAAAAAAAAGTTTGCTCATTACACATTATCTATCTATCTATCCAAATATCTATTGAATAATCTGTCTATTGCTGCAGATACAGTTAATATATTGGTTAAGATTTTTTGCAACCACAAACAAAAGTGAGATTAATATTTTTTTTAAAAAATTCCTGTCATGTCTATATCAGGTTTTTATAACAAAGTTAGGCTAAGGTCATGAAATATAATAATTGATCACTTTATTCTGACTTCTGGAAGTTTTGGCATTTTTTTTTTATTTTCAAAAATGTTAGTCAAATTTACCATTGAAGCCATCCCAGTGTGAAGGTTATGAACATGTATGTGTTTGTGACAACTTTAATTTTTTTTTTTTTTTTAGCATTTATTTATTTTTGAGAGACAGAGAGAGACAGAGTACGAGCAGGGGAGGGGCAGAGAGAGAGGGAGACACAGAATCCAAAGGAGGCTCCAGGCTCCAAGCTATCAGCACAGAGTCTGATGCAGGGCTTGAACTCACAAACCGCGAGATCATGACCTGAGCTGAAGTCAGACGCTTAACCGACTGAGCCACCCAGGTGCCCCAGTTTGTGACAACTTTTAATTATGAATTCATTTATTGTTCCAAAGATCAATTTCTGGATAAGAAAATTTCTCAAAATTTAGCAACTCTAAATTATAATTTTATAATATACAAAATTTGAGAATATAATTTTATAATTTTCAGGAATTTGGGGAAAGCTGAGCTGAGCAGTTCTTGATTGAGTTCACTTATGGGATAGTATCCAAATATTGGCTGAAAATGCAGTCCCCTGATGGTTCAATTGAGCTGATATCTAATGTGGCTCACTTACATTGCTGTGAGTTGATACTGGTTGTCTGTGGGGAACTCATCTAAGGTTTTCAAATGTTTACACATGGCCCCCAGACAGCAGTCTCAGAATAGTTTAACTTCTTATATGGGGACTGGCTTCCCCAAGAACAAGTGTCCCATGAGAAACAGGCAGAAGCTGAATTTTGTCTTACTGACCTATTAGTTACTGAGAGAGATGAGTTAAAATGTTTCAGTATGATTATACCTTTGGCTATTTTTCTCTGTAGTTTATCAATTAAAAAAATAGTCCTTACATCATCATTTTCTTTTTTCATGTGTCTGCTTTCTCATTTCTTATTTTGGGACTCAAACTCATGAAGGTTAGACTACTTGATATTGTCTCATAGGCAATAAAACTCAGCTTATTTCTTCCAGTCTTTTCCCTCTTTCCAATTGAGTTTGTAATTTCTATTATTGTGTTTTCAAGTTACTGATATTTACTTCTGCAATATCTACCTACAATTAATCCCCACCAGTGAATTTCTTAGTACAGCAAATATATGCTCATAACTGGAAGATTCACTTAGTTTTGTTTTATGTCTTCCATTTCTTTCCTTATTCTATTCATGCTTTTCTTTATGTCTGTGAACATATTTATATACTTTAAAGACTGCTTGCTAATCTCATAATTTTATCACTTCTGTATCTCTTTCTGGTTACTGAAATTTCTCCTGGTTGTGGGTCACATTTGCCTGATTTTTGACAGGTCTAGTAATATTTGCATCAGAATCTTCACATCATGCATTTTATATTTTTGAATGCTATCATTTATTGTTTTGCTTTACCATTGTTGTGCTTTGTTCTGTCAGGAAGTTCATTTTTTTTGCAGATCATGGGAATAGAACTTTTATTTTAGGATTAGTTTACTCACTAAGGAACAACTCTTGCAGTATCTCTGTTGAATGCCTTTGGTGTTCATGAAGATATTCCACATCATCTGGTAGAACTTGAATATCTCTAAGCCCTGCATGGAAATTGTTCAACATACAGTTTTCTGATCATTCTTTTCCAGCCTCATGGAGTTTCACCCTATGTATGCATGCCTTGGTATTTACCCACAAACTCAAAAGTCTTCTTTTCAGATTTCCAGATCTTTTGGATCCTTTTATTTGTGTTTTTCTCTTCTGTCCTTTACTCTATCCCACAGATTCCAACTGCCAATGCGTCTTTAAATCCGATATCTTTTTCCTCAATACAAAAAATGACCATGTCTTACTAAAATGTCATTGGGCATTAGACTTGAATCTCTGATTATGTGGGAATGATTCAATGCAGCCTAACCATATTTGGGACAAAACAACATGAGTAAAAACAGAACTATGAGAGTAAATTTTATACTGACCATTGGACAATTATAACATTTTCATTACAAAATAATTTGTTAAGATTGTTATAGTCAAACTTAAACATTTTAATACAAATTAAAAAGCAAATCACATTTATTACACTGAATAAACTTAAGCAAGAAAATATTTGGGGTGGAAAGCATTTTATTACTATATAAAGTTTATTATTTTATAAGTTTATCTAATTAAGTATAAACAACACTTTAGACTCATTAGTAAGACATAAATACTAGATCAAATAAAAAAGATTGTGTGGTCTTCCATTATTGTGAATATTATGTTTATTGATTTCTCTACTGTTGAAGGCTTACTAGGTACTTTGTCTTCTAAACCTCATTAAGGCTGGATAAAAAATTAAAATGGTCAGTGTTAATCTTTTATAATCTATTATTTCATACCAAATGCATTCTCAGAACAAAAGATAAAATCTAGATAGTGTCATGTTAGTATGAAGAGAAGTGGTAACACTGCCATGATTAAAGACATACTATGCACTAGTTTAAGACCAAAAGCTCAGAAGACAGCCTAACTAGGTTCACAGTGTTATTTAATTTGTCTATGCCTCAGTTTTTTCATCTAAAATGGGAACAATAGTTAACCTGACACTGAATGCTGCAAAGATGAAAAATGAGATAATGCACATAAAGTTTTTAACATCGAGGCAGGCACATGAGTTAATATTGAAATTGATTAGTTATGTAAACCTTTCTATTACAGAGTGAGATAACAGAGAAATAGAAGATCCTATTCCCAAGAACATTTAAACTGTCCAAACATCCAATGAGTTTGAACAATGAATTAGTTAAACTATCTGACTTTGGTACTAACATTTTGAATATAGAAGACACTTTTTTATACTGCTGTTTACTATTGTTTTAAGTGTATGGAATGAATATTTGGTATCAAATCTATTTCTTAAGGAGAACAGAAAACAGTGTGGTGTAATATTTTATGATATAATTTTTTTTTTTGACATTAGCTCCACCACATTTGCCAAAATCGAAGCTCCCTGTAATATGATCCCCAAGCACTTTACGCTTACCTTGGGACTTACTGCACGCTCTCTTGTACCCGTCTGACTCTTCCTCTTCCTACACACTGTTAGTTTCTTGAGGGCAGTTTTATTTTGCTCATTAGTGTTTGCTTGTATTTTATAAAAGATATCAACGTACTAAATATTTTTAAGTATCTTTTGAGTGAATTAATGAAGAAATGGAGCATATTTTATATAAACAATCTTGAGGGTTTTTTTTTCCAGAAGGGGTGTACAGTAGTTGTTTTTTTTTTCCTTGTTTAAGAATATCTTGAAATATTGTCTGTGATCTCCATTCCAGTAAAGATACCTAAAGTAATTTTTGGAATCCTCCACTTTCTTCCTCTCTTTTTTTGCAATTCTTAATTTCTGTGTAAGAAGTTATTTTTAAAATAATAATTTTGAGAAAAGAGATAAAAGTGATGATACAAAGAGTTAATGTTTCAAGAGAAAAATGAGAAGTATGTTATACAATTTCAAATACTGATGAGATAATATATTGACCATCCTTTCCCTCTGCATCTCCAAACCTCTTCACCATTGACTTTGCAATCTTCCACAAATGCTCATTTCTTGGGGGTATTGGTGCAGTGGATGTTTGGTTTATAAAGGCAATCAATGCTATTATAAAGAATAATGAAGTGGAAAAACAGAATGTAAGGTTTAATAATATTGGCCTATCTGTGACTTAAAGTGGAGAAGATAATAGGGTATTGGTAAATTTGTATGTTCTTATGTTCTAAATTAGATAAGAAAATTAATTTAATATTTTTTAATTGAGAGTTATTTAAAATCCATTCAAATGATCGTTTTTACTACACTTGATCTTAGCCAAAAGGCCGGAAAGCAATCAAATGATCATTTTGTATTACCTGTCAGGTGCATACACACATACACAAACACCTGTGCTTTAGCAGACTGTAGCTAATCCTCAAAGAAACTTGTATGATCTCATATGTACAGATAAGATAAGGTAAAGTAACAACTTGGATGTAACCTCAGAACCATTTCAAAGTGTTCTAATTGAAAGGGAGCTATTTACATATTTATTGGGGATTTAAATGTGCCAAAATACTGCATTGTATGCAATATTCATTTCTGTTACACTCCTGATTTCCCAAAAGTCAGTAATTTGGCTTGTGAAGAAGATAGTTTAGTTAAAAAGTACTGGGCTATGTGTCAAAAGTCCCAGGTTCAAGTATAATAATTTTCAGTTTCCCACTGTGTGACCTCAGGCATATTTTTCATTTTCCATACATATTTACCTAGACAAATGAAAAACTTTAAAGCATTTAATTAAAAGAAGAGTTTAGCTGGAAAAATTGTAAATGAAAATGTAGGAATTTAACAACAGATCCAGATAGCCAAAGTAGTCTATTTTGATTGGTTTGAAATATGTTATTGCCTTAGTTCCAAATCACTTAAGTTCATGTTATAAATGAACTTAATATCACCAGAATTATATTACATAATTTCTGTAATTTACTCTGTGTGTGCATGTGCACTTGGATATAAGCTAAGTGTCTAGTGTATAATAAATTGTTCTCATTCCGTGGTAAGTTCAATAATGTTTTCTCAATTTCCTTGTTTTCTTTTTTAATACTGAGTAAAGTTATTTATTTATGTTTTTCCTCAGAAAAGTGTGCCTCCTCATTCACTGTTTTGCAGAAATACAGCAAAGTAGATAAATATATAACCTAGAGTTAATGTGGGTATATATAAAACAGAGTTGCTTGTTGGAAGACTAAGCCTTGCTTTTATCAGTGGCTGAAAACAATAAAACAGAGGATTACGAACATGAGTTATAGGAAAACTTTCACTTTGAGAAAATATTGATAACATCATAAAGTCGGAGCAAAAAAATAATCCCAAGACAATAATGAAAAAAATAAATCATTTGTGTTTAGAAAAAGATTGCATGACTGTTTTTTGAAAGTTTTTAGTCAACAAACATTGTAATATTAGCTTCAGGTGTACAATATAGTGATTCAACACTTCCATACATTACCCAGAATAGATATCAGTTGTTCTCTATAGTTAAGAGTCCATTTCTTGCTTTCCCTCCCTCTCTTTTTTTCCCTATGTTCATCTGTTTCATTTCTTAAATTCCACATGAGTGAAATCATATGGTATTGTCATTCTCTGACTGACTTATTTCACTAAGCAGTACTCTCTAGCTCTATACATGTTGTTGCAAATGGCAAGATTTGTTTCTTTTTTATAGCTGAATAATATTGCTATATATCTATATCTATATATTCTTTATATATCTATATCATCTATATCTATCTATATCTATATCTGTCTATTTCTATTTCTATATCTATCTATGTTCTCTATCCATTCATTAGTTGTTGGACATGTGGGCGGTTTCCATAATTTGGCTATTGTAGATAATGCTGCTATAAACATTGGGGTAGGTGTACCCCTTCAAATCAGTATTTTTGTATCTTTTGGGTAAATACCTAGTAGTGCAATTGCTGGATCATAGGGCAGTTCTCTTTTTAACATTTTGCGAAGCAAAATTATTTAAATCAGATTATAAAACAATAGAGGAAGTCCATGAATTTAAAGTAACTCATGGAGCACCTGGATGGCTCAGTCAGTTGAGTGTCTGTACTATTGATTTTGGCTCAGGTCATAACCCCAGGGTTGTGGGATTGTGCCCCATGTTGGTCTCCATGCTGAGGGTGAGCAGGCTTGAGATTCTCTCCCCCTCTTTGTCTCTCTTTCTCCCCCTCTGTCTCTCTTCCCCACTGGTGCTCTCTCTCTCTCTCTCTTTAGAATAAAGAAAAAAATAAAAATAAATAAAATAACTCCTAATTCTGCTGCTTACAAATGGCAAACTAAAAAAGCAAGTTTAATTCTAGAATCATAGAGAACTTGGGGCCAATCCTGACTTTGAAACTGGTTAGTTATCTGATGTAGAATGTAATTTAAATTTTTTAAGTTTTAGTTTCCTCAACAATAAAAGAGAGGATAAAAGTTAACTTTTTATTTCTACGCTTAATATGTCTTAGGTATGGTCTCATTCTTTTAAACATATATGTAAATTTAGTCTTCTCTGAAACCTATAAATCAGAATGTATCATTTCTTCCTTTATTATGTGACTGGGAAAACTTATAAAAATTGAGTCGAAAAACAAAATTAAAAAAACATTTTAGGTGACAGAGGTGAGATTTTGAAACTCAGTCAGCTAGATTCCAGATATTATTCTATTCTGCTTCCCTGGCAATTTCCAGCTGAAATGAAGTAAAAGCATTAACCTTCAGAGGAAGGCATCTGGTACTGATAACCCATCATCTATTACACTATCAAAATGAATTAAAAAGCAAGCAAGCAAATGACTCCTGTTACCTTCACAGGTGTTGCTGCGGCTGCCACCATTATTGCTATGACTACTAGCTCTCATCCTTCTTTTTTTACCAAGGTATCTACGGATTACAGCAGCTTCTGCCATTCCCTACCTTGTTTTCTCTCTTTGGATTAAAATACACTGAAGAGAATCTTTAAAACTAAAAATAACGAAGGCTAACAGGGACACTTTATAAAGTTTTACTAAATATACAGTGGCTGAGAGACATTTCTCCTAAACCACACTTCCCTGAAAATCATCACTTGATCTCAAACCTGTATTGTATTGTGTGCCTGTAGAACATGCAGTGCTGCAAAAGAATTGAATCCTTACCTTCTCATGTCAGTTCATTATAAAAAAACACATATTGCCATGTTGCATACTGATGCTTGATTAGAATTCACTTTATCCATAAAAATTAAATTATAAGACATATATTTAGACCTCACTAATACAGTATGATGGATCTATTTTCAAAGAGCACATCACATTACCTTTGCAAGCATGCATGATTCATTCACACAGAGAATTTGAAGCCCTAACGTCCTTTCTCAGAAAAATTTCTGCCACAATATAGGGCTATAATAAAAGTTTTCTTGTAAGATCTCAACTGGTCTATCTGTAGCTAAAAGGGTAAAACATTTACTATACTTTGGAAATTTTTTAGACTGTCAGCAGTAAATATCCTCAATTGTTATAGAGTACGATGTTGCTGCTGGCAGTCATGCCCTCTTATGGTGCATTATATCCTTAAGATTGGAATTCTTCAATATTTCTTGAACTACAACTACCCTGTTCATTAAGTTCTAAATATATAAAAATATACATTTGTATAAGCAGGTTTAAAATGGAGATTTAAAACCATAGGTCTTATACACATCTTAAGTTACATTAATTTGTCTTCACACAACTCTACCTTTTCATTAATTTGTGCTTCCTAGAGTAGTAGATACTATACTATTTCATGTTTTAATCCTAATGTCCTCTCTAATTCTTTAAAATACAAATTCCTAATGACCATTTCACAGTCAGTAGAGATGTCAAGTTTGCATGGCTAAACAGGAAATACAGTAAGTCTAAAAGCTCTATTTTCCATAAACATTGCTGTAAAAATCACATACCCTTTTAGAATTCAGAAATCAGCATGTAGCCTATCTGAATATATCAATCACAGTGCATGTAAATTGCTGTTTTACTTAGCTTTCATGAAAACTAATGAAGAAAACAAGATTTTTTTAGTCATTCCAGAATTGACAGAAAATAAACTGCAAGATTTAGTTGAAATTTCATGTGGAATATAACAACAAAAATTTCCATTGACAAGGATATTACCAAGCAAATAAACAATAGCACTCTCAGTAAAACCATATTAACATGAATAATAATACTTGTTCTTTGCTTTTACAGTGCTGTACAGTCATTACTTTTAATTTTGGTAATTGAATTAATTATGAGCTCTCATCATAGCCTCAATTTACTAGCAGATGCAGAATTTTAAGATACATAGATAACCCGAAAAGTAATGTTTGAGTTTAGAGCAGAAGAAACACTTGATTATCTACATGGATGAAGGGCATTATTTCCCGGAAGAGTATAATCAAATTGCATTTACTTTTACTTTATTTAGAAAAAAAATGAATAAATTCAGGGTAAAAAAGCATTTAAAATACATATGAGTAAAATGTATTAATGTATTTATTACAGAAAGAACTTTTAAAAATGAGGTTAATTTTAAAATATGAAAAAGGATTTTCCCCCATAGTATTTATCATTTGACAGTGTATGTTGTCACTTAACATTGTATATATTCATTTGTTTGATATATCTATCTCTATTTCTCTAGAATGTAAGGAACATGAAGAAAGAGACTTGTATTTTTTTTTAATTTTTGTTAAATTTTATTTTTTAAAATTTACATTGTAATTAGTTAGCATGTAGTGCAACAATGATTTCAGGAGTTGATTCCTTAGTGCCCCTTACCCATTTATCCCATCCCTCCCCCCCCCACAACCCCTCTTGTAACCCTCAGTTTGTTCTCCATGTTTATGAATCTCTTCTGTTTTGTCCCCCTCCCTGTTTTTATATTATTTTTGTTTCCCTTCCTTTGTGTTCATCTGTTTTGTCTCTTAAAGTCCTCATATGAGTGAAGTAATAAGATTTTTGCTTTCGCTGCCTAATTTCCTTTAGCATAATACCCTCCAGTTCCATCCATGTAGTTGGAAATGGCAAGATTTCATTCTATTTGATTGCCAATACTCTATTGTATGTATATATACCACATCTTTTTTTTTTCCACTGAGTAAACGTATTAATATATTTTATTTATTTATTTTATTTTTTTTAATATATGAAATTTATTGTCAAATTGGTTTCCATACAACACCCAGTGCTCATCCCAAAAGGTGCCCTCCTCAATACCCATCACCCACCCTCCACTCCCTCCCACCCCCCATCAACCGTCAGTTTGTTCTCAGTTTTTAAGACTCTCTTATGCTGTGGCTCTCTCCCACTCTAACCTCTTTTTTTTTTCCTTCCCCTCCCCCATGGGTTTCTGTTAAGTTTCTCAGGATCCACATAAGAGTGAAAACATATGGTATCTGTCTTTCTCTATATGGCTTATATCACTTAGCATCACACTCTCCAGTTCCATCCACGTTTCTACAAAGGGCCATATTTCGTTCTTTCTCATTGCCATGTAGTACTCCATTGTGTATATAAACCACAATTTCTTTATCCATTCGTCAGTTGATGGACATTTAGGCTCTTTCCATAATTTGGCTATTGTTGAGAGTGCTGCTATAAACATTGGGGTACAAGTGCCCCTATACATCAGTACTCCTGTATCCCTTGGATAAATTCCTAGCAGTGCTGTTGCTGGGTCATAGGGTAGGTCTATTTTTTAATATTCTGAGGAACCTCCACACAGTTTTCCAGAGTGGCTGCACCAATTTGCATTCCCACCAAAGGTGCAAGAGGGTTCCCATTTCTCCACATCCTCGCCAGCATCTATAGTCTCCTGATTTGTTCATTTTGGCTACTCTGACTGGCGTGAGGTGATATCTGAGTGTGGTTTTGATTTGTATTTCCCTGATAAGGAGCGATGTTGACCATCTTTTCATGTGCCTGTTGGCCATCTGGATGTCTTCTTTAGAGAAGTGTCTATTCATGTTTTCTGCCCATCTCTTCACTGGGTTATTTGTTTTTCAGGTATGGAGTTTGGTGAGCTCTTTATAGATTTTGGATACTAGCCCTTTGCCCGATATGTCATTTGCAAATATCTTTTCCCATTCCGTTGGTTGTCTTTTAGTTTTGTTGGTTGTTTCCTTTGCTGTGCAGAAGCTTTTTATCTTCATAAGGTCCCAGTAATTCATTTTTGCTTTTAGTTCCCTTGCCTTTGGGGATGTGTCGAGTAAGAGATTGCTACGGCTGAGGTCAGAGAGGTCTTTTCCTGCTTTCTCCTCTAGGGTTTTGATGGTTTCCTGTCTCACATTCAGGTCCTTTATCCATTTTGAGTTTATTTTTGTGAATGGTGTGAGAAAGTGGTCTAGTTTCAACCTTCTGCATGTTGCTGTCCAGTTCTCCCAGCACCATTTGTTAAAGAGACTGTCTTTTTTCCATTGGACATTCTTTCCTGCTTTGCCAAAGATGAGTTGGCCATACGTTTGTGGGTCTAGTTCTGGGGTTTCTATTCTATTCCATTGGTCTATGTGTCTGTTTTTGTGCCAAAACCATGTTGTCTTGATGATTACAGCTTTGTAGTAGAGGCTAAAGTCTGGGATTGTGATGCCTCCTGCTTTGGTCTTCTTCTTCAAAATTACTTTGGCTATTTGGGGCCTTTTGTGGTTCCATACAAATTTTAGGATTGCTTGTTCAAGCTTCGAGAAGAATGCTGGTGCAATTTTGATTGGGATTGCATTGAATGTGTAGATAGCTTTGGGTAGTATTGACATTTTGACAATATTTATTCTTCCAATCCATGAGCAGGGAATGTCTTTCCATTTCTTTATATCTTCTTCAATTACCTGCATAAGCTTTCTATAGTTTTCAGCATACAGATCTTTTACATCTTTGGTTAGATTTATTCCTAGGTATTTTATGCTTCTTGGTGCAATTGTGAATGGGATCAGTTTCTTTATTTGCCTTTCTGTTGCTTCAATGTTAGTGTATAAGAATGCAACTGACTTCTGTACATTGATTTTGTATCCTGCAACTTTGCTGAATTCATGTATCAGTTCTAGCAGACTTTTGGTGGAGTCTATCGGATATTCCATGTATAGTGTCATGTCATCCGCAAAAAGCGAAAGCTTGACTTCATCTTTGCCAATTTTGATGCCTTTGATTTCCTTTTGTTGTCTGATTGCTGATGCTAGAACTTCCAACACTATGTTAAACAACAGCGGTGAGAATGGGCATCCCTGTCGTGTTCCTGATCTCAGGGAAAAAGCTCTCAGTTTTTCTCCTTTGAGGATGATGTTAGCTGTGGGCTTTTCATAAATGGCTTTTATGATGTTTAAGTATGCTCCTTCTATCCCGACTTTCTTGAGGGTTTTTATTAAGAAAGGTGCTGAATTTTGTCAAAGGCCTTTCTGCAAAGGCCTTTTCGATTGACAGGATCATATGGTTCTTCTCTTTTCTTTTATTAATGTGATGTATCACGTGATTGATTTGCGAATGTTGAACCAGCCCTGCATCCCAGGAATGAATCCCATTTGATCATGGTGAATAATTCTTTTTATATGCTGTTGAATTTGATTTGCTAGTATCTTTTTGAGACTTTTTGCATCCATATTCATCAGGTATATTGGCCTGTAGTTCTCCTTTTTTACTGGGTCTCTGTCTGGTTTAGGAATCAAAGTAATACTGGCTTCATAGAATGAGTCTGAAAGTTTTCCTTCCTTTTCTATTTCTTGCAATAGCTTGAGAAGGATAGGTATTATCTCTGCTTTAAACATCTGGTAGAACTCCCCTGGGAAGCCATCTGGTCCTGGACTCTTATTTGTTGGGAGATTTTTGATAACCGATTCAATTTCTTTGCTGGTTATGGGTCTGTTCAAGCTTTCTATTTCCTCCTGAGTTTTGGAAGAGTGTGGGTGTTTAGGAATTTGTCCATTTCTTCCAGGTTGTCCAGTTTGTTGGCATATAATTTTTCATAGTATTCCCTGATAATTGCTTGTATCTCTGAGGGATTGGTTGTAATAATTCCATTTGCATTCATGATTTTATCTATTTGGGTCATCTCCCTTTTCTTTTTGAGAAGCCTGGCTAGAGGTTTGTCAATTTTGTTTATTTTTTCAAAACACCAACTCTTGGTTTCGTAGACCTACTCTACAGTTTATTTAGATTCTATATTGTTTATTTCTGCTCTGATCTTTATTATTTCTCTTCTTCTGCTGGGTTTAGGCTGCCTTTGCTGTTCTGCTTCTATTTCCTTTAGGTGTGCTGTTAGATTTTGTATTTGGGATTTTTCTTGTTTCTTGAGATAGTCCTGGATTGCAATGTATTTTTCTCTCAGGACTGCCTTCGCTGTATCCCAAAGCGTTTGGATTGTTGTATTTTCATTTTCGTTTGTTTTCATATAATTTTTAATTTCTTCTCTAATTGCCTGGTTGACCCACTCATTCTTTAGTAGGGTGTTCTTTAACCCCCATGCTTTTGGAGGTTTTCCAGACTTTTTCCTGTGGTTGATTTCAAGCTTCAAAGCATTGTGGTCTGAAAGTATGCATGGTATAATTTCAATTCTTTTATATTTATGAAGGGCTGTTTTGTGACCCAGTATATGATCTACCTTGGAAAATGTTCCATGTGCACTCAAGAAGAAAGTGTATTCTGTTGCTTTGGGAATCAGAGTTCTAAATATATCTGTCAAGTCCATCTGATCCAATGTATCATTCAGGGCCCTTGTTTCTTTATTGACTGTGTGTCTAGATGATCTATCCATTTCTATAAGTGGAGTGTTAAAGTCCCCTGCAATTACCACATTCTTATCAATGAGGTTGCTTATGTTTATGAGTAATTATTTTATATATTTGGGGGCTCACATATTCGGCGCATAGACATTGTTAGCTCTTCCTGATGGATAGACCCTGTAAGTATTATATAATCCCCTTCTTCATCTCTTGTTACAGCCTTTAATTACAGTCTAGTTTGTCTGATATAAGTATGGCTACTCCAGCTTTCTTTTGGCTTCCAGGAGCATGATAAATAGTTCTCCATCCCCTCACTCTCATTCTAAAGGTGTCCTCAGATCTAAAATGAGTCTCTTGTAGACAGCAAATAGATGGGTCTTGTTTTTTTATCCATTCTGATACCCTATGTCTTTTGGTTGGTGCATTTAATCCATTTACATTCAGTGTTAATATAGAAAGATATGGGTTTAGAGTCATTGTGATGTCTGTATGTTTTATGCTTGTAGTGATGTCTCTGGTACTTTGTCTCACAGGATCCCCCTTAGGATCTCTTGTAGGGCTGGTTTAGTGGTGACAAATTCCTTCAGTTTTTGTTTGTTTGGGAAGACCTTTATCTCTCCTTCTATTCTAAATGACAGACTTGCTGGATAAAGGATTCTCAGCTGCATATTTTTTCTGTTCAACACATTGAAGATCTCCTGCCATTCCTTTCTGGCCTGCCAAGTTTCAAAAGAGAGATCAGTCACGAGTCTTATAGGTCTCCCTTTATATGTGAGGGCACGTTTATCCCTTGCTGCTTTCAGAATTTTCTCTTTATCCTTGTATTTTGCCAGTTTCACTATGATATGTCGTGCAGAAGATCGATTCAAGTTACATCTGAAGGGAGTTCTCTGTGCCTCTTGGATTTCAATGTCTTTTTCCTTCCCCAGTTCAGGGAAGTTCTCAGCTATTATTTCTTCAAGTGCACCTTTCCCTCTCTCTTCCTCCTCTGGGATACCAATTATGTGTATATTATTTCTTTTTAGTGTATCACTTAGTTCTCTAATTTTCCCCTCATACTCCTGGATTTTTTTATCTCTCTTTTTCTCAGCTTCCTCTTTTTCCATAATTTTATCTTCTAGTTCACCTATTCTCTCCTCTGCCTCTTCAATCCGAGCCATGGTCATTTCCATTTTATATTGCATCTCGTTTAAAGCGTTTTTCAGCTCCTCCTGACTGTTCCTTAGTCCCTTGATCTCTGTAGCAAGAGATTGTCTGCTGTCCTCTATACTGTTTTCAAGCCCAGTGATTAATTTTATGACTATTATTCTAAATTCACTTTCTGTTATATTATTTAAATCCTTTTTGATCAGTTCATTAGCTGTTGTTATTTCCTGGAGATTCTTCTGAGGGGAATTCTTCCGTTTGGTCATTTTGGATAGTCCCTGGAGTGGTGAGGACCTGCAGGGCACTTCCCCTGTGCTGTGGTGTATAACTGGAGTTGGTGGGTGGGGCCACAGTCAGACATGATGTCTGTCCCCAGCCCACCACTGGGGCCATAGTCAGACTGTTGTATGCCTTCTCTTCCCCTCTCTTAGGGGCGGGATTCACTGTGGGGTGGCGTGGCCTGTCTGAGCTACTTGCACACTGCCAGGCTTGTGGTGCTGGGGATCTGGCATATTAGCTGGGGTGGGTAGGCAAGGTGCACAGGGGCAGGAGGGGCAGGCTTAGTTTGCTTCTCCTTAGGTGATCCACTTCAGGAGGGGCCCTGTGGCAGAGGGAGATAGTCAGACCCACTGCCGGAGGGGTGGCTCCGCAGAAGCACAGTGTGGGGAGCAAGCAAGTTCCCTGGCAGGAACTGGTTCCCTTTGGGATTTTGGCGGGGGATGGGCGAGGGAGATGGCGCTGGTGAGTGCCTTTGTTCCCCGCCAAACTGAGCTCTGTCGTCCCGGGGCTCAGCAACTCTCCCTCCCTTTGTCCTCCAGCCTTCCCGCTTTTTGAGCAGAGATGTTAACTTATGACCTCCCAGATGCTAAGTCCCGCTTGCTGTCGGAACACAGTCCCTCCGACCCCTCTGCATTTGCAGGCCAGACTCGGGGTCTCTGCTTGGCCAGTGGGCTGCCCTTCTGCCCCGGCTTCCTCCCACCAGTCCATGCAGCGCGCACTGCCTCTTCGCCCTTCCTACCCTCTTCCTTGGGCCTCTCGTTTGCACTTGGCTCAGGAGACTCCGTTCTGTTATCCTCTGGCGGTTTTCTGGGTTATTTAGGCAGGTGTAGGAGGAATCTAAGTGATCAGCAGAACGTGCGGTGAGCCCAGCTTCATCCTATGCCACCATCTTCTGTACCACATCTTCTTTATCCATTCATCCATTGATAGACATTTGGGCTCTTACCATACTTTGGCTATTGTTGATAGTGCTGCTATAAACATGGGGGTACGTGTCCCTTTGAAACAGCACACCTGAATCCCTTGGATAAATGCCTAGTTGTGCAATTGCTGGGTCATAGGGTAGTTCTATTTTTAGTTTTTTGAGGAACTTCCATACTGTTTTCCAGAGTTCCTGCACCAGTGTATTCCCAAGGAGACTTGTATTTTTTGGTCTCTATGTATATTAAGGACAATATCTGGCAAATATGTGTTTAATATACTGGATCAAAACTTAAAAAATAAATCTCTCCATCATTTACACTAAATGTGACCTTACATCTTGCTTTCTTTCTCATGACATAGCAGTGAAGAAAAAAATTTGTTTATTTTATTATGAAGACAAATTTCCTTTTTGTATTTCAGTCCTCTGTCATCCATGCCAGGTTCTGACTAGAACAACTCTTATAGTAATATCTATTCATCAGTGTTCTAGTGTGTGTGTGTGTGTGTGTGTGTGTGTGTGTGTGTTTTATGTTTCATGAAACTATGAGTTATTTACCCAGGAGACAATCAATTTGTGCATTTCCCATTCACCCCCCCCAAGCAGGAAAAAAAAAAAAAAATATATATATATATAGGCAGTTCTGGTTTTGTAAAAAGCATTACTAACCACTAATTGCTCTCATTCAGTCAGCATGTTCAAGTAGATGAAGATGGAATACATGGGCTATGATGCCAAGCTTATTCACATTTTCTACTTCCTAATTCTTTCTAATCACTAAGTGATTTCCTAAAGAAAATAAAAGTCTAAATAAAGGAAGTATTTATTTAATATTCTTACGTAGAGTTTAATCTCAAGCTTTGCTGTTTGATAAACAATTTTATCTACAAATAGTTCTTAGTGACCACTAAAAAGTCAAGTGCTATGTATATATCACAGAAGAAATGAGAAAGAATAAAAGATACGATATTCTCTCAGATTTTAGAGCCTAATTAAAGATATAAACAATTTTCTAATGAGCTAAATTTGAAACATCCTCAACTACAGGTTTTCTTTGTGAATTAAATGGAGCATAATACTCAGATTATGAACTATCTGGATGAAAGATTGTTAAACAATACATATGTTCTTCTCTCATTACACCACCTGCTTTCTTTATTAGGATCTGTGTGCTGTTGAGCAACAGGAGTGCCTGCACATACTCCCCCTTCTTTATCTATTTATTCACCTTAAACAATTTACCAGACTTACCAAATCTCAATAACAACTTTCTCAGCTTTAAAATAATGCATCTATAATTTGAGGTTTAATTATTCTGAAGATTCTTTTCAGTATGTATTATGTTTACAGAGAAACTATATATTCCAATTGTGTAAGTCTCCTCCCCCCCACCAGGTCTATTGAGATATAATTGACTTGTAACAGTGTATTAATTTAAAGAATACATGTTTGTTTATATATATATGTATACATATATATACACACACATATATACACACATATATATATATACATATAAATATACACACATGTGTATATATATATATATATATATAGTGAAATCGTCACCATAAAAAAGTTAGTTAACATTCATCACCTCACATAGTTACAAGATGTTTAAGATCTACTCTCTTAGCAACTTTCAATTATATAACTGTAGAATTTGTGCTTACTTTACATTCGGAGTACTCATTCATTACCTTATGTAACTGGAAATTTGTACCTTTTGACAATCTTATCCAATTTCCCCATCCTCTACATTCCTGCCCTCTGGCCACCACCAATCTGTTCTCTATATACGTGAAGTTTTTGTTTGTTTGTTTGTTTTGTTTTTTTGTTTTTAGATTTAACATACAAGTGAGATCACATAATGTTTATTTTTCTCTGAGTTATTTTAATTAGCATAATGTTCCTAAGTTTCATCAATTCATTTATGGATGAACATCTTGGTTTTCTCCATATCTTGGCTAGTGTAAATAATTATGCAATGAACATGGAGATGTAGATATCTCTTCAATATGATGGTTTTATTCCCTGAAGATATATATATATATAAATATATATATATATATATACTCAAAAGTAAAATTGATGGATCATATATTAATTCTATTTTTAATTTCTTGACAAACCTACATGTTGTTTTCCACAGCGGTTGTACCAATTTACATTTCCAGTAGCAGCGCACAAGTGTTCCTTTTACATCCTCACTAGCAGTTGTTATCTCTTGTCTTTTCTATAATAGCCATCTTAACCAATATGGCATGATATCTCATTTTGATTTTGATTTGCATTTCTCTGATGATTAATGATGTTGAGCACCTTTTTATGTACTTGTTTGCTATTTATATGATTTCTTTGGAGGGGCTTCTGGGTGGCTAAATTGGTTAAGCACCTCACTTTGGCTCAGGTCATGATCTTGCATGAATTTGAGCCCCCTGTTGGGCTTTGTGCTGACAGCTCAGAGCCTGGAGCTTGCTTTGGATTCTGTGTCTCCCTTCTCTCTGCTCCTCCCTCACTTACACTGTGTCTCTCTTCCTCTCTCAAAAATAAATAAACATTAAAAAAGTTTTATATGTTTTCTTTGGAAAAGTGTCTATACTGGTCCTCCACCCATTTTAAAATTAGACTGTACTTTTTTTTTTTTTTTTTTTTCTTTGCTATTGAGTTGAATGAGTTCTTAATATATTTTGGATATTAACCTCTTATCAGATATATGATTTGTGAATGTTTTCTCCCATTCAGTAGATTGTCTTCTCATTTTGTTGATGGATACTTTTGCTGAGCAGAAGCTTTTTATTTTGATGTAATCCCACTTGTTCATTTTTGCTTTTGTTGTCTTTTCTTTTGGGGCTAAATCCAAAAAATTATTGCTAAGATTCATGTCAAGAAGATTACTTATTTTCTTTTAGGAGTTTTATGGTTTCAGATCTTACATTTGTGTCTTTAATCCATTTCAAGTTAATTTTTTTAATGTTTATTTTTGAGAGAGAGAGAGAGGGAGAAAGAGAGTGTGTGAAAGCATGGGAAGGGCAGAGAGACGGGTGACAGAGGATATGAAATGGGCTCTGTGCTCACAGCAGAAAGCCCGATGTGGGGCTTGAACTTATGAACCACAAGATCATGATCTGATCAGATGCATAACTGACTGAGACACCCAGGCTCCCCTCAAGTTAATTTTTTGTGAATGGTATATAATAAGGGTGTAGCTTAATTCTTTTGCATGTGGATGTTTAGTTCTCCCAACACCATGTATTGAATTGACTATCCTTTTTCCATTGTATATTCTTGGCTCCTTTGTTGTAAGTTAATATACCATATATGTTTGGGTTTATATTCTGTTCTATTGGTCTATGTGTCTGTTTTTATGTCAATGTCATACTGTTTTGATTACTAAAGCTTTCTAACATAGTTTAAAATCAGGAAGTATGTTGCCTTCAGTTCTGTTATTCTTTCTCAAGATTGCTTTGGCCTTTTGGTGTCCATTGTGGTTCCATACAAATTTTAGGATTATTTTTCTCTCTCTGTGAAAAAAAGCCATCGGAATTTTGATAAGGATTATGTTGAATTTGTAGATTGCTTTGGGTAGTATGGACATTTTAACAATATTAATTCTTCCAATTCATGAACTTGGAATATCTTCCATTTATTTGTTTTTCAATTTCTTTCATCACCGTCCATATACACATCAATGTTTTTATACATTCTTATTAAAGATAATTTCTTATTTTCCATATTTTTCCCATTGGAAATCTTCATATTTGAGGTAAACATTGAGACAAATTAATGAAAATAATTTGTATAATGAGTAGTAATAATAATGTCTTAAGTTTTTGTCTCCAGAAAACCTTAAGGAACTGAAAGTTCAGACCATTAATTTTGAGAAATGGAAGGCATAGCATAAAGCTGCAAATTCTAACAGGCTGGAGTCATTAGTTGCCTGGCAAATTGGCTAATATGTCAGGAACATTTTCATTTTTATTAGTAGATCACATGGAGCCAAATTAGGCATTTGGGATATTACTATCAAATTTTAAATAATCCAGGTGCTGTGACCATTCATAAATTTTCACTCAATTACAGGGCTGATTGCAATCATTTTCTAAAAGGAAAGAGAGTCTTAATTCAAACTAGTGGTTTCATAATTTTTGTAATTATATTTTATTAGAGAGAGGTTATTAGAGTTTCTCTGAAATAAGTACAAATTTTCATGGTATAGAAAAATATCCACAAATATCCTTTGCTTTGTAAACAGAATATTTTAATCAGTGGAAAATTTTCTTAAAATTACCCACATACACCCCTTTCACCACCACCAATCATTTATTTTTATTCCTTTTATTACTTCCTGTCAATATTCTTATTTTGGAAGAGGGATGTATTAACTGTTTCCTTTCCTTCATATCTAGAACATTTCTCTAAAGTATACATAAAGTAAAACAGAGTAATGAAAAAAACCAAAGGTGCTGTACATATTGTTGTTCTAAACTGATCATAAATACAGAAGCATTACAATAGATTTCTAAGGAACACTTTCTTATTGAATATTAATAGTGATATATAATATCATTGCTTATATGAAGAAAAATATAAACTTGCTATGAAAGTCTAAATATTGAAACACAGCTTCATGCAGTGTTCACTTTTTCAAATATACAGTTAGGGCACCTACAAACAGATTTCACTGATGAGCTATATGGAAGTTTCTCTTTGGAAATGAAGAAACTGTAACTTAAAAATGATTTCAGAGCAAGCTCCACTTAGTAGAAACTTCCAATTTGGAATATTAAAGGAATTTCTATATAATGTAGACAATGCAATCGCTAGGGTTTTGTTAAAAAATGGTGTAATAACTTCTCTGACAACATTCACTTTGGCAGACTCTAAAAGAATGTAGAAAGGAAAGCTTGTACCAAAACATACATAAGTCTTAAATTAGTGATTTTTTTACAGAAAAAAAACAGAACTTAAGAATTGAATTAAAATCATTGTTTCAGTTTTTGTATATAAATATAACCTACTTTATCTAACTTGAGTCACCTTTCTCTTACATATTTAGAAAAGATGTGTGTGTGTGTGTGTGTGTGTTCATGAGTGAGAATCTACATGCCAACTTCATTTTCTCATAGTGTGCAAGTCATTGCTTAGAATTCTGGAAAAATATCCTTAACAGGTTGCTAAGCTCCCTGTACAGGTATCAGCAAAGGAGTCAATACTGGGCATACTGTACTTCTCTTTATTGCATGTTCTAATTATTTTTCACATCCTCCACACAAGACTTGCTGACTGAGGAAGTTCAAAGCAATGCAAATAACTTGGAATTGAATGTTGAAATCCTCTAGGTGAGAAATGTTTGTTCATCTCATTTGAAAGATCTTGTTGGCTATCTTCCTCTGCAGTAGCTGCCTTCCTGCCATGTTGTGGGGTTTCTTTCCCTCTTCCCACTTATCTTATTTATCTCCTTATCTTCTTTCTTCCTTTCCTCACTGACTTTTAATGCCTCCTCCAGAGTTGTCACTGGACCATTCTCTCTCTCTCTCTTCTCTGTGTCATTTCTCTTGATCATTTCCTTTGCTCTCTTATTTTGGCATTCTCATCATTCTTATTTCCACTCAAATCATCATACTTTTTTTTTAATGCTTTGTCTTCCACAATAAAAGCACCATATAAATGTAAGCAGGATATAAATGCAACTCTTTCTGGAGTTGAACCAGAAACTGTGGTTCCAGTGAGTAATGTGATAATTCCTTCAACACAATTCACGGGTAATCATTTCATGTAAAACAAAAGAAAACTCTATAGTGGCCTGTGGTAAGTGTCCTTATTATCAAAATGTTTGTTATCATTCCTTTTGATAACATCAATAAATTTGGGGACAAAATATATAATTTGAATGTTCTTTGTGTATATAAAATGTTAGTAGCTTGGACTATTATGTATTGCATTGGTATATTTGTATATGTGTACAGGTTTTAGGCAGTTTGGAAAATTAAGACAACGAAGCTCAAAAAACGCAGGATTTGTGCATTTTCTTTTTGTGTGTGTACATTTGATTTTTAAAAATTATTAGGAAATAGTGAAGACATACAAAAGATATAAAGGATAAAGTACACCAGTACCATATAACAACTAATTATCTTTAAAAAATAAAATACAATTATTGCACCTGGAAGATCATTTCATACATTCCAGGTTGCATGCATAATCTGACATGCATGTTTACCACCATGTTGATCACCATCTTCTCTTGCAGATAGATAGATGATAGATAGATAGATAATGGAATTGATACAATAAAATATATATATATTAATATACATATTGATATGACTAGATATCCATATAATAATGTAGTTGAAATATAAAATCTATATAACCATATATATACTTCCAATGTTTTCTTTTATATAAATCATGCCATATTTTATGTATGTTATTACAGATATTTTTCATCTTAACCTATTCAATGTGATACATTTATAGGTTTTCTTATGTTAAACCATTCTTGCATTCCTGAGATGAATCCAGCTTGATCACGATATAAACAATTACATACTGACAAAAGTATATACATAATTAAATGCATGCAAATAGAGAAGGAGATATTTGGATCACATTTGTAATACTTGCTAATATTATTTAACCTATTTTCATAAATAATATTGGCCCATAATGATTACATTTTTGCAGTACTTCTCTGTATCAGAGTTTTAAGTCAAACTAGTCTCATAAAATTAGTGGAATACAACTGTGTTTAACATTTTATATGATCAGATTTTTATAAATGTAATTTGGAGTAATTATTTCTTGACTATCTGATAAAGCTCATATGTAAAATTATATGTGTCTATTGTTACTTAGTATTGACTTTTGTATATACCATTTTAAAGCATACACTTCAGTGGTTTTTAGCGTATTTACTATGCCGTGAAACTATCACACCTAATTCTAGGACACCTCCATAAGCTACCTCTCCCCCCTAAAAAATCTCTTGTACCTATTAGCAGTTACATTCAAAACCCCTTTTCCTTAATCTCCTGACAACCACTAATCAACTTTCTATCTGCATGGACTTATCTATTCTGAACATTTCATATAAGGATTTCATACAATATATGGCCTTCTGGTGTGGGTTGTTTCATTTAACATAATGCTTTCAAAGGTTATCAGTGTTGTGACATGTAACAGTACTTTATTCCTTTTTGTGCCTGAATAATAATATTCCATTATGTATTTACCACCTTTTGTTTATCCAACACTTGATAGGCATTTACATGATTCATGTTTTTGGTAAATATGAATAGTGCTGCTATGAATATTTGTGAACAAGTTTTTGTGTGAACATATGTTTTCAATTATCTTGTGCATATACCTAAGAATGGTATTGCTGGGGCACATAATAATTCTACCTTTAATTTTTTGAGAAATTGCCAGACTTTTTTCCATAGTAGCTGCACTGTTTTACATTATCATCACCAATGCATGAGGACTACAATTTCTTGGAGCATCCTCACCAGCACTTGTTACTTTCCTTTTTGTTTGTTTTGTTTGTTTGTTTATTATAGGCATCCTAGTGGGTTGCAAAGACGTATCTCATTTTGGTTTCGGTTTTGATTCACATTCTCTGAGTATTCTTTCATGTTTTTATGGACCATCTGTGTATCTTCTTTGGAGAAATGTCTCTTCAAATTATTTTCCCATATTTAAATTGGGCTGTCTTTTTATTGTTGAGTTGAAAGAGTTCATATGCATTTTGGATACTAGACCTTTATCTAATATGATTTGCAATTATTTTCTCTTATGTGGGTTGTCTTTTCACTTTGTTGATAGTGATTTTTGTTTAATGTTTACTTATTTGTGAGAGAGGGAGAAAGCAAGGAAGGGGCAGAGAGAGAGAGAGACAGGATCCAAAGCAGACTCCGCACTGAGCAAAGAGCTTGATGCCGGGCTGAAACTCACGAACTGTGAAATCATGACCTGAACAGAAGGCAGACACTTAACTGACTGAGCACCCAGGCACCCCTGATTGTGTTTTTTGATACACCAAGTTCTTTTTTCATGTTTTGTTTTTTTAAAATTCTTTATTGAAGTAGAGTTGACAATGTTATATTAGTTTCAGATGTACAGCATAGTGCTTCAAGTTCTTTATGTATTATGTTATACTTGCCACAGCTATATTGACTATCTGTAACCATACATAGTTATTACAATATCATTGATTATATATCTTATGCTATGCCTTTTATTCCTGTGACTGCATCTAGAAGATCATGCCCTCTTCCTTTGTATTTCACCATATTAATATCTCAATATATGAATATGGTGAAACACATTGATCAGGTGTTGGATGTTAAGCCATCATGTACTCCTGAAGAGTTTATATCTGTCCTCTTAATATACCTGGGTGAGCTAGTTATATTATAATATGATGGACAAAGAAAAGAGGTGCAACATAATCACTGATCTGTTTTATTCAAATTTTCACCCTGGTGCCAAAGAATAAATCTTTTGGCTCCAGGACTTTTGTGAAGTGTGGGTTAGAGATAATGCCCCAAACTCCTACTGAACCAACACTTTGCTACGCTGAATCCCTACTAAAGTTATTTGTGTGGAAAAAATCAAGAGGTATACTTGGGTCTTAAATCAGTGACACAAGGAACATGTGCAATGCAGCAACATCACCTCCAGAACAGGATTCTCCTTTTACAGTATCCTGTCTCAAATCTTATTTTCATTAGAACCAGGGGGTGATATGCATTGGCATGTCCACTAAGTTTATTATGAAAGAATAGTAATGATAACTAATGCTTGTATTTACTGAATGTCACTCAGTGATCTAAGTGTTTTCCATATATTACCTGTATCATTTTTCACATAAAAAATCTGTTTATCCTTATGTTATAGCTGAGGACCCTGATAAAACAAAAGGGTGAAAACCTCAACCACTGCCACATAACTATTCCAAAGCAGAACAAGGTTTTGAACCCTTAAACTGGCCATGGAGTGTGTACTTTTAAATGCTATGTCATAGAATTTTACTGCTCCATATTTTTCATACATTCATTTGCCCTAAGAAACTCTAAGAATATGGGTTTACTTATTATTGCATCATTTGCTTTTTCTGGGTCAGAAGGGAACATCTATGATCATTATATTTTAAGACATTTTTGTGGTAAATTTTTCTGCCCAGTATAAGGTTTATAATTTTATTTGATTATCATATTTCTTTATAAAACACTTTTGTTATTTGCATACGTTTTGTTATCTTCCAAGATAAGGTACTTACAAACACAAGATACATACCTTTAAATGTTAAATAGCAAATATAAACAAACACCTGTCCCTAAAATCTAATACATTTTAGTATACATTTCATATAGAGATTGTGTTTCAAAAAATTAAAAAAAAATTTTTGACGTTTATTCCTTTTTTGAGAGACAGAGAGAAACAGAGCATGATTAGGGGAAGGAAAGAGAGAGAGAGACACAGAATCCAAAGCAGAGTCCAGGCTCCAAGCTGTCAGCACAGAATCAGATGCAGGGATCAAACCCATGAACCGGGAGATCATGACCTGAGCCAAAGTCGGACACTTAACTGACGGATCCACCCAGGCCCCCAAATGTGTGTCAAATTTTATGGACATTATGGACAAATTTAGATTTCTCTGTTACATTAAACTCTAACAGACAAAAGTATGTATTTAGTTTGATGATTAAATAAAAATTATCTATGAACAGAATGTTTATGTTAATTATATCTTTGATTAAATATGTTTAAATGAAAATGCCAGCCTAGATTCTAAGACTTTTTTCCTTAAAACATAATCAATAGCAATTTCATAACTCATCCCAGAAAATTGATTTGTGTTATCAGGTCTTTAAAGACATGATAGGAATTGAAAAGCCACCACTTAAATTATTTGTATTGTCATCACATTAAACTTTACTTAAACATGATAAAAACACAGAAACAGGAGAAAAAAGAATAAAATATCAGCCACAGAGAAGCCATGTCACATTTTATTGGCTTATGTTTTATATTCTCATGAATCATATTTTTAAATGCTGAGTCAACTGTTTTCTTTTTTTGAAGTTAAAAACTCTGTCAGAGAAAATTATGTATTTTATTCCTAAATAAATTCATTATCATATGTGTGTTCAAAAAACTCCTCACCATTAATAATTATTTAATACTCTGTTTAGCTTTTTACTCGTGTTGAACAACAGCAACAACAAAATACTATTGTTTAATTTGGGAGATTTTCCAGATGCCTTTCTAGAGTCATGTGTTTAGTAAGGACTCTATTATACACCATTTATTTTTCTCAATAGAAGTCACATCATCAGCACTATCTACGAAATGTGTTTCTGTGGTGAAAAGGATTTAAATAAGATAAGCTTTTAGTGGAAGGCTAAGTATCCTGTGGATGTACAGTAAATGATATTTAAAGGAATGACTGGCAGCAAATTCCATTTAATCCAATCGACTTTTATTGAGAGTTGAAACTATTATAAATGTTAAAGCTATGAAAAAAGGATGGAAAAGATTGCCTCCAATCTAAAGAAGTTTGAGTTCTTTTGCTAGAGATAGATATTTTCATAACCATAAAAAGGTTATTTGTTTTTTTCTAAATCATCAAATATTAGTCAAAGTTTATTATACACTAAATAATCTGTGACACTCTGGATGATATAAAATCCTGATCCTCTTGTCCTAAAAGCTCAAAGTGAAATTTCAAATACATCAAGAAAAAACTCAGTCTTTCAACAAATACTTATTTTGTGCAAATTACTATAAGATGTTTCTTTGAGATCAAGAAATGTATGTTTGAGTGATGAATGTAGACATGAAAATGTGTGTGTGTGTGTGTGTGTGTGTGTTTGGAAAAGTTCATAGAGACAGCTACCCTGTAATATCCTGTATGAATATGACAGAGAGGTAGAGAAATTAAAGATAAATTTACTTTTTAAAGGGGGTTTGCGGAAAAATACTAAGAGCTAAGAGTTGGTGCTCGAATGTAATGGTCACATCAAGAAGTGACAAAGCTAAGGATCCAAAGAAAGATTGTGCAGGGACTTGTACATTATAAAAAAGTATGTTTATGCTTGTTGGTTTGTTTTTAACTAGATGACATAAAGCCTTATGCCATAGTATGTATATTTTATAAATATTAGCCTTCTGGTTGTTTACAGAGATCATAGACTAGAAATGCAGGAAAACATTATGTGGGGAAGTGTGGTTCAGCTGGGTCATGATAGATAAGGCCAATTTCAGTAACCAGGAAGAGGTCAAAAGACAAGAATGAACATTCAATAGAAGAACAGTAAGACCAAAAAAGAAACAGATGTTAATGAACAAATGGACCCTCCACAGCTTTGTTACCCTGTGTCTCTTTGGAAGTAGAATGTGTACTATTAACAGGAGTCTATACCTGAGGTAGTCAAGGCCTGTTCTAAGAGGTTTCTCTTCTGCCTCTGTGTCAGTACAAAATCCTTGATGGCCATATTGTTGTTAGTTTTAGAACCATGTTAGGCACATGTTATGTATCTGATGTGTCCTAGAATGAATAACATTTCTGCCTACTTGAACATAAGGATTGATTCTCTTCAGTAAAGGGTGGGAGAAAGGGGTGAAGTTGTAGGGGATGCAGCGAAAGTTGTAATTAGTAAATAATATTCTAATTTTGGCCTGAAGGCTGAAATATTAAAAAAGAATAGAATATCAATAACATCAGACTACAACTTTCCAAGCTACTTGGGTCATGAGTGTCCTACAGTTCCAAGCAACTTTTTTACCTTGTTTTTCAATATTTAGGCATTCCCTCTTGTTATGGAACATTGACGTTTATAATTGCTTATTGGGTATTCTAGATAGCTTGTTAAGTTCTGATATTTTCAAATAACTTATTCTAGCACCACTTACTATATCTAGGGGCATCAGTTGGATATTTGCTATGGAATACAACATGGTTATGTTAGTAGTATATTAGTCTCCTTGAATATTGTAAAGCTAATTTTACATTCTGGTTTATATTAATCCCTTCTTTTTGACTGAAGTATAGTGGACACACAAAGTTACATTAATTTTAGGTGTACAACATGGTCATTTCACAACTCTATACATTATGCTTTGCTCACCACAAGTGTAGCTACCATTTGTCACTATATAACACTATTAAAATACCATTGACTATATTCTTTATACTATAACTTTCAGCCTATATTCTGTAAATGTTATAAATCTGAAAACATATAGAAAAATTAAAAAATCCAAACACCTTCAAAGTCTTCCATAAATATGAACTTTCTTTACATTTACCACTAACCTTACCCCACCTGCTCTTGCTCACATCATGTATTACTAGACTGAGGGCATTTTGAGGCCTGGGTCTCTACTCTATTGGTCTTTGCATTCCCAGAATAACAAAATGACTGGCTCACATTGGGTTCAAAATGCTATTGTGGATTAAGCAAAATAAATAATTAATTGATAGATGAAAGAAGGAAGTAATGAAAGAAGAAAGGATTAAAGAAAGAAGTAGGGATGGAAGTAGTGGGCAGAGGAGGAAGACAGGAAAGTGGGGGAGAAAGAAATTGCCAGAGTAGGAGTACAGCTTTACATTTCCTTAAAAACAGAAATGGATGTTTTTTAAATGTTCATCTATTTTGCGAGAAAGAGAGAGAGAGAGAGAGAGAGAGCAGGGGAGGGGCAGAGAGAGAGGGAAAGAGAGACATGGGACTCAATTCCCCAAACTATGAGATCATGATCAAAATCAAGAGCCCAAATCAAGAGTCGGATGCTTAACCTACTGAGCCACACAGATGCCCCTCTGATGCTTTTAAAATGAAGATCAAAACTAAACTGATGATGTTTTCTCTGTATTAACATCTCTCAGGAAAATAAAATTTCTTGTCTTTCATTCATTTATAAATGGTTTTTAGAATGCATTAGTAGAAATACCAGCATAGGAGATAAATATCTTACATATGAGTACTGAACTTGTCTATTAATAAATATTTGTGTTAATGTGATCATATTTCAGAATTTCTTTGAGCCTTAGTTATGAGCTTTAGAATGTGACCAGATTGAGCCTTAAGTGATTTAAGCATGGTAAAGAACGCAAAACATGTATATTATCATTTTTTTCCATTCTGACTCTAAATATAATGGGTTATCTCCATTGACAGAGAAAGGCACTGTGATCACATTTTCATTCAAGATCATGCAGTTAGTAGGTAATAAAATTGGGATTTGGATATAAGACGGTATAACCTTGGGATTCTCCTCCAGTTGTAGACTGTCCTGGCTTTGCCCATACTTAAATACAAAGGATTTTATTCCAAAGATATTTCTATTTTCATTATAACTTGCATAATAATTAACAAAAAAGGATGCTTAGCTCTGAATAATTTTGGAGTTTTAAATGTGAATATGGCTTAAATAAATATTTGTTCAGTTAAACAATGTCAAAAATGCTAACAAACACATTTTTCCCAAGGATGAAGTGAATTAAATAAAAATGATAATGGTGTTGTCATATCATAAATGCAAAGATTAAAGAGGAAAAATAATTCTGAATTTTTATCATAAAACAGTATATAAAAGAGTGTGTCATAAATAAATTTCAAGATGTATTCATTTCTAAAGTAGATAAAAGCAGAAAGATATCATACTGAAAATTTTTAAAACTACTGAAGCATATCTTAGCAATTTCCAAGATAATATCCTTGGATAGTGAAAAAAATCTTAAATACTCTAATGATCATCATAGGAAAACAATTAAATTAAATATTAATATAGTCAAGTAGGACATTCTGATTATTCTAGTAAGAAATGTAAATTTTAATAACTCAGAAAATGGATGAAATATAATGACACATTCTAACATTCTTTGGGTAAGTATATTTCTATTCTCAAAGAAAAAGTCATTTTCAATTCAACAGGTAGAATTAAAGGACTATTTTGAAAGTTCAAAATTCCTAAGCCAGAAGTAATTCATTCAAGATCAGAATGGCTATCAAATTCAGTGAGATTAGGAAAAATGCTCAAGTACTAGTAACTCTTGCTTTCAGCTCACTTTGTATTTCAAATATGGATTCTTGATTCTTCCTATAATATTTAACTGAACAATAAAAATAAGCTTGTCCTGAGACGTCTTAAATGAAGTTTGTACTCAACATATGGGCTTCCTTCCCAAGAAAAGAGAAAAGGAAGGAAATCCTTCTTAGGAAGCAGTGTGGGCTAAAGAAAAACAGATAAAACTTAAGCAGCTTTACAGTGTCTGGCTCTTCAATATGTCACAGTGGGTGAGAGTTCTTTCTTAGAAGATGCTCTCCATCTACTTGACTGAAACCTGTCAAAAGAAACAACAAAGGGCATCTATTAATCCCTTCCACAATTTAGTGGATGAAGCCATCCATCCTGCTGGGAGTAGAATAAAGCTTGAATCTCAAACATGACTAGTAGCTTATCTCTCATGGAACGATCTGAAAGAAAGTCTGAAAAAAAGCTCCAGGTTTTCAGAGTGGTTATATATTCTCGAGTTGTATCTGTGAGCTGTTCATAGCATGCAAGTTGAAATACTAGGATTCAATAAGATATAACTAAATTCAAAAGGTAACTTTGGGTTGCTGGCTATGCATGAAGTCTTTGCTTATCTTAACTTATTCTGAAATGAAACCATCATTATGATATGCTAACTGAAGAAGAAAATGTAATATTTTCTCTTTGTTCCAGTGTCTGTTGTTGATGATAATTAATACAGAAAAAGAGATAATATGGTATGTTAATTGCTCCCCTATCAATTGAAATAGTAATGAAATTAAACTGTCCTGAGATAACCCAGATGAAGTTCACATTAAACCCATGGGTTTGTTTGTAAAGAGCACTCAGAAAAAAGTACTCCCTATAAAGCAACTCCAAAGTGCAATGATGGATAGAGCTAGGTCTGGTTACAGCTCTGCCACTTAATCACCGTGTGATTGTGCCCAAGTTATAAAACATTTCAGAGTTTCTGTTTTTTTCTGTGCAACATATTAGTAATGACTTATGATTTGCAGTGTTGTTGAGAGGATAGTGCATAATGTATATAATCTACTTAGCACAATGATAGATAAATGGTATGTAGTTAATAAATGGCAAATGCATGATTAGGCAAGTTTTATTATGAGGCTATAGTTCATTCAGTTCCTTCAGTCTTTGAGCAGCTATTATATCTTGGCATTAACTAGGCTTAGAAGCAAGATCCCTGTTGCTATGATAGACTTCAGGAGAAAGTGGGGTATTCTATGTGGTTATGCTTTCTTCTTTGAAATAGAATATTGCTGTACTTTAAGTCACAACAAATTCAACTGACAGTGCACTATAACCATAAAGTTTATTATAAATTTTACATTGAAGAGGGTAGATATATAGGATAATTCTATGAAAACAGAAATAATCCTTTTGTGAAATGTGACTATATTTAATGACTACAGTGAGCAACAGAAATCAAATATCAGTGGAGAGGAGGGAGAGTGTCTTAAATGCAGAGCTGCTGGAGGTACGCACTTGATTTCAATCAGCCTTTGCTGCTATCTCTATGATGTTGAGGAAATTACTTAACCTCTCTGTGCCTCTTTTCCCTTATATTTAGCACATTTATTTTAGGGTTGTTGTGCTTATTAAATTAGTTTCACACAGAACACAGTGTCTGGCACAGGGTAAATGTTGTATTTCTGTTTGTTAAGTGAATCTACTTGAAAGAAAATGGTGATTTGCCAGTCTTGAAAATTCTTATACTCTTTGACATACAATTAATATACAGTGTCATATTAGTCTCAAGGAATTTTTTTTACTTTATATTCAGATTTTCTGTTTTTTATTGAAGTATAGTTGGCACAAAATGTTAAATTAGTTTCAGATGTACAACATTAGTGCTTCAAAAAGTCTATACATTATGCTATTCTCACCACAACTGTAGCTATCATCTGTCATCATAAAACAGTATTGCAATACCATTGACTGTGTTCCCTAGGCTGAACCTATTATTCCCATGACTTATTCATTCATAACTGGAAGTGTGTATCTCCCACTCCCTTTCACCAACTTTAAAAAGGAAAAAGACAAATTTTAATGGGGTATGTTGTAAATAAAAGGAATGTTTTTCTTTTCTTTTTTTTTTCTCCTGTTCTTGATGAGTTTGTTTTCGAATGGCAAGGGGGATGCTTGAGAAAAACAATCTTAGGAATAAAAACAATCCAGAAAGGATTTGATTCAGAGACTCAGATATCCTGTGCAGTTATAAATAAATATATTTGATTGAAATATTACATGTCCTATATTTTTAAAAGTACTATAAAGGTTATAGTACAGATGTAGTTTATTTTCTAGTTCCACATTTTACTAATCACTATTCACAGGGGAAAAAAAACACTTTCTCCTTTAAAAAAAAATCCTAACATTGAAATTAAATCTACACCAATATCTTTGCAGACATGATCTATTCACTTTCTGCTCTGTATGTTGTGTTTACAGCACTATTTCACTACCACTCCAATTTCCCACTGTGCCCAATTCACTAGAAAAACACATTCATAGTCTCCCTTAAATTAGTTTGTACAGACTGGTTATAGTTTAATGGTATGCATTGATTTTGTTTTGGAGATAATAAACAGAAAATCACAATAAAATTGCTTTTAACTTAGCTGCAAAGATGTAGAAGGTATTGCTCATCTGGATGACCAATATCTGGAATAGCATCTTACATATTACATGGATATTTCCTTTTAGAAGTAAATAGCAAGAAACCCCTTCCATAAGATAAAATGAATTATTTATACCATCACATCTTCCTTTTATTCCAGGCTTATGAGAATCCTACGGCCGAATGAAACATTCAATCATACAAACACATACAAACTCATATATAGTGAGTTTCCTTGAATACTTTTTTGAGAAGTGAGGAGCTATAAATAAATGGAATAACAGTAATCAATAATAGATGTATAAAGGTGAAATCTAAATTTTCACACCTAGTTTATTCTGTCTTGTGTTATACCTACTTTGTATTATATCTTACTTCTTTTCCATAGTTTGGGCTATTTTGGTACAGAAATCTTGCGTTAATCATTGTTCTTACCATGGTGCCTGAATTACATAAAGTTAATTCTCCATAAATATTTACTGAAGTGACATACACAATTTTTTCCCTAGAGTTCCCCAAATCACAAACTTTGTATATTCAGTTATTCTGAGTATAAATCATTTTGTAATCATCTTTCTATAGGAAATGTCCAATCATCAGCACCATTCTCAATAGTTGCAACCTTATTGTGACAGAAAAAAATGCAAGTTATGGTATTAAAAGGTTAACTGATTTAAGAAATAGCCTGAGTCCATTCTCTGCAAATTTACACTTTGTATGCATAGGAGTGATATGTTATTTAAATAAACCTTTGAATTTTTAGAAATCACTGCCCTGGATTTCAGTTCCAGTTCCAGAGATCCCAAGCTTGTATCTATCATCAACAGAAGCCCAGTGTATCTAAATCTTTGTGTGGTTCTGACTGAAAGAGAATTGCTTTCAAGACATTTTTCTACAATTCAGTAGCTACCAAAAGATTCCACTACCCAGCAGGAAATGATGGCCTTCAGAGTTATAACCCCCTTCAAATGACTGTAACAAGAGTTCTAAAGGGTTTTTCTCACTGTGTTACTATGCACTGTGTCTCATTAGGCTACCTACGGTGCAGTAGTTACAGAAAGACTTGACAGATCTAAAATGTCACTACAATCACTTTTACCAAGTGCTGTCACCCATGCTTAGTCTGCTTTTAGTTTTGTGGAAGGAAATGTAGAAAGGCCATAAAGGTCTTTCTTAATGGGAACAAGCAATTTGGTCTAAGCTCTAAAATAAGGACTTTTGTTAAACTCTGTGAGCATCTTGACAGAAATTCACCCTGGTGAACACTGCATTTATTAAGATAAAGGTCATCCTATCTCCATGCATCCACCTGCTTGATAGTACACATGAAATATATCCATTTATCTGGTTCTTTCTTTGTGTATATACATATATATAAACATAAGAACATATATAAATATATATGTTATATATATATGTGTATATATATGATATATATATCTATAGATAGATATATAGATATATATATCATATATATAAGAATGGACATAGCCACTCAGCAACATGTATTTTTATAATTTACTTAATTTCTTGTGTGATTTATTGGATTTGATTAGCCAGAATAGCATCACTATTTTTCTTGCTTGAGTTGAAAATGAATTGAAAGATAAGCAGGTGTATCAAGGTATCAGGCAGGTGGAAAACAGAATAGTAATGTTGAGATCTGTGCTATGAATGTGTGGACTAGTCAGCATTCTGATGCTAAATCCCAGAATCAAATTAGAAGCTGCTCCTATTTCACTTAGATTAAAAGAAAGAAGATGGGTAAAGATTTAGGGGAAAAGGAACACAATTGTCTGCTGAACCTCACCAAGGTCTTTGTCTTCACCTAAGTTAAATTCTTGGGGTGTCTGGGTGTCTCAGTCAATTAAGCATCTGACTTTTGGTTTCAGCTCAGGTCATGACTTCACAGTTCATGAGTATGAGCCCCACGTTGGGCTCTGTGCTGACAGTGTGGAATCTGCTTGGGATTCTCTCTCTCACTCTCACTCTCACTCCCTCTCTATTCTTCCCCTGCTTGTGCTCTCTCTCTCTCTCTCTCTCTCTCTCTCTCTGTCTCTCTCAAATAAATAATAAAAAACTTAAAAAAAATACATTAACATAAATTCTGTGGTTAAGGATTGGGCCAGTCAAACTGATTAGCAGAGAAGGCTATATAAGAGTTTAGAACTGGAATTCTATTAATCATTTACTCCTCAAAATATTTATTTCCCTGAAATGTCATATGGGTAAACTTGTTTTAAGAATTAAGAACAGTAACGGGGCATCTGGATGGCTCCATCAGCCAGCTGTGCATCTGACTATTGATTTCAGCTCAGGTCATGATCCCAGGGTTGTGGGATCAAGCCCCATGTCGGGCTCTGTGCTGAGCCTGGGGCTTGCATAAGGTTTTCTCCCTCTCTCTCTGCCCCTTCCCTGTTCACATGTGTGTGCTCTCAAAAAAAAAAATTAATAACACTAGCTATGGCAAAGATAACTGATTAGCGCTTATTCTGTTTATATCATAAAGGCACTTGGATAACATTTTTATTTTACTTTTTTGTTGATACAGTTGCTTTCTCCTACTTTAATGTAAGCACCTGGTGATCAAAGACTCCACCTTACTAATAGCTTGTCTACATGGTGTTTGGCACAAGCAGGTGAGATAACATGATGAATAAATATCTGAATGAAAAAATGAACTTACAAATTTTAAATATTCTGTGCTTTATTTTGGAAGCTACTAATTTTGTGAAGGACTTTTCTTGATGTATAGTCAAAATTAATTATTTTCTTTCTCATGTGACCATATCTCTCCAAATGCCAAAAAGTAGTTTAGAGATCAAGAGTTTTGACTTCAGATAAATTACATGAGTTCCAAATCTTGGCTCTACACCATACAGTCTGTGTAAATTTGGCCATACATCCAACTTTCCTTTGACGTACTTTTTGATTTGTAATATGGAGATAACATTCATTCTTATATCTCATACTTTGTAATATTTAATAAAAATTAAATGAACCAATGTCGATTGATTGATAGATAGAAGTAATTAGAAAAGTAGCACATAATAAATAATTTAGAGTGCTGGATAAAATGATTATTATATTTGTGTAGTATTACATATTTATTTCCAATAACTGGAATGTTGATCTAATATAAACATGTTTCAATGTTATTTGAATTCCTATTCCTAGCATCTAACAACTAGTAAATGAAAATTAAAGGAAATAGGAAATAAAAGATATTTGGAAATGAATCTTAACTCAGATGTCTTTGAATATCCTATTCTGTTTCATTTCCTTGTTGCTTTCACCCTCTTCTGACACTGATTTGCAAACTTTCTCTATGAAAAATAGTACATGCCTTAATATAAGCTGGTAATTTTTGTTTTATGTACATTACTTTCTCTTTATGTCTTAACTGAATATAACCTTTTGAAATTTCCTAAGCTATGCCAGTGAAATCCTAGTAGCCTAGAGTTTCTTTTACTTCCTGTCCCTACAGCATTTAATACTATTTACTAGTTGATCTACAATGCTTTATTTGTCTGGAGTACTTCTCCATGCACCAACCCACCCCTCCTGCAGTTGGGATGTGATGTTGGATTGAGGAGGACACCCATAATGACCTGTACTTAACTCAATTCCAACCCTGTTTTCTTTGCCTACCATTTCTGGGAATACTTCAATGTTCCTTACTCTATGTTCCCACTAGCTTTTGCAAAATTCAGAAATATCTTAGGTGCGTAATGAGTATATTTTATATAAAAGAACAAGAATGAGATGAGAACAAGAATTTGCATGATTTAAGCAGTGATTCCTGAAGTTATCTTTATCCATGAACATTGCTGCTTACACCTATAATGATTTGCTAATGTTAAGTTTACCAGGAGATGAGGGCTTTCTGACAGATCAAATATTCAGTGGGTTCTAACAAAAGATCTCCAGAGGAACCTCGAGAGAGAAAGGAGGAGAAAAAGCTTAATTTGCTTCATGAATGGGAGGAGACTTTGATTTCCTAAAGGTGGAAAGCAGTTACTATAATTTCTTCTTTATAAATAAATGTTGCTTTTATTGTCAAGAATATTTTTTTCTATTTTGTAATAGGATTGCTGAATATTTATTGGACTTTGAAAGATAATTCTGCTTTTGCTATTTTTAATCAGCATATATTGTACATGGATGATTCCCAAACCACACTTCCGAATAAAAGAACTTTTAATTGAGAAAATTAACAAGGCAATGATAAGTTACTTCAGGGTAAAAAGTATTATGAGTTTTTAAAAAGTAGTAAAACCTCAAACTCACCATTTCAGTTTAGGGATCTAGGAGTCAACATTAGAAATAAAACTCTTTGTGATGATTTATGTTGAGAAATGAAACCAAGTTAGTAAATTCAAATGAATTCATGTATAAAAGGGAATTATCTCTGATGAAAACAGAGACAATATTTTGGAATCTAGAAAAAAAAGTTTCAAAAAACAAAAATTATGAACAAAAATAATAAAATAGTGCTTTTTTTCAGAATGACTTTTTTTCAAATGCAGAATGAAAAAAAACTACAAAACAGATAAATAAATATCATACAGAAGAAAATATTTTTGGTATCTAACCTGCCTAAAAAAGACTAATAAAATTATAATCCTCCAGTCAGCAGACACAATGGTTTTCTTTTATGTAGATAAAAGAAAAAATTAAAAGCAGACTGAATAACATGTAAAATACATTGAAAAATATAGGCTCAGAAAATACAGCCTTTCTTGTTATTTTTTATATCATTGTATTGTCAATTTAATCGAGGATCAATAAATGAATTCTTCTCAACTACAAAACTAAACTAAATAATTTAATAATCATAGTGGAGTCATTTTTTAAAGTTTATTTTAATTATTTTTTTGAAAGAGAGAGAGTGTGTGTGCATGCATAAGCAGGGGAGGGGGGAGAGAGAGAGAGAGAGAGAGAGAGAGAGAGAGAGAGAGAATCCCAAGTGGCTCCATGCTGTTAGCATGGATCCCAACTTGGGGCTTGATCTCATGAACCATGAGAACATGACCTGAGCCACAATAAAAAGTTGGATGTTTAACAGATGGAGCAATCCAGGCACCCCATGGTATCATTTAAAATGGATTTCTATAATGGGTTCAAAAGATCTGAGATTAAAACCATTTGCATAATAAAACTATATATTTTTATATTTAGATATAGTTTATTCTATTTGAGGACCAAACTGCAGTAGGCTGTATTTTTTTACCTTGGGAAAAAATTACATTTTAGCTTGGGAAAAAGATATTGAATAGCTGGGTAAAGCATACAGTAGTCAAAAGCTAATGTAATTATTTCTTTAACAACAAAATCAGAGGGTTTTTTTTTTTTTTTCTTTATTGGGTATATGTGAAAAAAGTTTACAAAATGTGCAAAAAGCCTGGCTTTGAGCCATAAATTGGAATGACTTTTTTTCCCATTACAAAATACCTGAAGTTATCTAACTTGCATTATTTCTCATATATGTCAATATATAAAGTATCAACATTGAATCATAGATATATAGTACAGGGACACTATATAATTCTCACTTTATGTAAGTAAGAGAGAATACCACCAAAGTTTGATTCAGATGTCAAGATTGATGACCCCACACACAGCAGGAAGATATGAAAAGGTTTTGCTTCCATAATTGAGTTTTTTTTTTTTTCTGGGGAGAACAAAGCAGTCCCCCAAAGCACATCTGAAAAGTCTTGAGAAAGAAGAGTAGCTTGTGATTTTTATTGTGGTTATATTGGGGTTAGGATGACATAGGCTGGAGTTTATATGATTTGGTATATCTGGTTATAGTGTCCCACTGTATGGAGAAAACTCAACTTCAGTAGGAGAAAACCAACCAATGAAGAGAAAATTAAGTTGAATGAAAATAGTTGTTAGGGAGAAGGACAGAGGACTATTGGTATTTAAATATGCAAAGTTAAATGTTGAAATCAAGTTTCCATTTCTTCACTTTGTGAAATGGCTCTCATCCACTAAACTTTGTAGGCATGTTCATATTTAATACAAATCTGAAGTGAGCTGTTTGCAGCACAAAATAATCTATCATGCTTTCTCTGTTTACCTAATATGTCTTATGATTAAAACAATAAATTTGGTTCAACAAATATGAATGAAAAGGCATGAACTTACTATTCTCTTACTCTTCAAATCTTAAAAAACAAAACTAAATTAATAAAAAGGCACCTTTTATTTTTTTATTGCTTTCAAATAGTAGGTGTTTTCATATCAGATTCTTTCTTTCTTTCTTTTTTCTATTGCAAGGTATTTCTATGTTTGCCATGCACTTTATTTGAAACTTCATAGCAAGCTTTCTGAAGTAAGAATGACACTTTGAATTATTCCTTATGAACACATAAAATTATGTAATTAAGAGGAACTAACATTTTAAATATTTTTTTGAGAGAGAGAGAGTGGTAAGAGGAGCAGAGAGAGAGGGAGAGAGAGTCTCAAGCGGTCTCCATACTCAGCACAGAGCCCAACGCAGAGCTTGCTCCCACAGCCATGAGATCATGACTGAGAGGAAATCAAGAGTTGGATGCTTAACCGACTGAGCCCCAAGAAGCACTAACATTTTATATGTATTTCAAGAAAGCTGATTATATTAAAATTCAAAAATTGAGAGAATTTTAGATTTGTATTTTGTACTTTTGGTGTATCTCCAGTCTAGGAAGCATATATCAAGAATTTCTTGAAGGTACAAATAAAAGTTTAGGAAAGAACTACTAGAATTGTCTAGAGTTATTAGTTTTTCTAAGAGAAAAGAAATAAGGAAAACAAGGGCAAATACACATCAAACGTGGCCATATATTCAGCCAAAAAAAAAAGTGATTACATAATTATCTAAAATATAATTCCAAGTAAAAGTGGCAAATATTGAGAATCAATTTTATCAATAATTATGTCAGCATGTAGTAAAATATTTAGATTTATGAATTTCACTGGACACTTAGGGAGTATTATATTTATTTCCAGTAAAAAAATTTGAAATAATTTTTAGCACAAATTTAGGATATGCAAGTACATCAAGTTAAATTACAGAGATTAAACAAAGTAAATAATGCATGTTTTTACATATTGAAAAATTGGACCAGATTAATGCGAATAAAAAAAATGTGTACTTAGAAAAAACATTTTAAATTATTACTATAATAGGAAGATTTGGGGGGTACCTGGGTGGCTCAGTCAGTTCAGTGACCAACTCTTGACTTCAGCTCAGGTCATGATCTCAAGGTACATGAGACGGAGTTCTGCACCAAGTTCCATGCTGTGATTGGGATTCTCTCTCTCTCTCTCTCTCTCTCTCTCTCTTTCTCTCTCTCCTTCTCTCTTTGCCTCTCCTCCCAACTTGCATGCACATGCTCTCTCTCTCTGTCTTTCAAAATAAATAAATGAACTTAAAAAAGCAAAATGGGAAAATTTTGCTTTTGTTTGTAAGTGAAAGAATAAAATGAGTAAAAAAGAAAAATGAGGTATTATAACACAAGATTCTATTATAAAATGAGAATAGCTGTTTTACAATTTTACAATATTTTAATTAAAGATCTAGTTAATGAATAGATCCATTAAACTAAATTTCATGTTTTCTTTAACGCTTCTCCTCCAAAATTAATTGTGAGTGTCCTGCAGGCACTTGGATTCTTTTCTATGTTTAAAGTATGCACAGGTTTTGATACAATGAAATAAGAGCAAGCTCATAATTTTCACCGACTCCTCTTATCATCAAATTCTTGCCATCTAGCTCCTGAAAGTAATGAATGAATGAAAATGCCAGGCTTAGAAGATGTGACTCAGTAAAATGATCACTGGGTAAGATCTAAGAACCCAATAGACCAACTGTATGCTAAATTTGGGGCCACGACTCCATTTACTATCTAACTTCAATTTTTCTCACACAAACAACTGAACCATGGGAGGTGTTAGGATTTGGGTGTCAATATCAAATCAGACCCTTCATCCAATTGTCTTCAAATTGCCTTATTATCATCATTTCTCAATGTAGAGTTGTGCAAGTTAAGAAGTGTGAGCAGGGCCAATTGTATGGGCATGTGACCTGCACAGTTACACAGAGCCTACGATCAGAGGGTCTTGCCCTTGGTTTTATGTTCTGCTGTTACTGTCTTAATATTCTTAATAATGTTGGAACACTGTTTCCCTCACATTTATTTAACATTGGGTCCCACAAATTCCATATTCAGTTTTGTCTGTTGGTCTCTTTAAGGTAGGGCTCGATGAATAAAACTGTGTATACTTGCCATCATGTAGCAGGGACTGATGTATTCCTAGAACCTGGTTATTCAATCAATCAACCAACAGATTCAGTATCTGAAAACTGGAAAAAAAAATCCTGAATTTTTATTATCTTATCTTATCTTATCTTATCTCACAAGCAAATTTCTGATGCTGTGTTAACTATTGTATCCTGTAGGTGTGTCTATGAAACATAATCCTGTAGTGGATATTCTGATCTTTTGGAATGTCTTAGCCTGAGTACTCCAAGAAACAACACCAAGACCAAATTAAACATGCAGGTATTTTATTATGGAAAATGCTTCTGTGAAACAAAATGGGGATGGAGTTTTAGAAGGTAGGGAGCTGACGGTACAGATGCAAATCTGACCCCAAGGAAGGAAAGAAAATAAAGTTGGATAGACATGCCCTTCACTGTTATGCAGTTAGAAGAGATTGGCAAGACTGTGTGGTATCTTCAAGCCAAAGTCAGTCATTAGAACAGTCATATGTCTTTCAAGAATGGGCCTTCCTCTGTATCACATCCAGTCATTGGCTACCACAATCTGTGGCAAGTACAACCTTTGTGTAAACATGGAGATGGATTTCAAAGTGTAGCAGCTGTGATACTATATCAATTATAATCCCCACAGTTTGAGGTATGTTAAAAATTCTCATGGAAATCTCTGTCAAATTTTTATACAAGGCATACCTTCTCTGCACAATTTCCAGAATCAGCTCTTCATGGTTTCTGTGTGCCTTTCTTCCTGAAGGGAAACTCGGAAGTGAAATCATAGTAATATGAAATACAGTCTCCATCCCTGCAGTTGATCTCAGGGCCACCACTGGTATGCATATCCTTTCTCTTCTACAATCTATTCTAAACCTCCTGACCCTCAGATAATACCTTAGTTTGTGGCTTCTTTGGCAATATGATCCAAGTCTTTATTTCAAAGCACCTGAATCCTTTAAAATCATGTCTCTTCACTTTTAAGTTACTGCATATGTCTACTGACTTATACAATGAAGTATGGAAATGTCAGGATGCACCCAAGGGGATCATCTGGGTTCAAAACATGTTCCTTTCTGCCATCATTGTGAAAGTCAACCCTACTTTTTACTGTTGACCATGGTTAATTAGCTTTGCCAATATAGTCATACCTCTTCTCTGTTGGTGTCTGGATATAGGAAATTCATATGAACTGCCAGCAACCGGAACATGTAGTTTCAATGAGAAATTTTTTGGGTTTCCTGTCAAGTGTGTGCTCCTGTTTGGGTCCAAAAATTCCATCTCTACAGAGCCAAGACTTGTGATAGGAAACAGAAATTGTCCCACGAGTCACTGAAAATGATTCTAGGTAGGACATTTCTACTCATTGGTTCTTTGTCCCATGTATGCTTCTTTTTGGGGATATAGCACTATGTAAAACTCTGGTTTCATAAATGCATTGTGACCTGAGAAATAACACTTCATAAATCCTGAGTGCCATCTCTGAGATGTCATTTCAACTGCACGATTAGAAGGTCATGCCAGCATTCAATAAGGCCAGCTGCGTTAGGGTACTGCAGCATGTCATAGGACCAGTTGATTACACTCACATTTCTTCGGCTATGAAGAGTTCCCCTGATTGAAAATTATGATGTGTAAAATGTTGTAAGTACTCTAATGATAACTATGTTTGAAGATCTTCCAATTGGAAAGACAATTAAATATACTAAGAACAGGTGTTTTTTCCTATTAAAATGAATTGCTGATCTTTTTGTAGCTACTCCTTGCATGGGGGTATTGTCCCACTTCTATAATGGCTGATAACAAAGGCTGGCTCATTTCATTTTATCTGTTTGGCTTTTTAGTGCTTTCTCTGTGGAGTATACTATCCTGAGGACATTAAGATGTAATACTAAAATATTTACACTTCGTATCCACTCCCATAGGCTCTTCCACACGATTCTATACAGACTTCCTTGTCTCTATCTTGCAACCTTTTCTTTTCTAGATGCCTGACCAGTTAGTCAGGCATTTGGCCACTGCTCAGGCCCAGATTTTGTCATTACAGTTGTGCTTTAGATTACCATTACATCATGTTTGAAATTTACTCATTTGGTTACTAAATTCTAAGTTTGGTGTTCAGCTGCTTTTTTCTCTTTTTGTAAACTACACAAGAAAGCCTCTGGACTTCACACTTACTTTATAGTTGTTTGTTAAGCTTTTCATTGTCCTTAGGTAGAGCATCAATACAACTTTACAAAGCCAACCTATTCTATTTTCCTTTTATGTAACTTCCCTATCCTCTTCCTCTCAAACTTGCATCCCCATATTTTTCCAATACCTATATCATTGAACAGACCAAGGTTTTTTCTTTTCTTGGGACATTCCCTGCAATAACCACCTGCTAGAGTTTTAGCAATTGAGCTACCACTTTGTTCCCAGGACAACCCCCACCTCACATAATCCCTAACACAGTGTCCTCATTGCCAGGCCGATGAGTCACCAAGTCTTGGAACTCTATCTTATTCTCTGAAATTCTGTGACAGTTTTGTTCTTTGGAAAGGAGATACTGAAATGGAGTTAAGAGTACACAAGATTTATTAGGATTATACCTGAAAAAAAGAAAAGGGAGAAAGTGACGTTGGTTAGGGGAAGCTGTTGAATCATGAAGTAGATCTGGCAAAGTCTCTGCTAGATCAAAGGAGAGCTTTGCAGCAAAGACTGCTAATAAAAAGACTGTCATACTCACCTTAGTGGCCAGGAGCTTATGCTTCAGTCCTGTCTGGTCCCTGGCTAGGGTCACCCCTAGAAGAGTGTAATCTAAACTCAAAAGCAGAGGTAAACCAAAAACTCAAAAGCAGAGGTAAAC